>NC_141075.1:37013303-37593303 GCF_041138505.1 Cibotium barometz | reverse complement strand
TCTCTCTCTCTCTCTCTCTCTCTCTCACTCTCTCTCTCACACACACACACACACACACATGTACACACCGCACATACACTAATCTAAACGCACACTCTCTCCTCCCACACAAACTATCTCCTACGTAGAAATTATTTGTCGCCTCTCTCTCTCTCTCTCTCTCTCTCTCACACACACACACACACACACACATGTGTTGAAATATACAAGTGAAAAGGGTGTGTGTGGGAACAAGCTCTTGGATAGAGGCTGTAAAAGAGGAGATGTAATTGTGAAAGAACCTGTGAAAAGGTTAGGAGAATCTACTGGGAGAGAATAATGGGTAGCATGAGGGAATTTAGGAGTGTGGAGTTATTCTGGGAGATAATCAGGGAAAAGAGAAGAGGTGGAGAGAATCAGGCAAGAGGTGGAGATATTCAGGGAGTGAATCATGGAGAAATCAAGGGGATTTGATGCTTGATGTAAACACTATAAATTGAGGCATAGCCCTAATGAGAATTTGCTGGTTTTTGAGTATCCATGCCTACATTAATCTATCTGCTAATTATTCACTAATTACGTCTTAATCATTTCTTAATCACTTTGTTAATCATGTTGATTCTAGTGTATGATCCACCCTAGCTCATCATTATGCTCAAATTTCAACATGGTATCAGAGCCATGCCTAGAATCAACCAGATTTATGAGCCCATTAGTGAATTAATCAGGATTAGTAGGTAATTAGCAAAAAAAATCAGTTTTTAGTGAGTTTTTCATCTTCCCCTTCACCCCCAGCCAGTGGAGGGTCTCTAGCATCTAGCACACTCAGAGTTAGGGCATAATCTTTTAGCACTAGCTAGGTAACATCTTTGGCTTCAAGCCTATGTAAAAAACGCAGCAAACCGCCGTCAGGATGCGCCGATTTTCGCTGATTGCTGGGCGCCGTTTTTCTGAAGCTTTTTGAAGATTTCTCCTTGTGCAAGTCAAATTGATTCAATTCCTCCTAGCCCAAGGTGTAATCAAGCATGCTCTACAAGCTGGTGATGACAGAAATCAATTTCATCAAGTCTACATTGAGATCAAAGCTCTTCATCAAATCTGCAGGTGACTTTGGTAAAACAGAGATTAAGCTTTCATTATTTGGTCAAATCTTGTGTTTCTTGGCTTAATCCTCTACTAGACTCATTGCTATTGATGCCTTTGAAAGCATTTGAGCTCATTTGAAGTGGAAGGCACCAGATCTGGACTCCCCGCATACTCTGTTTTCTGCACACAAACCAGAGCATTAATTTGCTAATCAGTGATTAATCAATGCTAATCACTGTATTTTGGTGCAATTGAGGGTTCAAATTAACCATTAGGTATCTGATACAGATCCCTATAACTTCAGATTTCAAATCGGAGTTGGTTTGATACTCCAACCATCCCGTACAAATTGGTTACTCTTAATTTAGTGTAATTTCTGGGAAAATTGTGCTGATAAAATTGTGAAAATCATCATTTTGCATTTAACCCTTGGTTAATGCCTGTAAATCTCACTCAAATACAAGATTATTCACAGCCAGAGTTGCATTTTGGAATGTGCATGAGAATGAATGCTATACGCATTATGTATTGGGCACATTTTATCAGTGTAAAAATGGGAACAGACACTGCCCTTGTCCAGATTAAGGCAAGAGGTAAGACCTCTCGCATAAATTTGGGTTTGCATTGCATAATGATACAAAATAAACATAAAAAGCCCAAAGGAACTGTCAGCAAAACATTGAAACATGTTGCTCACATGGAGCAAAAAGACCTGACGGACGAGCTCATGGCCCCAGCCATGAAAGAAGAAGAATATCTCTTCCCAAGAAGAGGATCCACACCGAGAAGAAGACCTGAAGGAAGACATGGACACGAGAAGAGAAGCTACCCTGAGAAGACTGGAAGAAGAGACGGACGCGTGGAGAGATGCTGCCACGACAAGAAGACTGAAGAGAAGAGAAGATGTGAGGCTCCAAAGAGTGAGGAGCCATGTGAAAATCTCTGAGAGAGAGAGAGAGAGAGAGAGAGAGAGAGAGAGAGAGAGAGACCCCACAACCCAATGTAACCTGCCCCAATAAAGTAAAACCACCTCTGAGCCACCGATGATGTAGGCCACGTGGTAGATGTATGTGTGAGCACTTTAGTCAAGGTCGCGGGCACTTATAGTAGCCTTGGACACATAGAGAGAGAGAGTGTCAAGGACTATGGAGTTTAGGGACTTGAGGCACTGGTCGCGGGCTATCAAGTAAGAGGGAAACTTGATACAGGGTCCAGGTGTGTTAGGATTATTCACTTGAGGGGAGGTGTTGAAATATACAAGTGAAAAGGGTGTGTGTGGGAACAAGCTCTTGGATAGAGGCTGTAAAAGAGGAGATGTAATTGTGAAAGAACCTGTGAAAAGGTTAGGAGAATCTACTGGGAGAGAATAATGGGTAGCATGAGGGAATTTAGGAGTGTGGAGTTATTCTGGGAGATAATCAGGGAAAAGAGAAGAGGTGGAGAGAATCAGGCAAGAGGTGGAGATATTCAGGGAGTGAATCATGGAGAAATCAAGGGGATTTGATGCTTGATGTAAACACTATAAATTGAGGCATAGCCCTAATGAGAATTTGCTGGTTTTTGAGTATCCATGCCTACATTAATCTATCTGCTAATTATTCACTAATTACGTCTTAATCATTTCTTAATCACTTTGTTAATCATGTTGATTCTAGTGTATGATCCACCCTAGCTCATCATTATGCTCAAATTTCAACAACATGTACACACCACACATACACTAATGAAAACACACACTATCTCCTCCCACACAAACTATCTCCTACATAGAAATTCTCAGCCTCTCTCTCTCTCTCTCTCTCTCTCTCTCTCATGCACACACACACACTCTCTCTCTCTTCACGCACACTCTCTCACATAAAAACTCTCTCTCTCTCTCTCTCTCTCTCTCTCTCTCTCTCTCTCATACACACACACACACACACACTTAAATAGATTTACACACATATATAATTTTAATTAATTAAATTTTAGATTAAATTTTAATGGTAGGGATGAGTGGTGAGGTGTGCTCACTCTCAAATAAATGCATCTTTCATGTAATCTCTCTCTCTCTCTCTCTCTCTCTCTCTCTCTCTCTCTCTCTCTCACACACACACACACACACACACATGTACATGATTTATATATACATGCTTATATACCTATAGATACACATACATACATAATATATATAAGTGTGTGTATCTATAGGTATGTAAGCATGTATACAAAGATTTCATTGAAAGATGTGAGATGAGATCTTCTTAGATTTAAATTCAAAATTGCATTGGAAGATGTGAGATTTGGCTCCTCCTCACGCTTGAAGGAGGAGTGGGTATTTTGAAATAGCCCCACCTCCTTTGCCCACGTGGAGGGAGGTGGGGTTGTGGTTAATCCTGTATAGATTATACATTAAAATTTTTTAAAACTAATACTTATGCATCACTATTAAAAGCTAAAATACTTAAATTCTCTCTCTCTCTCTCTCTCTCTCTCTCTCTCTCTCTCTCTCTCTCTCTCTCTCTCTCTCTCTCTCTCTCACACACACACACACACACACACACACACACACAAAAACTCAATACATGAAACGGGAAACCGTGTGCAGCCAAAAAATGCAAAAAACGAGAGAAAACACCAGATTGGGTCCCAATTGCCCTCCCCAAGTGTGTGCCATAAATACTCAAGCAAGGATGCTTGGGGTGCAATGTGGTGTTCTCTGTCGTTTCTGTATTTTTTGATTACACGCACTTTTCGAGGTCGTAGTTTCCTGTTTCAATACAACATATGTTAAAATGTAGGGATATGCTCTCATCTTATACCCAAAAAAAATGATTTTATCAATCTTGATATAACTTATATTAGGCTTGTGCTAAGCCAAAAGATATGCAAAGAGGGAAAAAGTTTTGTGTTAATATTGCCATAAAATGATGGGAAATAATTTTTAATTGGTAGCACTTTGATCATTATGAATGCTAAACGTAGCTTCGTTTCAAAAGGCTAGCAAGTGTTTCACAAGTTTGGAGTACAAAAGGCTAGCATATTTCACAAGTTTGGAGTACAAATTGATAATTAAAGGAACCGAAAAGCATGGAAATGGGGAGAAAGAGCAAGTGTTTTGATAGAAGCTACCTGCATAGCTTTCAAAGTTAGCTTAAAGATATATGTAGATTTGTTTAAAGGGTTTATGTTGTATGCAAAAATTGTCTTTAAGTTTAGTCGATTAATAATGGTAAATTCTTTGAAATCCCTGAGATGGAAACCAAATTGATAAGCACAAGATTTTAAAAAATCTTGAGTTGCATATTAAGAATAATGAGAATCCAGTTTTACTTTTTTATTCTTGCACATTGCTAGCAATTGCTCCTTTTTTAGGGCTCCTATGTTATCTATCTTATGAGTTTAATAAGCTATCTTATGAGCTTGTATGAGTTTTATCAAGGTCTTTTAAGAATGAATTTCTCCAAGACCTTACATGACCTTGTAAGTACCTATGGGCTAGTAAGAGATCACATGATTAGCATGAGGGGGATTATGGAAACTCTCATAAGCTTTTCTGTGATCTTACGAGAAATGGGATCCTAATAGTTCTTAATTTAACATTATTTAAGGGACATTTCAACTATATTTTCAAAGAGTCATTTATACAAAAGGTCATGAATTTCAACTATATTTTCAAAAACTGATTCAATTAAAAGGTATTACAATATCAAGAAAGGAGTAGTAGATAGGTAGAGATATACCAACTGAGGAAAGAAGGTATGTAGAACACTATCTTCACTTTGGGATTAGAAAAGTAAAAGTTATATGACAAATTATTACTAAAGAGAGAGTTCTAAAACGCTAGCCCTAGAGGCTAGGTTGTGAGTGGAAGAAATATATGTAAGTTTGTGACTTTTCATTACAGTTAATTATCTTTATAAAAATTTGAAGAGTTGAGACATATCAAGGAACAAAAAAGGGTACGTAGAACACTATCTTTGCATTGGGATAGAAAAGTAAAAGCTTATGACAAATTATTGTTAAATAGAGAGTTCTATAAGGCTAGAGTAAGAGGGTAGGTTGTGAGTGGAAGAAACATGTAAGTTTGTGACTTTCAATTAGATCTAGAGTTAATTATCTTTATAAAAAACAGGAGGTCTCAAGGGCTCATAATGGTGATATATATATTGCAATCAAGTTCATTGGACATTAAATATTCTCAAATGATGGAGTGTGTGTGTCGATAAGAGGGTGAGTTTATACATTGGAGTCTGGGTTGGTGTGAATCTACACAACATTAAGTCAATGTTGGTCCCACCAACCTAGTAAAGTTTCCAAGGAGTTTGATAAATTTGTTGTGGGATAAAAAGGGTAGTGAGCATAAGCATGGAAGAGTACATTTTATGCATTCAACTTTGATATTTTGGATCTCTATGAGACTATTAAAGTTTCAAGGATAAAGCTTGACCTTAAGGGCTTACAGATTTAGATTTTGGATCTATTTGACTTCATACAAGCATATATGCACTAGAACATTCTCACAAACTATCTTGTAGAAGCTTGTACCTAGACAACTTAGAGCTCTTGTGAGCTCATGTAAGAGCTCTCATATAAGATCTCTTAACAATTTGGATGGGCGCTCATGATGTCACATAGGGTCCGTTGAAGTCATAAGAGCTATATTGAGTTGTACAAGCTCATATAAGCTCTTGGGATCTTCTAAGCTCATTGGAGAGCATAGATCTTATATGACCTCTTATAAGCTCTTATGAAATCTTACATAGCTCATAAGACCCAAACATTTAAGCTTGTATAAGCTCATATGCACTAGAACAAGCTGTGATGCCTCCGCTACGGCTGTGTCTTCCTCAAGCCTCCATAGCCTAGGCGTGGAGAAGAAGAGAGGGTGGAAGTCGGTTCACCTCCCAGCCATATAATGACGAGTTAGGGTTTCTCGTTGGGTTTTATACCAAAACCCTGGCCTGTGTCCACACCTCCTAGCCCGGCCGCCCATCTTACTTAAGAGCCGTGCTAACTTAGATGTGTACACACATCGACCAAACCCTAACGCCCATTAACCCCTGAACCCCGCTAGCACTAATAATACTCTCGAGACTCCAAAAGCTATTAACTTATGCTAGGGCTCGACTTCCGTAGGACCATAGTCGTGACATTACTCCCCCTTCGAAAAGAGTTTTCGTCCTCGAAAACAAAAGTGGGGAAACGTTTCCTCATCACACTAATGTTTTCCCAAGTGGAGCCTTCCTCTGGAGGACGGTCCTTCCACTTGATAAGAGCTTGTTTTCGAACTTGGTGGCGAGAACGTAACATGTGGTAATCCAATACTCTTTCTGGTTCATGAGGCAGTATTGGGGGTTCCACATATTCTACCAAGAAAGAATCATCCACCGGCCTTTCATGACCCATAAGGCGTTTCCTCAAACGGCTTACGTGAAAGATGGGATGAACCTTAGAATGTGCTGGTAACTCAAGTTTATAGGCTACTGGGCCCACCTTCTTGAGTATCTTAAACGGTCCACAAAATCGGGGCGACAATTTTGGTACGGGACCCGTTTTTAAACTGGTGGAGTTTTCTGGTACCGTTAGAAACACCCAATCACCTTCTTGAAAGTGAAGTGGCCTACGTTTCTGGTCCGCAAACTTCTTGTAACGATATTGCGCTTGACGAACATTTAATCGTGCAAGGCGCAACATATCCATATGGTCTTGGATGAAATCCTTAAGCTGACTGATTTTCTCATTCGCCAGTCCCACCGACACTGGTGAACGTGGTTGAAAACCATACATCAACATGAAAGGGCTAAAGCCTGTCGAGACATGCTTTGCACTATTGTAAGCAAACTCGAGAATAGGCAACTAAGACTCCCAATCAGATTGTTTTTTGCTGACATATGCCCTAAGCATATCTTCCAACACTTGATTAACCCGTTCAGTCTGACCATCTGTCTGCGGATGATCAGCTGTACTAAGGTTCAATATAGTACCCAGCTTACTGAATACTGCTCGCCAAAAATGGCTGTTAAACTTGCGATCGCGATCACTAACAATATTGGACGGTAAGCCATAAAGTCGGTACACATTCTCCACGAAAAGGCGTCCTAATTCTGGAGTTGTAACTGTTTTCTTAGTAGGCACAAACCTACAAAGCTTGGTTAATTGATCCACGATTACCCAAATGGCATCATGTCCACGATTCGTTGTGGGCAAGCCCGTTATAAAATCCATAGAGATTCTTTTCCACTTTCCGTCGAGAATCTCTAATGGATGCAGTAACCCGCCAGCTTTAAGACGTTCTGCTTTGTTCACTTGACACTTTTGACACTGCAGAACATAGTCAGTAACATCCTTGTGAAGTCCAGGCCAATAGAAATGCTTTCTTACGAGAGCATACGTTTTGCGAATGCTCGCATGACCTGCACTTGGACTATCATGACACTCAAAAAGAATTTGGCGCCTAGTGTCTAAGTCCAATGGAACACAAACTCTCCCCTTGTGGAGTAAGTATCCATCATCGATGGAAAAGTTTTTCCATCGCTGTAGTTCATCTTGTGAGATAAAGAAGAACCATGTGTGGAAGAACTGGGAACACTACCGTGTGAGTGAGAGGGACCCCTCATTTGAACATGATTCCACACCTTTGAGTATGTTGAATCCTGCTTGCATTCGCCTCGTAAAGATTCTAACAATTCGCTTTTCAACTCTGTGAATAACAGCGAATTAATCTCTGGCATACGACTCAAAGCATCAGCTACAATATTGTAACGTCCTTTGCGATAGCGTAGCTTGCAATCATACTCCTGAAGGAACTCAGCCCATCTGGCCTTTCGACCCTGCAAATCTGTTTGGTTCTTCATAAACCACTTTATGCTTTCGTGATAAAAAACAATCTCGAATTGCGCACCATATAAGTAATATCGCCATTTACGTAAGGCATATATGATGGCAAAGAGCTCACGCTCGTAAGCTGAGTAGTTTTGTTGAGCACGATTGAGCTTCTTGCTCTCATAGGCAACAGGATGACCATCTTGAATGAGAACCGCACCCACTGCCTTAGCACTGGCATCCGTTTCAATCACAAATGGTTTTTGAGGATCCACAATTGCCAAGATGGGAGCCGTAGCCAAAGCAACTTTAAGCTTATCAAAGCTACATTGTTGCTCCTCACGCCATTGAAAGGTAATTGCCGCATCTTTCAATTGATCAGTCATGGGAGCGGCAATCTTTGCATAACCGTTCACATATTTGCGATAAAATCCTGCCATTCCCAAGAAGATTTGAAGTTCTTCCATACTTCGAGGTGTTGGCCATCGCATAATAGCATCAACCTTACTAGCATCCATAGCAATTCCGTCTACAGAAATTACATGACCTAGGTATTGTATGCTATCCTTGAGAAATTCGCACTTACTTTCTTTCGCGTAAAATGCATTCTCGCGTAGTAATTGAAAAACTTTTCGTAAGTGTTCCAAATGCTCTTCTAAAGTCGAACTATAGACCAAAATGTCATCAAGAAAGACAATGATAAATTTGCCTAAGTGCGGCCTTAGTACGCTATCCATAAAGCGTCATAAACGTTGCCGGGGCATTAGTAAGCCCAAATGGCATAACCAAAAACTCATAGTATCCAAAGCGAGTCCGGAACGCAGTCTTGGTTATATCATCAGCGTTAATACGCACTTGATGATATCCTAAACGTAAATCAATTTTAGAAAAATACTTCGCACCTTTGAGTTGATCAAACAACTCATCTATCCTAGGTAGCGGGTATTTGTTCTTAATTGTTACCGCATTCAAGGAGCAATAATCCACACACATGCGCATGGATCCATCCTTTTTCTTCACCAAAAGAATGGGCGATGCCCATGGTGAAGCACTATGGCGAATGAAGCCCTTACTAAGGTAGTCAGCAAGCTGACGTTCCACCTCAGCTGCTTTAGTCGCACTAAGCCTGTACGACGGCTTACTAATTGGTTTGGTGCCCGGAACGACATCAATGCGATGAGGCAAAGCTCGTTCGGGTGGCAAACCCTCAGGCAAATCATTAGGAAAAATATCTTTAAATTCTTGTAACAGTTGTTGCAAAGACAAAGCATTAACTGGTTGCTTAAGATTATTTAAAGAGATTTTAGAAGAAGGTAAAGAGAAAGAAGGCATCGCTGAGGAAGATTCATTTGAAGAAGAAACATCATGCACATCAAACCCACTAGTTTGCGACACACAATAACAAAAATAGACTTCTTCTATTTGATTACTATGCTCCAAAAAAGAGAGTTCGGCATTACATATGAGTGGTGTTGGGGGTACATCACGTTCCCCAATAAGTAAAACATGCTTACCATTGGCCTCAAACGTAAACGTATTATGTTCATAACTCCTTTTGAGTGATGACCCTAACCCATACAACCACTCCCGTCCTCAGATGACATCCGCACGAGACATATTCATCACTTGGAAGTCAAGAACCATAGTGTGTTCTTGCACAAACACAGGCACTTGCCGTACTAGAGTATCCCACACATCGTGATCATCCCCCTGAATGGTGGACACCACATAACGATGAGAACTCTTTGTCTCCGGCAACTTTAATTTCTTAACTAATGCATAGTTTAAGAAATTGTGCGTGGCACCATCGTCAATGAGAATACGTACTCGATGACCATAAATGGAGCCATGCATACGAACCAAATCATGTGGTCCAATTGTCTCTTGCCACATAGATGCAGTGAGATTACACTCATGCATCTCGGCAGTGTGCGAAACCTCTACCGCAGAATACTTAGGATCAGCATCCGAGGGAAGCGTTTGCACCATGTGTACAGCCTTCTCCTTGACCTTATCCTTATTCTTGCGAGGCAACTGTGGATAATTTTTCTTCTCATGATCACTACCTAAGCAATGATAACATAGTTTCTCCTTCTTGGCCCGTTCATAGTCTTGTGGAGACAACGGACCACTTGAGCCTTTAGACTTCTTTGTGTTTTCAGTAGAATTGCTGGCAAGTTTACGCTTATTAGCATTAAATTGCGAGCCCTTGAATTTGGCCGGTCTATCCATGCCCTTCTTATCCATGGTGTCATCAAAGATAAGGGCACTTTGGATAGCCGCTTCCAAAGTTTTAGGATACTGGGTTTTAACCTTTGCCTGATATTCTTTATCAAGGCCTCTAACAAACCCACGAACCTTTTGAAAGTCGTCCAAACCGTCTAGCTTGAGAATGACTTCACGGTATTTGGACACATACTGATTAAGTGTAAGACCTTCCATCTTGCACTTGTCCCAGGCTGTCCAACTCCGATCTTTCTCGTTTTGCGGTAAGAACTCCTTTTTAAAAGCTGCCTCAAACTCCTCCCAAGTCTTAGGGCGAGTTTCAATAGGTAGACTCATCCACCACTTGTAGGCTTTACCTTCAAGTGTGAGACTCGTCTCAGTGGCCATAACAGCAACGGGAGTGCGGCGTAAGCGATGCAAGTCCGTCCACTTGTGTAAAAATGTATGGACCGCGTCCTTGTTATACGATCGCGCTCCTCTCCCTTAAACACAGGCGGCTTCACGTTTTTCAACATAGCCCCTTCCTGCGTTGCAGAGGGTGCAATAGATTCTACTGTAGGATTTGGAACAAGAGGAGGCATAACTATCGGAATAGGCCCTCCACTTGCCGCCGATCCACTTACAAAACGTGCCATAAATTCAGTAAAAAGCATGCTCATGTTTGTGAGATTAGTATTGACATTTGTTATAGTGCGCTCAAGTGCAACTACCCTTGAAGTGAGACGCCCAAACTCTAACGTGTCTACCAAACCACAATTGTCTAGTGGACTCACACCCCCTTCGGCATCGGTCATGTTGGCATCCCGATCAGGCGCAACGGCCTGTCGCGAATCACCCACACCACCACCCAAAGGGTGTGCCTCACTAACATCATGCATATCATTCTCAAAATCGAAGTGAACATGAGACGGTTCCACTGAGGCCATGGTATGCACGTGCTTACAAATAGAGAACGGATTACCTTAAAAAGCGAACTCCAATTGAAGCGTCGTAGAAGAATTCCTCTTGCATGCACGAAAATCGAGAAGAAATCACCACTCGAGTCGTCAATCAACACATGCATGCAAAAAAGTGTGTTGCATGTAGCATGTTGTTGAAGATCCGTCCACCAAAAACTTCCAAACTTGGAGCATAGAAAACTCCTCTCACAAATTGAAAGAAGGAAAGTTGAAGGTGAAAAGGTCACTTTCCTTGTAGTTTGTGTCCTCCCTTGAAAGAATAAGTAGAGTTCTTTTGAAGAGAAGAACAACACAAGTGAAAAGGTGAAGTAGCTAGCACACTTGCCTTGGAGCTTGAGGTGGTGGGTTCAAAACCCTTCACTCCTTGGATGGTGAAGCCTCCCCCTTGTGCCACTCAAGTAAGGGAGAATTCTCGCGCGCTCGCCAACGGCGCGCCAACGATCGCTCACCGATCGCCTTCTAGGACTGCCGGACTGCCTTGGTCGCCGCCTTAGGCGTCCGTTGTTGTGGCGGCGGGCGTACACATCGACCACGCACACATCGACCAAACCCTAACGCCCATTAACCCCTGAACCCCGCTAGCACTAATAATACTCTCGAGACTCCGAAAGCTATTAACTTATGCTAGGGCTCGACTTCCGTAGGACCATAGTCCTGACACAAGCTCATACAATATCCTATTAGATCTTCTAACTAAGCAACTAAGAGCCATTTTGAGATCACTTAACATATCTTTGAGCTCATGTATGTGTGTGTATGTGTATGTGTGTGTGTGTGTACATTACATATATATATATATATATATATATATATATATAATTACTTATATGTATCTACCCCTATTTGGAGCATTGCATATATATGTGTGTGCGTGTGTGTGTATGTATGTGTGTGTGTGTGTGTGTGTGTGTGTGTGTGTGTGAGAGAGAGAGAGAGAGAGAGAGAGAGTGAGTGACATGTCCATGATTTCCTAGGAGACTAAGAGATCTCATGGAAACTCTTAAGAATCCTTACACGAACTCGCAATTTATCTTAAATGATCTTTAAAGGGTTCTGAGTGGCTCATCTAAAAGATCTTAAAGGATATCGTATGAGCTTGTTCTAGTGTATATGAGCTTATACAAGCTTTTAACATGTTTGGGTCTTATGAGGGCTTATGAGCTATGTAAGAGTTCATAAAACCTTATAAGAAGAGGTCATACAAGATCCGTGCTCTCCTATGAGCCTAGAAGATTTCGAGAGCCTATACACGCGCGCGCATATACCAACAGTTGCCAAAAGCTGAGCTCCCTTTAACAAGGTTCAATCAAATGGTAAGATGCAGCAATCTGATGATCAGAGAGTTTCTATGAGCCAGGGAACTATATTCATGAGCTTGGGCGGTGTTTACTTCAAGATGGGGCTAATCTCGGTGCTTGTGTTGATGGCTTTGTTAGCCAGTTTCCAAAGCATGTCACTTTGCCTTTTTAAGGGGAAGCTAAGCCCAGGATCTTATCAAATACAGACTTCAATCTTCTAGCTTTTATTGTAGTTGGAATTCTAGATTTTTCTAGCTTTGAGACTTGAAAACTTTGTTTGATTAAGGTGGCTACTATACACAAAGCGTGCATCAGCAGCAACTTGGAAGTTCTATGTATTCATGTACATTATATTGCTTTGTTGCGTTTTTTCTTTGGTTTGTTGTAAATGTTTCACCCGGCTAAAAGATAGAGGCTACTTTATACATAGAAACTTTAGACTTAGAAACTTTATACATGTGCATGTGTATACATAGTTCACTTATGTAGCATGCATGTATCTATGCATCAGATTGATGAGGGATGGAATATTTCAGTAGCACCATTAGCCTTGATGTGGACAACATCTAGGATCTTCGACAGAGTAGCATCACAGCATACATCTAATGCCATTGGATGAGGTTTGTAGATGGGAAGATTGGTGGAGAGGAGGGATTGTGTGAGCCATGTATATTCAAGAGATGGTAAGGGCATATTAGATGGAGCGGGTATGTGATTATAGTCATCATGATGAGGCATGCCTAGTGAGCATCTAGTTCATACAATTCATGGACTAAGCACTTGCAGATGCATGTGAACATCATAGGTAGCATGGGATGGGCCAATAGAGGGGGTTTGGTTTCCTACAGCTTGGTCTCCATATAGAGGACTTGCCATCAGAGTCAAGGTGTAGGAGGTAGGTTATTTAACCCATGGCTGGGTGTCCATAAATGGGTATACTTAGCTCCTACAAAAACAAAAATCAGATCAAAGTGTAGTAGTAGGCTATTGAACCCATAGCCACCCACAAATGGAGATAACTAGCTATTGCAAACAGAAAGCGGGTCATCCTTCAAAGGTTGGGGTAGGATATAGAGTAAGGCTAATGGTTTAAAGGATGGCCAAGAAAGTGGAGTATCAAGGAAAATCTGTTGAACATCAAGGGTATCTACTGCTGGCGATATGGTGATACAAAGTCATCATGATTAATGATGCAAAAAATATTAAGAACATTTTTATGGATTTTGAAATGTTTATTGAATGTTTGGCATGTAGTATATTAACAAGATTCATAGATAGATATATCTATCTATGAAGGTAAGCTTCTAAGCAATCCTTACATAGTGCTACAATGTATTCAGCATATAATTTCCTAAGTACAAAGAAGGATAATTATAAAAAGTGTAAACTAGGGAAAATGGAACACTTTTCTTTATAGGTAAACTACATGAAATTTTCCTATATAGAGAAATCCATGCACTGTATATTTCCTAGTTAGCTTATCTAAGAGAGTGTTCCATTTTCCCTAGTTTCCACTTTTCCTAGGTATGTTCATTTATATCTAAGAAATTATCTAGTGAATATTTTTTGTTTTCTATGTAGAGAATGAACAAAAGCTCTTTGTGTATTACTTAGTGTAGTTGCTAGCCTATGAATCTGGAAGGAGCTATGTTGGATCACACATTTATTTTCCACAAAAATGCCTTCTTTCACTCCATCACAAACATAGATATTATAACATTTAAATAATAGATAATGATTCTCGACCAAAGAATTTAAAATATATGTCATCCCTCTCAATGGGAGAAAAATTTGCATTAAAAACATCTGACAAGACCCATAGTTAGTAATAGTATAAAAAATGAGCATCATTGTATCATAAGATGGTTGACGAACCAGAACCCCTGCCCCAAACATTCTTCTACATTAGACAAATCACCATTTGAGAGCCAAACCTTGAAAATTAATCTAAGTCGATGATAAAAGTGCTAATATGTTAACGCATGTGATGCTCTCACAACAATGCTCAATCAAGTACAATCCCAAACATCTCTTGCAACAGCAATGTGTAATCACCCATGTATCTCATAGTAGAATGGGCATTTGCATATGAAATGCTCCTACTCCTTAACACCTCTAGTTTTGCATACCCATGTCTCTCCTCAGCTTTCCTAGACTCAATCTAAAGGCGGTGGGAGGATATGCTAAACTAGATGATGGTGATCCTCATCACATAGGACGTGTGTCTCTAGAGATCCTATAGTGCCTCAATGAAGCCATCCTTAGGAACCCTCGAGAAGTTCTCTATAGAACTAGGGCTTCATATTAGGCTATGGTAGGGAAGCCCAAGTCCAATTCATGAGAAGCATCTCTCTCACTTTGGGGAGAGAGATGCTTCTCTTTCCTTTGTAGTTTGGAACAGGTGTTGTCAAAGTGACAAAGCTCCTTTACCTTAAATATCTTTCCACGAATACACTCATTGTGTATTTTAAAATGTATGTATGTACTCTCTCTCTCTCTCTCTCTCTCTCTCTCTCTCTCTCTCTCATTCACTATTTTCTCATTTATTACTCTGGTTCAACACTGATAAAGATCACTCATCACTCATCACCTTGGAAAAATTAGGTGTTCCTTTTTGCGTCAAAATTCAAAGATGGAATTTCAAACCCATCTCTCTTCTATATCTTCTTTTTCTTTACGAATGTAGGTACTCCATTGGATGAGCATGTGGTGTTGTGTAGCTGAGAGAAAGAATCGAGTCATATGTGAAGTGGCAAGGGCAATGCTCAATGAAAAGAGCATGCCAGATTACTATTGGGCAGAAGCATGTGCTACTGCAGTGTATATCCTGAACAAAACACCTACAGCAGCCATTCATGGAAGCATGCCAGAGATGCGGCTTACAGGTTACAGGCCAGACATTGCAAACAAGCACACTTTTTTTGCTTGTATGGTACACAAACTATTAACACCACTCATTGTACAACTTAAGGGAGGGGGGGGGGGGGTGTGGTTGGAACATTCTACTATGCACAAAATGTTTGAGCTGTGTGGAGCATGACAACCAATATACATGTGTGGCATATGGCATATACAATAGCTCAAGCTTTGTTAGGCTCCTCTGCACCAATACAAACAAAGCCTCAAGTGAACCTCTCAGTTGAGCAACTGACCAAGAACCTTCAAAGTTCCTGTTTTTCACTTTATCCATAACCATCAATACAAATTAGTATGACAGGAGCCAGTAAATGATTTCACAGCCCCCTTCGTGTAAATGCCAACTGGAAATGCACTGATTTGCTCGGAAGGACTCAGGTGCCAGAAGCTTCAAGGTCAGCCTTTCGAATCTCTTGGCCCCAGGCCCAGGTTTGAGCACACTAGGATCTCCTCTCTCTGCACAGGGATCTCTATTGTCTTCATTGCCACCAACACACCAACCTCCAGGTGTGAAGTGGTCACGATGACGCCCAAGAAGTTCTCTGTCAATCTTGTCAAGCACTGGATTATCCCTCTCAAATTTCCTTGCAAATGGAGCACCACTATTCTTCATTTTACCAAAATCTTTCAAGCTCAAGGAGAGTGGGTGCTGCTTGGGAGGGGTATCCCATGCAAGTCATGATTGACTGTAGTATTTCTATATTCTCTTGCATTGCAGATAACCGTGTGAAAGTAACCTTCAGGAGATGACACAACATTTGCATAGTACATTAAAACTGTTCGGGGGAGGTTATCCCAACCCCATATACAATATTCAATAAAACTACGTGTCAAAACAACCCAAGCTGACCCTGTAAAGTAAACAGATCCAATGCTTAGAATTCAAAAGGCAACCCTTGAGGAACAAATCTTAACAACAAACAGGCATGCATTGGAACAGCGAAAACAGTAAACAAGACCATCTTTGCTTGCGGATGTGTATATGCAAATTCCCAACCTCAATACCCACCTCTGACCTTGCAGGTACAACGCTCTGGACAGCTATTTCCTTCCCCCTTGCACCCCCCTAGGATTGCTGGGATAAAGTAGAAAGCAGCCCCTACTTGATTCCCACACTGCATGGATAGAGCAAAGAGCAGCCCCTACTTGATTTTTACAGTGCAGGACAATTTCCCACGTCTTCTTTAGTAGGTTTTAAATAAGCCCACATTTTGCATGCTGGTTGAGATACTCATGACGTCCTTTTTCTTACAATTAATATTAATTTGCTTGCTGAAGTTTAACGCTTACGCTTTCACCAACATGGGTTCACACTCCATGCACCCATATGTCAGCTCCCTATCCAAATGCCATCCAACCTACCTTACTCGGATGCTATTTGACCAGCTTGCACCCTTTCCAACCTGCATGAGCTTTGTCCAGACCTGGTCCATCTTGCACATGCACAAAGCACTGAACACTTTGTTCTTGGGCAGCCTGTTCCTTTGTGAGGCTGCTTGTCGTTTCTGACCCGTTTCCTGTGACCGGGCGCCTAAAATATGCCTTTATCTGAACGGTTTGGACATTGTCTGAGGCAAAATGCATCACACTAAGACTGCGTCTGGCCTCAGTTTGCTTAGCTTCCAGAGGGCACTCAACAATAGAATTGACAAACTCAAATCTGTTAGGTACTTCATGCCTGAAGATCTGCATTGAAGCTATGTCTCCCTTTGTGAAGCAATTGCACACTGGCACAGTCAACACAAGAACCTGCAGTTGTATCTCCCAATAGCACCTGATCGTGCACCTCGTAATGAAGTACCTGCCATGGATAAGAATCCTTCTCTACAAGCACGTGTTGGAAAACCTCTTTCAGAAACTCTTCTAATAGACTCCATTCTAGAGTCACTAAATCACTAATGCAAATGCTTAGAAGGATCTCAAAAACTCCCTGTACAGAATCCAAAGAGGTCCTGCTGATGAAATTCCCAAAACTGGAGATGCCCCCCTCAGAACCTCGCAGTAGAAAATGCAGCCACCTGTACTCCCTTTGCTATGCATGCGCAGATCAAATTCCATCAACTCCTCTCTAGATTCAAAAAGTTGGTACTTACTTCTATGGAACATAATCAAGGAAATAAAGTCAATTACATACAAGCAACCACTGCCTTAACAGCTTCTCAAATAACCATGCTCCTGTCTATGGTGAGGATACATTGGTGAGCATGTCTTGTTTTGCTGCAATTGCTGAAGAGAGCACCAATGATGTCGAAAACTCTCCTCCAATCTACAAAACACTAAAGCATACACATCCACTAATGCAAATGCTTAGATGGATCTCAAAAATTCCCTGTACAGGATCCAAAGAAGTCCTTCCAATGAACTGGAGATGCCCCCCTCAGAACCTCTCAGTGGAAAATGCAACCTCCTGTACTCCCTTCGCTATGCATGCGCAGATCAACTTCCACCAACTCCTCTCTAGAATCAAAAAGTTGGTACTTTCCAAAAAGACTTCTATGGAACATAATCAAGGAAATAAAGTCCATTTCATACAAGCAGCCTGCCTTAACAGCTTCTCCAATAACCATGCTCCTGTCGATGGTGAAGATACATTGGCGAGCATGTCTTGTTTTTCTGCAGTTGCTGAAGACAGCACCAATGATGTCAAAAATCCCCTCCATTCTAAAAGGCACTAAAGCATTACTAATGCCAATGCTTAGATGGATCTCAAAAACTCCCTGTACAGGATTCAAAGAAGTCCTGCCAATGCAATATATATATATATATACCTAGATGAATCCAAGAACATGCCCAAATTCACCTCTTAGGAACCAAATTCCCAAAACTAGTGATGGCCCTCCTTGGAACTCTCAGCAGAAAATGCAGCCACCTGTACTCCCTTTGCTATGCATGCGCAGATCAACTTCCACCAACTCCTATCTAGATTCAAAAAGTTGGTACTTCCCAAAGAGACACTTCTATGGAACATAATCAAGGAAATAAAGTCCATAACATACAAGCAGCAACTGCCTTAACATCTTCTCCAATAACCATGCCCCTGTCCATGGTGAAAATACATTGGTGAGCATGTCTCATTATGCTGCAATTGCCGAAGAAAGCACCAATGATGTCAAGAACTCTCCTCCATTCTAAAAGTCACTGAAGCATACCCATCCACTAATGCAAATGCTTAGACGGATCTCAAAAACTCCCTGTACAGGATCCAAAGAAGTCCTGCCGCTGAAATTCCCAAAACTGGAGATGCCACCCCTCAGAAGCACAGTGTGGAAAATGCAGCCTCCTTTGCTATGCATGCACCGATCAACTTCCACCAACTCCTCTCTAGATTCAAAAATTTGGTACTTCCCAAAGAGACTTCTATGGAACATAATCAAGGAAATAAAGTCAGCAGCCACTACCTTAACAGCTTCTCCAATAACCAATACAAATGTCCAATAATAATAAACGTGTCCACACTGGGCTGCCCTTTCCAACACCTAGACAAATACCATGGAATGGATAAAACGCCCCAAATTTGCCAAAATTGAGCACGAACACGCCCTTTGAAGTGGCTAAATGCTAGAGACGTGGCCAAGTCACACCGTTGGAAGGTGTGCACTTGACATCCCCTCTTGCTTGATGGTTTAGGGTTAGGGTTTACATAGGTGCACCTAAGCTAAGGTGGATAGAAGATATCCATGGTGAATGTAGTGTCACGGGCATCCGTGCAAGACTTAGAGTGGTAACTCACCCTTTGTGAGCCCTTGTCCAACACATGTCAGCCAAGGATCCACTGTAGAGGGTCATGGTCATGTGTGCATGTCCCGCACATGAGGTCAGTGTATGTCCCGCACATCTGTAACCCTCTAGAATGATGTAGAGGTGTACCGAGCATTTATTAGGCTTCCAACCGGATGCACGAGCACTAGTTTAGGTCACGAGATAGTCTGTAGGAGTCTACGTCATGGACAGCCATGCAATGCCTATCCAAGAGCCACCAAGGCCTTAGGCCAGCCCTTAAGTACATGGGACAGCCCTATGACAGCTTTGAAGTGTTGTCGGCCAGCAAACACTCACACCTGTGAAATGCTTCATTAAATGTTGTTTTACTCAGTCGTAAGCAGGCCAAGAGCACCAGCAGATGTAGGGCATATATAAGCGATGGGCAGCAATAAGCATAAATCATCTCATTATCTCTGCAAGTGCTGAAGTCCAAGGCCTAGAGCAAGCCAAGAAAGGGCCAAGCAAGGTGGAAAGTGTAGATCAAGGGACTATCTTCAGGCTGAAGCTATCTCAGCCAAGGGAAGGTATCCAAGTCAATTCAGTCCTAGTTATTTACAGCCAGCACCATGTCAGTCTACTCATTCAATAAAGAAAATACACCATACGTGGTGGGGCCCTTCAAAGGGTTCTTGGGACCCAATAATGTGTATTTGTCTCTCCTCTCTCTCTCTCTACACTATTATCTTCTCTACATTGTGCTATTCATCTTCAAGAACCAAGGGCTGAAAGTATTTATCAAAGTATAATCCTTTTCTGTAAGCTTACGCATGTTACATGTAGAGAGACATGGCCAAGTCACACCATTGGAGGGTGTGCACTTGACAAATCCTCCTCTTGATTGTTTAGGGTTAGGGTTTACACAGGTGCACCTAAGCTAAAGGTGGATGGAGGATATTCATGGTGTGTGTAGAGAGAGAGATTAGGCCTCTTCATGTCAGGCTCAGAATTGTGCAATCCATAGTGATGTCTTATGTTCAGTTCTATTTGCCTTTATTGCATTGGTCCTCCAGGGATATTTCAGCCTTTATGTCTCAAGCTATGGAGATATTATGGAAGACAAAATCTGCTGTTAAAGCTTTGAGACTGATGAAGATGGAAATGGTGTGTTCCCCAAGGATGCATGGTGGACTCAATATTCTCAATATAAGATATCATGTACTTGCAAGGAAGGCTACTATGTTGCACACTTTCTTCTGCCAACAACAGCCATGGACTTGTATGTTAGCGTCCATGTGTGTCAACATGAGGACTTCAGCTTATGGTCATTGGATTACGGATCATTGGGAGGTTGTTATTGGGAGATTTCAAGGCAGGATACCTGGCTGTCCTTTTTCCACTACCTTAATACTTGACTGGAAACAAGTTCTCTCTAAGTTCAAATGGGCTCCTCGTAATTGCTTGGGGATGAACTCCATGAGGAAGGAAAGTATTCATTGGAGTGCCATTTTTGACACTCCACTTGCCTTGCAGGAACCTGTTCGGGCATACAATCTTATGAAACTGGGAATTAGGTACATACATGATGTGGTGGATGATCGAGGATATGTCTTATCCTTTCCTCGGGCCACTGCTACCTATGCATTGGGAATGCATCATAGGCCAATATGGAAGAAAATTGCTGATATATTGCTTCCTTTTTTACCTATTCCAACTATGGCTGACACAGACAGGCTCATGGATTGGCAATTGTGCTCATCTACTGCAAGCACTCATCCTGTTCCCCTTCCAGCCTTGACCTCCATCAAAGCTTACAGGCTTTTTCAGCCTCCCCCATGGATTCAGCAACATGCCAATTCTTTGTGGCATATGAGAAAGCCTCTCTCTTGGTGGCGGAAGAATCTCCACATGTTATGGAAGTGTAAAATGCCACTGAAGCAAAGACTCTTTCTTTGGAGATGTTTGACAGGCACATTATCAGTTCTCTCTCTAGCTTTTTGGGAAGTGTGCAAGCTCTCATGCGTGGAAGAGAGGAGAAGTCGACTGCATATGTGGGCTGCTGGTTTTTGGCTGCGCACAGAAGAGCCCGTGTGGATCTGTGCGATTGCAGTACAGTGTACGGCTGCTGCAGGTACAGTGTACGGCTACTGCAGGTACAGGCGGCGCAGGCAGGAACAGCTACAGGTATAGTCCACGAGTTCAGCTGTACGACTGCAGATTCAGGTGTACGACTGTACGACTACAGGCATATGTGTACGGATAGGTCTGGCTTGTACAGGATTCTTCTGTACGACAGCTGATACAGGAGACAGCTGCACACTATTTGGTACGGGTGGCTGCTAGTGTTGACCTGTTCGGATAGGTGGCTGCAGGCGTGTGCTTTTTTGAAGAACGCCGTGTTTTTGCAGAAAGGAGGGGCTGGTTTTTCATGAACATAGACATCATGTCGATGGCGTTCAACTGATGGAACTTTCAGCTTCTCTTTGCTTTGGTTCGGGACTGTTTTGGAAAGGGTTTATGGACTGTTTCATAGCAGTGCATGTGGCTATGAACATGAGCAATGCTCGGGACTGTTTTGAGATTGTTTATGGGCTGTTTTTGTTTGGCTGCAAATTCAGCTATTTTTTTGGGTTTCTGGCTGCAAGTACAGGTCACTTGGTTATGTTTCTTGGCATGGGAGTGATGCAAGCTCGCATGGCTGTGTGCTCATGGAGCAGATTGTTTTCTTCCTGCTAGAAAGGAACAGAGGGACCTACAGTTATGGGCATCTATGTTTCCAGATGTTTCATGAGGGAACACGTAACTAGATGTATGCTGTTGTTGGCACTGTTGTTGAATGGTGCCATGAATGGTTCTGTATGAAAACAAGACAGAAGTTTCAAAGGGAAACAAGCCTAAGGAGGAAACATGTTTTTGGGTTTCTCCAGGAGATAGGTCACATGCAGGCAGAAGGTACAGGAATGGACACATGTTTGGTACAGCCTTGCTACTGATTGGGCAAGGGTCAGGGAATCCATGACAGAGATGGATAGTACCCTTGGAAGGTTGGTACAAGTGTGTCGACTGCATGGTATGCTGTGCTGTGATGCGAGTTCTCTTTTGAGAGACAGTTTGGGAGTCTGTGTTGTGATGCAGAAGCACTGGATGTGTCAGGGTGTGATGCTGTTCATAGTGTGAGAGGCTATGGATGGTTGTGGCAGCCCTGATCATAGGAGAAAGCTTCTGTATGCAGACTCAATGTGTGAGAGTCTTTTGAGGTGAAGAATGGCTGGACTTGTTTGTGGATGCCGAGTGGACAAGAAGCCATGATGCAGATTCTTTGCAGGCTACAGGGGTTCTACTATGACGGCTGAGTTCCCAGCCTTATTGTAATCAAAGCTCTTATAATCAATTAAAGAAATACTGCAAGGGACACCACTGCGTTTTGGGGCCAATCGGTGTCTGTGTACTGTTTGCAGGAGCACTCTAGCTCCGCTTGTTTGTTTTGCTTTTCTAGGTCCTCAATGGCGTTTAAG
Organism: Cibotium barometz; assembly: GCF_041138505.1. Classification (NCBI taxonomy): domain Eukaryota; kingdom Viridiplantae; phylum Streptophyta; class Polypodiopsida; order Cyatheales; family Cibotiaceae; genus Cibotium; species Cibotium barometz. The sequence goes on along the minus strand of NC_141075.1, from coordinate 37,570,818 downwards.
TGTTTTATGTGCGAGTGTTTGTTTCACCGCCCGTCAGGCCGGTTTCAAGGTTCCGTTGCCGGGACATCGTCGACTTTCTCAAGGAGGCGAGCCCGTGGTTGTCACATGAAAAGCTTCAACATGAGGAAGTGAAAAGGAAGTGCAGGAGACAGTGCAGGGTTGTGTGTCTTTGCCTATATGAGGTGAAGAGCAAGAGCTGAAGATGAAGCTCAGGAGAAAAGACACCAAGGACAAGAAGTAGTCGGCCAGGAACAAGAAGCAATTGAAGTGTTATGGTGCAAAACATTCAATAGTTTGTCACCGGCAAAACATTCAATAGTTTGTCACCGGTGGTATCTTCACGGAGGCTTCATGGGTTCGGAAGACAGTTACAGGGTAAAGTTTCCCGTTGCTATCCTATGAAGTTCAAGAGCTGTTCACTGATGGATGCGAAGTGGATGGAGGAGGTTCACTGATGGATGCGAAGTGGATGGAGAAGGGTGACTTAGCAGATTCACCTCAGGATTTGCAGCTTTATCTTGATGCCTTAGAGTTGGAGTCGACTCTTGTTACGGCTCATTCAGGTTCAGCAGAGCATAGGTCTGGAGCATTGCCTGATGCTCAAGAGGGGGGTAGCACCTCCGCTCCCTTGTTACAGACAGGCTCAGTTGTTATCTAGGAGTCGCTTGGTGACATCTTTGTATTCACCCGAAGGTACTGAGGCTGACAGTACATCTGCTTATGGGACTTCTATGATCTTGTGTTCTAGACACATGAGATGATGGTTGAGTATGGTTCACAGTCGCGCGCCCCTTGAACTATAACTGCAACTATGGATAACTCTATGGAGGGCATAAGTCTTGCGAGCAGTCCTAGAGTTGATTTGGTTCATATATGGATTGAACTCTATTTGTGCATGTATGCATACACTTTTTGTGGTATTATTGTATTCTGGTGCCATTGGATCCTGGTACCATTGAGAATACATTGGGTAATACTTTGGATTGTGTCGTGTGCTGCATGTATATTGGTATGATACATCAAGTGCTTTATTATGTTCATGGATGCACCACTCGATGTGACTCCTGCGGGATGGCCATGAGACATATGTGGGAAGTACTTAGTGGATGTAGTGTTTGGATGCATTGAGTGCTTTCATATGCTCATGTTGTATCATCAGTCCTGGGTCCTGCGGGATGCCCATGGGCGTAAGGCTTGCGAGCAGCCCTTAGACTGTTACTTTAGAGTAGGTAGAGCAACTTGAGGAGCATATTGTTTCCAAATGCATGTGTGTGTCATGCATATGTGTGCCATATGTAGAATGATGCATGGTTTTGTTTTTGGCTAACACAGTTAACGTGTTTCCACTTGGTTTTAGACTTTTGCTACAGGTTCTGAAGGAACAAGCAAGAGTGGTGTGTCACTTTGATGTGACAGTGTGGCCTATTGTGCAGGATGATTGTTTTATCATCCAAATGCATTGGAGGACCATTGTCTTTGCCATATGGGGTGTCTTTGCTCATAAGATGCCTTACTGTGCCATTGAGTGCAATCGAGGACGCTTGCCATTTTTCAAGAGGGGGGTATGTCACGACCCTGTGTTTTTCTCTAGACAGTATGCAGGTGTGCACGGGGACATGGTGGACAGTGTGAATGGCATCAGGTTGGAGTCAAAAAGGAAGCCCATGTGTGGACAACCCCAAGTGTGAAGGGGGCAAAGATACTTTAATTTAAAAAGGTTTTATAACCTTTGGTGGGCAAAAAAAATTTAAAGTATTAAAGGTTTTAAAACCTTGGGAGGCCCCTAAGCAATTTATAGAGGCTACTCCACTTTTGGAGGCCCACAACTCTCTTCTTTCTCTCTCTCTCTAGCTTTTTGGGAAGTGTGCAAGCTCTCATGCGTGGAAGAGAGGAGAAGTCGACTGCATATGTGGGCTGCTGGTTTTTGGCTGCGCACAGAAGAGCCCGTGTGGATCTGTGCGATTGCAGTACAGTGTACGGCTGCTGCAGGTACAGTGTACGACTACTGCAGGTACAGGCGGCGCAGGCAGGAACAGCTACAGGTATAGTCCACGAGTTCAGCTGTACGACTGCAGATTCAGGTGTACGACTGTACGACTGCAGGCATATGTGTACGGGCAGGTCTGGCTGGTACAGGCGGCTGCTGTACGACAGCTGATACAGGAGACAGCTGCACACTATTTGGTACGGGTGGCTGCTAGTGTTGACCTGTTCGGATAGGTGGCTGCAGGCGTGTGCTTTTTTGAAGAACGCCGTGTTTTTGCAGAAAGGAGGGGCTGGTTTTTCATGAACATAGACATCATGTCGATGGCGTTCAACTGATGGAACTTTCAGCTTCTCTTTGCTTTGGTTCGGGACTGTTTTGGAAAGGGTTTATGGACAGTTTCGTAGCAGTGCATGTGGCTATGAACATGAGCAATGCTCGGGACTGTTTTGAGATTGTTTATGGGCTGTTTTTGTTTGGCTGCAAATTCAGCTATGTACTTGGGTTTCTGGCTGCAAGTACAGGTCACTTGGTTATGTTTCTTGGCATGGGAGTGATGCAAGCTCGCATGGCTGCGTGCTCATGGAGCAGATTGTTTTCTTCCTGCTAGAAAGGAACAGAGGGACCTACAATTATGGGCATCTATGTAACTAGATGTATGCTGTTGTTGGCACTGTTGTTGAATGGTGCCATGAATGGTTCTGTATGAAAACAAGACAGAAGTTTCAAAGGGAAACAGGCCTAAGGGTTTCATGTGGAAACAGGTTGTAGGTTTCTTGAGGAAACATGTTTTTGGGTTTCTCCAGGAGATAGGTCACATGCAGGCAGAAGGTACAGAAATGGACACATGTTTGGTACAGCCTTGCTACTGATTGGGTAAGGGTCAGGGAATCCATGACAGAGATGGATAGTACCCTTGGAAGGTTGGTACAGGTGTGTCGACTGTATGGTATGCTGTGCTGTGATGCGAGTTCTCTTTTGAGAGACAGTTTGGGAGTCTGTGTTGTGATGCAGAAGCACTGGGTGTGTCAGGGTGTGATGCTGTTCATAGTGTGAGAGGCTATGGATGGTTGTGGCAGCCCTGATCATAGGAGAAAGCTTCTGTATGCAGACTCAATGTGTGAGAGTCTTTTGAGGTGAAGAATGGCTGGACTTGTTTGTGGATGCCAAGTGGACAAGAAGCCATGATGCAGATTCTTTGCAGGCTTCAGGGGTTCTACTGTGACGGCTGAGTTCACAGCCTTATTGTAATCAAAGCTCTTATAATCAATTAAAGAAATACCGCAAGGGGCGCCACTGCGTTTTGGGGCCAATCGGTGTCCGTGTACTGTTTGCAGGAGCACTCTAGCTCCCCTTGTTTGTTTTCCTTTTCTAGGTCCTCAATGGCATTGAAGTGTTTTATGTGCGAGTGTTTGTTTCATCGCCCGTCAGGCCGGTTTCAGCACGAGCTACGTAGGTCAGTATCTGAGGCTTAGAGGTCTCAATCAAGTGTCAGTCCTCTTAACCCACTTCGAGAAAGCATCATTCAAAAGCATGTAGTTGTCAGCCATAGTCGTAGTTGCATTGTCAGATCATTTCACATAGAAGGGAGCTAGCCCTAAGGCTAGCCCAAGGCAGCCCAACATGGGCTAGCCTTTGCCATGTACATAATAGGCCATGCCACAGCCCTTTGGTGGGCCTAGCATCCAGTCGGCTAGCATAAGCACCCAGTCCGGCAGCAGTACCAGTCGGCCAACAAATAGCACAGTCGGCCAGCATTCAGTCAGCCAGGATCATGGGAAAAGCATGCGCAGCATTTAATGCTCAGAATTTGCAGCTTTTGTCCAATGATAGCAGGCTGACAGCCCCCTTTCTGGCCAACCAGCACACTGAAGGCATATATAAGCAAATGCTTCAGTCATCAATTAGTCATTCAGGTATTCAGCGAAGTACACACAGTTTCCAGCATCCAGTCAACTCCAAGCTAAGGAACGAAGGTCCTCTTCACATTTAGCCAACATATGTGCAGTCCTACAGCTATCTGGACTTGCATCAGTGGCCAAGGAGAGTCTTCAGCAGAGCCTCGGACTAGGTGGATACTCAGCCGACGTACGCTCTTCCTCGTCCTTGCGTTGGGCATTCATATCTCTTGTGCTCAGCATTGTACAGCATTTCTCCAAAGAATAATATATGCGAATACTTCTGCTTGCAGGGGGGGTATTGGGACCCAATATTGTGTGGTCTTCTACATTCTCATTCTCTCTCTCTACTCTCTAAAGTTGATACTAAAGATTCTCACCACATAAAGGTATAAAGGCAGCCCTGTTGTGCGTTATCACGATCAAGCCCAGTGGCATGTAACACCCAAAGCGTTTAAACCTTAAAGGATTAATTGGCCACATGGCAAGCGTTGGGCAAGGGGGTGGTGACTTGTCATGCGCAAACACGTGCATGGCTAACTATCCAAGGCTAGAGGCAGCAAAACAGACAGTGTAGCAGCTGTTTAGGATTTAGACCAGCACCCAAGAACCGAAGGCATAAGCAGGAGTTCAGCCTGCATCAATTCAGGTCCACACATGTAAGGCCAGCGCTATTTAATGCTGATTTTCTAGGTCGCTTTCAAGCTGGCCGACTTGGTAAGCATGGTGCTATATAAGCAACCCTGAGCATAGACTATTATTCATTCATTCCTTGTGGGGATTGGATCATAGATTAGGACTCTTTGGAATCAAGACTACCTTTTCAAGGGCATGCCTATGGTTGCCAGAGTTATGTACTTTTTGTACTATATGAATATACTGAAAATACAGCTCTCTCTCTCTCTCTCTCTCTCTCTCTCTCTCCTCTCCATCTCTTCTTTCCGTTTTGCATCATGATGTTCCTATGAAAGGTGCTTAGGGTTGAAACAAGGCACAAAGCTTCCGCGCATGTGACATGGCTTGTCACATGAAAGTAGCAATATTGTAGGAAATACCAACTATGGTCCGGAAAGTGTCATGCATGTAGAAGCCATACGAAGGCTGAGAGGTGAATGAAGGAAGCAAGCCCTCTTTTGAGTTAGGGTATCGGATGTTTATGCATCTTTGCATAGTTACGAATCGCTACAATTAGGGTATCACATACAGAAGAACTGCCTGTATTAAGAATTGTGTGAAACACAAAGATAACAAAGAAGAGAGAGAGATGTTGCTGTGACAGTGTTTTCAGTATACATGTATCAATATGTACAATAGATCCAAGCCAACATGACCTCCAAAGGGAAAACACCTAAGTCTATGACCTCTCCCACAAACCTGGGATCAGATGACTAATATACTAGGCCTTGTTATTTATAGGCTCCTAGAATTGCCCCTACAACCACCCAACTGTTGTTGGCCAAGTACTTGGACAGATAAATACCAAATTTCCCATAAAAAGCTGGTCAATGCCTAAAAAGGTTCCTAAACATAGCCAAAATAGGAGATTACACATGTCCACATGTTGTGCATGTGACATCCCCTCCTGCTAAGCTTGATGACGGGAATCCAACTGATCTTGGATGACTGACATCATCCCTTTACTCCATGTGGACTCCATCCTTGGCATCCTGCTTCCAAAACCTGAGGCAATCTTGACCACTTGGATCTTGTCTTGAAAACCTTCTACCGCAACCTTGGATTGCTTCAATTTCTGATGCTTTGTTTTGCGTTGAGGAACGTGCACCTATCTTTCTTATCCCGTCCTTGGACTGAAGACCTATACCTTTTCTTGGGTTGAGAGTTTGATACCTTCTTACACCTACAACTTCTTATTCCTCCCCACATCCTTGTACCATGGCTAGTCCAGCTTAGCATATGGGGGCTTCATACCCCATGATACCCATCTGGGGGCTCTATACCCCATGGCTGCCCTCATTATGGCACCACCGGGATGCCTGATGTTGAAGAACCACTTGGGGCTGCATTCTCTTGCCGGACCAAAAACAGCCACCTTTGTATCATGTGTTTTCCAAATATGCACCAATTCAGCACCTCTAGGACGTCTGCCAGGCTCTGATACCAATGTCACATGCCGAAGAACTGCCTATAACAGTGTTTTCTGTATATATGTTTTAATATGTACATAGATCCTAGCCTAGACCATCTACTCATCAACTCTAAATTTGAGACATTCTCCGGCACCACTGAGCGGCTACCCTCCAGACAGTGGACATTGCTACCACATACACAGTAGTCATCAAAGAGGATGGCACATGACAAGTCCAAACACATGATTTTTTTATGCCGACTCCATCATATACACAAGGCACTCACCCTCTTTTTCTTTTGGCATGTTGGTTTTCTTTTTCATGTTGTCTTGACAATCAGTCTACTCACGAATCATATGTTTAACTTCTTTAGGCTTCATAGACCCTTCAGGTCTTTTGTAGATGTTTAATATAGGAGACATGGAGTGGCCAACTCTCAAGAAAGTGTAAAGCATAGCATGAAGCCACATGAGCAAAGGGATATATCCCACATTGATGTACAAGCCCAAGGGTGTAACTCCTCATATAAAAGGGGGTCATTTCAAGCAATGAAATCATATCACTTGTACTTATCTCAAGTCTCTTTATGTATCCAAGCTAATTCATCTTAGTGTCTAATTGTACTTGAGTGCATCTTAATTAGCACACACTCATTATGAGTTATGTTCATTTCTATCCACCTTATATTAGTATAGGATTAGTTAATGATTAGGTAGATATCTTGAAATTAGGAAAGCTCGATCCATATATCTCAACATGGTGTCAAAGTTTAGGTCTAGCTCTCCTAGCTTAGCAGTTTTCTAGCAAGTAATTATCTTAAGATTAGAGAGTATTTAATGATGAGATTAAAGATTATTGAGCTAGATCATATTTTTTTGCTAGCTTAGTGTTTAGAGTTAGCACATGTATCTTTGAGAGAGAGAAAGAGAGGTTCTTGAGAGAGCAATGAAAAAAGCCTGCAACTAGTACATCAAGAAGGCCTTTGACAAGCTTAGGTAGCAACAAACTCGTGGTGGCTACATAGAAAGTTCCAGGCAACCCCCAATACCTGCAACAACCGACAACTGGCCTCGGCACCAAGCGGCCTTTCTTCCACGTTGTACTGGTTTGAGATGAGAGAGGGTAATCGAGCACTGGGAACATTTGCTGTGTTTATAAAATACAAGAACCCTCTGTGCTCATTTATAGATAGAAAGAAGTATAAAAAGCCATCTTGGATGAGAGGTGTCGTAGATAACTCTTTCATGGCCGTGCACGAAATGGTGATGCAATCACCAAGCGTCTTGAGCATTAGATGGGTTCGGCAAGACAAGCGCAAACTAGTTTCAGGAGGAGACCTAGTCTTAGCCGCCGTCAATAGCACGTTCAGTGGCCAAGTTATGGAGCACGTGAAAGAGTGAGATATGTCGGCCTCATTTCCACCAGCTCAAGCTTATTTTTGGACTTGGACTTCAAGGCTCGCTTACTCAACTGTGAAGAGTCGGAAGGACGCAGCCGCGGCCGAAGAAGGCCCTGCTCAGCTATTACAAAAGAAAGATGAGGATAAGATGGGATCTGCGGGTGGGAGACGCTACCAAGTTTTTTCCAGATGTATAACAATCCCTAGACGAGATAAGATTGTAAAATAGTAATTTTAAAAATTTTAAAAAAAATGACCTAAGGGTTAAAACCTTCTCTTAAAAGTGTAGTGTAAAAGGACCCTCTATGAGCATTTCACATGGAATTTAAAAGCTAGCATGGATTTTACCAAATGGGCTTCCGCAAGATAAATCATCAATGTTCATCAAACGCTATTATCTAAACCTTGTTGTAAAAGCGATCAAATGAGTACGCTAATGTTTGTATGTGTGAAAAAGAAGTGTACAATTTATGTAAAAATGCCACAACCAAATAAGTAGACGAGAGTATATAAGCAAAGCATAATTAGCAAAGAGCAAGAAGATCTCAAGCAAGCAGGAGCTACCAACCACTACCCTAACCTAGATGATATGTTGTAAAGACCACCAAATGAGTAGGCCAAAAATCATTTGTTATGTGTATCTACCCGACCACCTGAGAGTAGCTAATTAAGCACCTAGGGAGGTAATGATTGTTATAACCCTACTATATAGAAGAGACCTCTAGACCTTAAAGATAGGTCAAGTCTCTATCAAAGGGGAGACCTCACTCTTAGAGATAACCTCTAGGCCTCAAAGATAGGTTAAGTCACCATCAAAGAGGGATGAAAATATGTTGTAAAACCTCGCATCCGATCACCTTGAGTAGCCCAAAGATTTAGCACCAAGGAGGGTATTGAGAAATGTGGTGCCAAAGAGCACAAGGAAGAGGTAAGAAGTGAGTTAAGTGGCCAAGAAAATACAAAGCATAGTATGAAGCCAAGTGAGCAAAGGGATATATCCCACATTGATATACAAGCCCAAGGGTGTACCTCCTCATATAAAAGGGGACCATTTCAAACAATGAAATCATATCACTCACACTTATCTCAAGTCTCTTTTATGTATCCAAGTTAATTCATCTTGGTTTCTAATGGTACTTGAGTGCATGTTAATTAGCACACACTCATTATGAGTTATCTTCATTTCTATCCACCTTAGATTAGTGTTGTCATTAGTATAAGATTAGTTAATGGTTAGGTAGATATCTCGATTCATACTTCTCAACATAATGTACCTTTCTTTGCTAAGATAAGAAACTGTACAATTCTGCTAGCATCAAGATAAAAAAATCTATAAGTTACATTGAGTGCCAATTTTTATTGAAGTCTCATGCCACTTTGGGAGAAATTTTATAGCTTTAGGGGCAGCAACATTACACATATAAAAACAATGATGTACTAGAAAACCCTGGCATAACATGAGCATCATCAGACTTCACCCACAAGACTGCATATAGGTCCTCCATCACATGGCTTCACAGTGGAAACTTTTAATTGGTCACTAGTTCCACTGTACAATATATCTGGTAGGCTATGCCACATGTACAACAAGACCGCTTACAACCCACCCGCAATGTCAGTGACCAGTAAGATGATAATAAATATAACATAAAAGAAAGATGATCTAGCCAAACTTAAGCATATTCTTTAAGTACTGCAAAAATTTTCATCACCCTTTCCAAAGAAACCTTGTGGATATGAGATGTGCTTGAGAATACCTAGTAACAACTTGAATGCACCGGGTATGACTCATGAGATGTGCTTGTGGATATGAGATGTGCTTGAGAATACCTAGAAACAACTTGAATGCATTGGGTACTGCCCTCCGCTGAGTGGCCCAAGAAATGTCGGTCTTCTTTGCCAGGTACAAGCCAGGGTCTATGATAATAGGCTTGACCCTCTGAAATCTGTGTAAGTATACACAAGGTTAAAGTAAGTAGTCAACTCATCAAATATAAAGTCAGATATAACCTACTAAACTTGATTGCAATAAAAAGCTGCAATTCTAGACATTTACGTACTCTTTCCAACCAAGGTCACTGGTGTGCTCGATAAAGTTGAGGTCCCTTGGCAGGTATGAGAGAACATGAAGCAAATCTGCATAAAAAGACCAGGTTGCAAGGCATAGTAAAGAAGACAAGTGAAAACAATCGCGCACATTTTTACCTCACATTAAACAGGGCCTGTTAAGACAAGTAAAGAAGACAAGTGAAAACAATCGCCCACATTTTTACCTCACATTAAACAGGGCCTGTTATTCAGGATGCATTGAAGAGCAGCCAAGGCTTTTGATGGTATCCACCCATACTTTGTAACAATATTGGGCATCGCCCATGCATTGGATTGGTAGTCAACATAGATCAGCCATAATTCATATACTGACTCATAATTCAACACAAACAATTTTATTTTACTCTTTGAATGCACTGATCATCACCCATACAAGGATATAAAACATCACACATTTGGGATGCTTTCAGATGGACTTGCAAATCACCATACAAACATGCAAAGATATCAAACATCGCCAATCTTGCGCATCACCATACAATGCATGCTATAATCACCCATACATGTAAGGATATCAAACATCACAGATGGACTTGGCCATCACCATACATAAAAGTTATAATCACCCATACATATATTGAACCAACTCAACAAAATTTAGGCAGAGAAAAACACAAATAAATGGACAAGCCAGCACACCATCTTGGGTCACTAAAGGTTAATCAGATGCACTGATGTTGATGAACCAGTCCCATTTGCAGCCCTTCTTGAGCAGGATCGCAGCAGCATGTAGGGTACATGCCGTCATGGTGGGCCCTCTGTATGTGACAAGGTTGGCCTTGCCGATGACATCAACATTAGCCACGTCTACGAATGTAGGGTGCAGTTTGACATATCTGGCAAGATCAATCCTTTCCGTTGGGGGGGCGTCAAGGTCCAGGTGCAAAATGTACTGGTTGTTGGGATGATAAACAGCTTGCAAACCTCTCTTCATTCTATGGCCATCCCCTTTCGTCCCAGAAATCAAATGAGCTAAACTTGATGTAGCAGGCATGGATGGAGTGGGTATTTGCCCTAACTCTGCTTCTATGTAAAAATCTGGCTTTTCATCAATGTTACTGCTTCTTAGACCCACTAGATGATCAAACAGAGATGACTTAGCCCTCTGAGATGCCCCAGAACTCACTGTTGCTGCCAAAATTAGGGCTAGTGACACCAGAGAGCTTGCCAAAAAGGGCAACAGCCATTTCCTCTCTGTCACTGAGATTAGGGTTCTTATCTTCATACCCAAATGAATATTTGCAGATTGCTTATTTGATGATTAGAAAACCCTATGTGGGACTATGGCAAAAGCGGGAAGCCCTCCTCTGTGAATCGTATTTACTTACAGCTCATGGAAACCGTCGCTGTGTTTCATCTTTGAGAGCTCTCAAGTTATGGCCAAACAGTACAACGCAAGCTCTGGCTATGGCGAATGCTAACGGGTGTGAAAACTGTGAACAGTTTTTTTAGTTCAATTCATCGAGGAATAAACTGTCGGGAACATTCTCTAAAATCTTAAGTGGACATTGAAGTGTGTCATTCGATAGTCTTTCATGACTATATAATGAGGCTTCAAACATACTCGGAAGGGACTCCTAACCCTTGGCTTGATGTTGCAGATGAGTTTATGTGAAGGATGGAAATGCATATTACCCAGATTTGGACCTAGAACTAAAAGGTGGTACAGGTGAGTTTCTGTGAAGGATGGAAATGCAGATTACCCAGATTTGGACCTAGAACTAAAAGGTGGTACTTCAAGGAAAAACAAACTGATCACACATTTGTTGCTTTTATAGAGAACTCGTTGGGAACTAGACTCAGTGAAAATATGGTCAAAGAAAAGGCTAGAAAAACAGTCGCCAAGACGCTACACTACTAATGCAATGATGGAAGCTTGTATCATGCTTGGATATCAGATTTCTTGGGAGCACTCCAGCTTTCTATTGGAAGAAGAAAGATGGTCTTTGTTGTGTAAACTTTTAAATGAAGTCAAGTTTGAAATGTAAGGGAATGCAGGGAAAATTTAGAACTTTTTGTCATTAAGTGTACTTGATCTTTTCAGTTTATATATATAAATACTTATTATTGATCCCAAAAGAAAAAAAGTCTTTCATGAAAAAAGGATATATAATCTTCATAAGGACACTACCATAGCATCATGAATCAATGATTTATTGAGTATTTTAAGGCCCTTTCATCCACTTTGCTTTCCAAGCAAGTTGTAAGCCTTGTTGTGTAACCTTTCATGATAAAAGATCTCACAAGCTCATATTTCTAAGATCTTAAGTGCGCATTGAAGTGTCTCATTATTGTCTTCATAAGGACACTACCATAGCATCATGAATCGCATCATGAATCAATAATTAATTGAATATTTTATGGCTCCTGTTAACCTATGGCGAACATTGAGACGTATTTAAGTATTCTGAGTCATGGACCAGGCTTGTCGGCACCACATGTAAAGGATAAAGGGATTGGGTGATCGCCGATGAGAGGCGCACCTCGAATGTCATCAGGATAAGTGTTAGGATCGGCCGGCCATGTGTGGGCGTCCATGTGTGAACGGCTAGGTCACATATAAGAGTCAAATATAACCCTAAAACCTCTCATTCTCAATGTGTTGAATACAAGGAGTGCTCTTGCCTTATCTTCTTCATCCCCTTCTCCTGTGTGTGTGTGTGTGTGTGTGTGTGTGTGTGTGTGTGTGTGAGAGAGAGAGAGAGAGAGATAGCGATCGAGCACTGCATGGCGGCACGGCGGCGGCGCGAGAATCCTTCGCGATGGCGGTCTGAGCGGTGAGTAACACACCTTTGCTCCCTATTTGAGCTTGCTAGTTTTTGGTTGTATGCTTGCAGCCATTCGTGGCTCGCTTACGGTGCCTTGCTCCGACACGTGCGTCAAAAGCGTACATTTTTGGCGTCATTGCCGGGGACATGCCCTGCACCAAGCTCCAAATGCAGCTCGGGCTGCTGCTTGAAGTGAAATTTATATAGTAGGAAAGGCATAGAGAGGTGTGATTGTGTGTATGGTGTTCACATTTTCGTTTCCTACAATTCATTTTCTGCAATTCTATTTTACCCGCTCATTTCTCCGTTTTGCGCGCAGTGTGTGTGTGCTCTGTTCTCTACGCTGTGTACGTGTGTGTGAAAACGGACGAAGTGCTTCTCTCTCAGTTCTGAGCATCGCGTGGGCGCGTGCGTGTGAACACGGAGGGCAAACCTAAAACATTTTCCCAAAAAAAAAAAAATTTTACGAAAACGAAAACGAAACCCGTGTGGAGCGAAAAGAGAAATTTTTTATTTGAAAAAAAAAATTGAAAAGAAAAAACCCCCAATTGACCCCGGCCTCGATCTCGATCTTTTGATATATATATATATATAGGAGAGTGAGCCTCCATAGTTTTCTTTCAAGTGAAAGCCTAAGGGGAGTAAAGTTCTATATGTAGTCTACCTACCAAAGAGTGGAGTGGGCATGTGGGATAAAGCCTTCACCTTTCCCCCCACAAGCAAATAGAGTGTTCTGATAAGGACCACGGGAGCTCCGGATAGGCGAACACTATGCTGTAAAGCACGCTAGGACCCCTTGAACGATATGCTCTTGAGCTATCACACGCCCTAGTCCAGGTTCGACCATAAGTAAGGGGGTAAAAAATGGATTGAAAACAAGACAAAAACAAGTAAAAACGGGGTGCGAAACACCTGAGAAACCACTTGGGTGGGCTTCAAGGGTAGTTACTAACGCCCATAGGGTATCCACGTCACATGCATCTACGCTCTGGTCGGGTGCTAGAGTCTCAGCAAACTAGAAAGCGTTTTAGTTTATGCAGGCTCACACCATCCCTCCACGTTAGCATCTTGGCCTTCAAGTGGAACCCAAGGAAGTGCAACCCAAGATCCACGGATGACTTGTCCTCTGACTCTGAAGTCAGGGAAGGGCACCCTACCAAGAACTTTGAGGAATCAAGCTAAAACGTGCCAGTTTGGGCCTCACAACCCGGATCTAGCATGTTTAGTCGTCTAATAGAGACCTTTAGTAGAGCTACACGCTCTGAACATGCGATAAGTGAAGTAAACGAAGGAGGAGGGGAAGTAGATTCGCCATTCACATCTCATGTAGACCCTACCCTCCCAAAGAGTGTCCATGTGGATATTCTACCCACTTCGTTTAATGAAGGCCCTATTGAGCTACCACCTTCTGATGCTCTTCCTAAAGTAGAGGTCCCTTAGAAGTCAATCCATAAGAAGTGACATTGCGTCCACTTCAAGAGAACCTTTTGGCACGCCAAGTTTAGATGGGATATTTCTCAATGAAAATTGGGAATATGATCTACACACGGAGACTCTGACTGACCTATACACGGGTTACACATACCATGTAGGTTGCTTAGAAGTCATACGATCTACATCTAGTGCCACCAATCTAGATGAACAACAACAAATGATATGTGAAGTTATCCATAGAATTATCCAATTTGAGAGGTAGAATAGGGGAGTGAACCTGGTTTCCACTGGCCCTATGAGGATTTTGGATTTTGGATACGGGCAAGGCTAAACAACCAACCCTGTCGCAATTGGAGACTCCCTCGGGAGTGAACCTGGTTTCCACTGGCCCTATGAGGATTTTGGATACGGGCAAGGCTAAACAACCAACCCTGTCGCAATTGGAGACTCCCTCGGTGAGTCCCGTAGATCCTTCGTATGTTGTTTTGCGTGGAGTCTCAATGCAGGTTAAGCCCACGAGCAGTAACTTTAGTTTTCCAACTTTGGCTCAACTTTCCATTAGGGAATCCACAATGCCTACTTCGATGAGCATGACGGAAAGTGCACCCGTCTACTGTAGTTAGTACAACACCGCTACCTACTACTAGTGGTACAGTACCTACAACAGTGCGTACTAGTGCATATCGACCATATGTACCTATCGCTACTCATGCTCATGTAGCTCCTACGCCTTCTGTTATACCAATGGCGTATGCTCCACGAATGCCTTATCACAACCCTTATCCAAGAGGAGCTATGCCTAGTCACATATCATATCCTATGAGACAGCTGCATACATATCAAGACCAATGCCAACTCCTGTCAACCATGCCATCCCAGAAGTGCCTCCACCAGCTATGCCTGCTCACTTAGGTGATCTAGTAGCGTTTGCTCAAGCGATCTAATGATTTATTACGAAAAACATGTGTGGCATGCCTGAGGCAGAGCCTAGAAGAAGCAAGGCGGTACAAGTTGCCAAGCTCACTCAGAACTTCAGTGGTAACGAAGATGTTAGGAAGCACATTGAAGTTTTTGAACACGTGTGTGATTCCTTGGAAGAGCACAATGAGCTACATAAATGTAAAGCCTTAGGCTTAACCTTGAGTGGAAAAGCCGGAGATTGGGATCGAACTTTAAGGATTGAAGAGCGTACTCACTATCCCACTCTCAAGAGATTGTTCTTGAAAGAATACATATGTGAGGGTGTGCTTTGGGGAGTAGCATCTCAACTCCAAAAAGCTTAACGTTAGGAAGGAGAGTCAGTGAGAGACTTTATTAGTCGACTAAAGCATCTAAATTCTCGTTGTACTCCTAATGAGCGCTTCAATAACAACCAACTTCTTGATAGATTCATCCGAGGACTGCGCCACGAGGACATATACAATGGCCTAGTCATTAGAGGTCTTACGACGTGGGAAGTAGTCACTGCCAATGCAATCCAATTAGAAGACAACTTGATGATTGCAAGTAAAAAGGTGTCTTCGGAGACAAAGTCTATCAGTTCGCAAGTATATGGGCACAAGCTAATGACTATAAAACCTATTGCCAAGGAGCCCAATATATCCGAAATGTCTATAGCTGGCCTTACTAAGGCTCTCCAAGAATACTTTAGGGGTAATCGAGCTCCTCAAAATAGCCATATGTACCAAGACGAGAGCAACAGTGGTGTTTGGTTTGCTTAGGACCACATAGCACAAGTGAATGTCCCACATTCAGAGTTAAATTCAATGGGACTTGCAATGCATGTGGTAAGTATGGCCATCAATCTAAGGATTGCCTACTAGTACTTAAGCGTATGTTAGCAAATTAGGCACCACTAGCCTGGTCAAACACACCTCAAGTACCCGCACTGATGATTGCACCACCTGTCGAGCAACCTTCACACAACACATAGTTCCAAGGAACCCAAATTTAGTCCAACCTGTGCCGTTACCACCGCCAATGCTCGGACCACAGCCTCCACATCCAAGGATTACCCCTATAAACCAAATGGGTTGTGAGTCACATAGTGTGTGGGGATTATGAAGAGGATATAGACCCCACTGTTCCATATGGGATTGATACGTTTGAAATGACTCCCCAGTACTACATGGAGGATCATTTCGGGCAAGTCAAGCCTGTATATCAAGCGGCTACTCTCGCTACGAGAGGGCAAAACCTTAATACCGTGGCTAGGAGACCACCTATTCAATGCTATGATTGTGGTGGACCACATCGTGCTGCGGAGTTTCCTAATAGGCTACAGAAGATCGCTACTCAAATGCAACCAAATCAAGGAAGCACATCGGGAATGCAACCAAATCAAGGGAGCACATCGGGAATGCCGGTACTTACATGTAATCGTTGTGGCATAGATCATTTGATTGCTCAATGTCCACATAATCCGAGTGCACCCAAGATTACGCCATTGAATTTGGTTGAGGTCACCAATAAGGCACTAAGAACCACACCTGTTGTACCCGCGAATGTAGTCACACGATCAATGCTTCAAAATCAAAACTACATTCTTGAAGAGAGGGATACTGCATCAATTGCTCGAGCAAAGAAAAAGAAAACGTGACGGAAGAGATCGCTTAATGCCACAAGCTCCAAACCTAGTTCAAAGAGGAGACGGCCCGGTGTATATGAATGATCCTGAAGATGATTCTGATTCAATAGAAACCATGGGGACCAAAGCCACTACTTTAAGGGAGGAACCCACTCGGGAGCTCAATGAAGGAGAATCAAGCGAATACATAAATCAAGGGAAACAAAGGGAAACTCCTCCGGCCCCACAACCAAGTTAGCTAATGCCCTCTCGGCTACCCAAACTGACTGAGACTCCCAAAGATAAGCCACATGGGCCAAAAACCCTCAGGAAAAATATTGGAACTTACCCAAACCCAGTTGAGGAGATTGAACAAGTGCAACACTTAAGGGGTTTGGTGGAAGAAACACAAAGAGAACTGGAGACAGCAGACCCTAGAAGAATCAAAATTCCAGACATAGTGTTTCCTACACAAGTTCAGCCTCACAGGAGCCATAAACCGTTAGCTATACCTAGTATCATTCGGGAAGAAAGTGAGGATAGGACATCAAGAAGTGGGCAGACACCCTTCTTGCTTGAAAGAATGTTTAATGAGGGAATGGCTGACCCCATCGCGAAGAGGAAGTGATTCCATCTTCACCAGTCCCTAGTCAGGGGCCGACATCTCGAAAAGTACCGTTGAATGTGTCCAAACTAATAGATTTCATGTCCTTTGAAATCAGAACCACGATCATATCCAAGTTATACGGAGATCTTGAGCTATTCTTAGCTCTTTGGGCATTTCTCGATGGAGAACTGAAGGCGGGGTTACCACAATTTGTAATATATGGATAGACTCGACACGCTTCAAGATGAGGAGGAACATTTGGATATACAGTCCAACCTAGATAAAGACTCAGTCGTTGAAATACCTGTTAACAAGTTGGGACAATACTTTGAAGGTGACGAATCTAATGCAACCCTCCCCATTACTACCAAGGTGACAAATCTAATGCAACCCTCCCCATTACTACCAAGGGATTGACTCTAAAGGGAATCCTTGATGGTGGTGCTGGAGTGAGCATTGTGACTAAAAATTGTTGGGAATCTATGGGAAGACCTCACCTAGAAGTCACAAACATAGTGGTTAAGATGGCATATGGAACTATAGCTAAACCTATCGGGATGTAAAGGGACCTTAAGATCAAGGTTCTAGGATACAAGGTAAGACATACCTTCATTGTAATGGATTTCTCTAAGCATCCTATGTCATATCAAATGATCTTAGGACGCCCCTTCATGAGGGAAGCACAAATGGTACATGACTGGTCGAAAAACCATGTCTACCTACAATTCCAAGACTTTGTCATTCGGTTTGATCTTGAGAATGGTCGCACGCATCCTTTAGGAAGCAAGGTTATCATTGATAATCGATCGGATACCACTATTCACTCAGCCCCATTAAAGTATTGCTATACATGCAAAAAAGAGACTGATGATGGGAAAGATTCTCCTTATATGGATGTCCTACCGGGTATGACTGAGTCGGATAACGTGGATTGGGTACACCTAGCGGCAACCATAGACACATGGGGAAATAGAGGCACAAGTTGGGTAATGCCTAAGGGGCAAGATATGCCACCATTAGTGCCAGTAAACATGTTAGGTGTTATGCACTTGACTCCTGATGGCAAGAAGATGGCAAACTCCCTTGACACTGAAAGTAGCGAAGACTCTGACCAATGCGACTCCGAGTCTGAATCTCAAGAAGAAACTGACTCTGAGCGTGATAGGGGGTATGAATCAAATATTCACCCAAGTGTGGAAACAACGTGCTCAAGGCCTAGGACAATGACCTCTTGCAGTTCATCCGAGAGTGAGGGGGACACAAGTGAAGATTGACCAAGTGAGTTTGAATCTGATAGAAACAAAAATCAAAAACTAGGTAAGAAGAAAACAAGACATAAGCGACAACGCTATCGAGCTAATGTACAAACTAGAATAAACAAAGAGAGATCCACTGCAGAATGGCTTAGTTATGTAGGAGCATATGATGCTGATCGGAAGTTAGCGGATAATTGGAGACAATACCTGACGTTCATGACAATAGAAACACTGAAGTGTTTGATTAACTGCTTCCTGAGTAGTTTCTACCCTTTGGACTGTTTCTGTTTGGTGTACGGGAGATGGAGGTTTTGAGTCAATTGTGAATGAAGCGGGACACTTTTTAGTATCATGGTCAAAGGTTTTACAATGTATGTAGTATAGAGGAACAGGTGCCTTGTATGCACAATGAGGATTGGGATAGTCGTAGTGATTGCATTCAACACAAGGCATTTCGTTCCTCACTTTTAAAGACATTAAGAATGTCTGGTTTTGAAGGTTTTCATTCTCTCTTAGAGATGTTGGCTGCATAAAATTCTGGGAATGTCAATTCCAAGATCGATCTTTCTTTTGCCATTGCTTCACTTGGTTTAGATGAGAAACACCTCATAGCATGATCATCTTCTAGCATGTTGTCATCTGAACATATTGCTTCTTTACAACATTGATCGAATGTTTCCGGATTGGTTACAATGATCAAGTTGTGTAAGCTGTTATTCTTTAAGTCCATCATGAAACATCTCTTCAATTGAACATCGTTTAATTTTTCCCATGACTCACAACATGAGTCCAAGAGTTTTATCCTAAGGATAAAATTTCTAATGGATTCATTTGGTTGACGCTCAATTGAATAGAGTTCTGTTACTGCACTCCATCGATCACCTTGTCTGGAAAAGCCATGTATAAAGGCTGATTTCAAGGTTTTGAAGTTGGTCTTGATCGCTGCTGGCATCAATGCGATGAACCCATTGTGACTAGCTTTTCCCTCTAAGCATAAGTTTAACGCATGTACCTTAGTGGGGCAGTTGGGATTTCCAAAGGTTTCACATCTCTGTTTAAACATTTTGAATGAATTGAATAGGGTCTGTTGTTCCGTCATATTTTGGAAATTTGTATGGCCGTATTTTTGTATGAGTCACTGAGGCCATATGTGAGTGCTCTTATTGGAAGAGACTCATTGAGTCCTTGGGCCACCCCCCTTCCTAGACTAGTTAGTATGTCCAAGGTGTGGGCATCCAGGAAAGGGTTGGTACTTATAGGATTTACGGGAATGTTAGGTAAGGAGCCAAAGCCCGGTGGGATGGAAGTAATAGGGGTGTAAAACATGATGACACGCTTGTTATAGGTATGGCAAGTGGCATTGGGAGGTGAATTTTTGGCATAGATCTCAATGGCTCGAAGATGTCAGCCATTGGGTTTAGTCTTTGTGTGATCCCTAGCAATCCCTCTATCATGGCCATGTCAAAGTGCCTAAATGCTCCTTAATAAGCAATCATAGTTTTTTTTTGTTTGCTTTTTATACTTTTCCACAGCCCATTATAGCCTTAAGAGGCTTGGCGTACTCTTCGTTGGATCAAACGGGTGTTCATTTGCCCTAATAAGCTTAGGCACTATACGCACGTGAACGACAGAGATATTTTTTTTGAAAAAAGCGTATGCTAGGAACTTCCCAGATGGAAGAGGAGGTCCTAAAACCTATTTTCCATCACTGTCTCAAGACGAAAAAAAATTTTGAGATTTTTTTTTCTTGTTTTGCAGCTCGTTTTTTAGGGTGTTCCAAGAAATTTTAAAAAACTCTGTAGGGAGTTGTAGTATTTTTGGAGTATTACAACTTTGTTTCCCTAAGTCGTCCATGATTTTGTCGTTTAGACCCTCAAAAAGTAGCTCGAATCGTCGTCATTTTTGCGCTAATTTTTATGATTTTTCATAGTTTTTGGGTTGTTTTTTGCCTTGATTTTCGAGTCGAATTTTGAGGCTGTTGCTTGGAGGCCAAAATGGTTGATTTTGACTTCGGACGACGTTCAAAGTCGAAGAGCACGATGTCAGCTTTTCTATGAGCCCTAGAGTGCCTTCATCGGATATATGGTTTAGGAGATACGGGCCTCCAAAGTTTCATGCAGTGAAACTTTAAATTCACGTCGTGAATCGGACCACGGAAAATTCTTTTTTTTTATAACGCCAGATTTTTCACTGTCGAAATTTTTTTTTCACACCCAGAGTTTTTTGGCGGAATTTCCTTCACGGCCGAAATTTTCTTTTACGCCCGATTTTTTTTCCACCAGAATTTCTTTCACGACCCAATTTTTTTTGCCGAAGTTTCTTTCACGGGGCCGGAATTTTTTTGTCAGAATTTTCTTTCACGGCCAGAATTTTTTTGTTGGAATTTTCTTTCATCGGAATTTCTTTCACGACCGGAATTTATTTCACGGTCGAAATTTCTTTCACGACCGGAATTTTTTTTGCCGGAATTCCTTTCTCGGTCGGAATTTCTTTCATGGCTAAAAATTTTTTGCCAGAATTTTTTTACGGTCGGAATTTTCACGTCGAAATTTTTTCCACATATGGAATTTTTTCACTGAATTTATTCTTTCATGGCCGGATTTTTTCCACAAGAATTTCTTTCACAAGCCGAAATTTTTCACCGGATTTTTTTTCACGACGGTCAATTTTTAAATTTTTTTTTGGAGTCTAGTGAGATATACGAATTTCCTTTTTTGGGGGAGGAATATTTTTTGAATTTAAAATGAAAGGGGTATGGGCATTTTTCCAAAAAGGTATGTGGGAATAAAAAAAGTCAACCTTTTAATAACACCCCTTACACCCTTCATAAATGACTCCAAAATGGACAATTTTGATAACTCATGAGCATCTATTCATTGAATGCTCATTAGTCTTAATGAGTTATGTAAAAAAGTGATTAAGAATTAGTCTAAGATTAATCTTTTTACTAATTATTTCCTCTTTTATACTAATCAAGGACTCTAATTAACCACTAATCTCTAATTAATTCACACAATTGAGCACATCATTGGATAGAGCAAGGGAATGCTAATCTTTGTGCATCAATAATTGTGTAAATTAATCTAAAATAGGAGATTAATTAGACTCTTAATTATGGTCTCCTCTTTTAAGGTAAAATTAACCAAAGAGAGTCAAATTTCTCTAATTAATGAAAAAATTGATGTGATTAGGCGTTTTGATGCAACTAGATGCTCTCAAAACACTCAAAAACACCAATTTCGACTACTCATATGATCAATTTCGATCCCAATTAACACATTTTCTAATTTTTTGGCCTCTTGAACAAGATTATCACCCTTAATGACAAAAACTAGTCCATTAAGAGAAATTAGTCAAATTCAAGGATTTTTTGATGGTTTTAAGATTTTTTTGAAAGATTAAGCTACTCTTAATGCTTGCTAACACTCTAATCTAAACAATTTCAACAACAAATACATAATTAAACTAAAATTAATGCTCTTAGTTCTATGTTTTAACTAAAGAGAGCTAACATTCACTAAGAATTGCATTCTATTGCATTGTTTAATACAATGGATGCAAATTAAGCCTAATACAAACTATGTGCAAGCCCTAAGAATACAAAAAACCACAAAAACAACAACAAAAACACAAATTAATCTAAAAATTAAGTAAAAAACATTCTTAAAAAAGAGAGAGAGCTATTCTACACCAAATCTCACACAAATCACCATCAAATCCACATCTTTTTCATGGGAAATCATTAATCAAGATAATGGCAATGGGTTATGCATAGATTATAGGCAAAACGATGGAAAAAGCCAAGGGATGGCTCCTCGGCCGGCAGCGGTGCAAAAAATGTTATGGCTCACCCTAACCCTCCTTGGAACACATCCAAAAAGAGATTACCTGGAGAACCCCAACTGTCATAAGGATCTTTCCAATGGCTGAGCTCGTAACCCTTGAGGTCTCCAAGGACTACAACTCCTTGAGAAGCAATTCCACCGCGTCTCTCGCCGCGAGCGTTGTCACACCGCCGCATTGCACTACGGGTCCTCGTCCCTCCTCTCACCTCACTTCACTCACACACACTCACTAGCATACATTAGGGAGAGAGATTAGCAAGAGGATTAGCAAGAGCAAGACTCAATTACACAATGGGAGAGTCTATTGTATTATGAGAGAAATTCACTTATATACATGGCCATAAGTGTTCACACTCACTTAAATTGTGGCCGGTTGGGCACTTTAGGCTCATAAGAGGCCTAATGCTATTACAAGACTCAATTTGTGAGATCCCTCTGCCCCCTCTGCGCGTCGGACTCCTGGTAGCTGAAACAGCGGAAGCAGCCCTCTCATGCGCAGGGCAGGGTTTCTCACTCGGGGCCTGGCCCTCGAATGTCCGGGCACGAGACTAGGCTGGTGGTCACTCCAAAAACCAAAACCGGGAAAAATTCCCATGCCCGGAAAGCGGGGATGCTTCCACCTTTATGATTTTTATTTTTATTTTTTTTAAACGAATTTTTCTAACGTGATCAATTCTAAGCTATTCCTCAACTGAATAAACTAGATAGAAAGAAACTATCACTGATATAATTTGATCATTTTAGTAAATTCAACGCTTTTTTCCTGATCCAGGCCAGGCACAGCCGTTGATCCACTTATTGAAAAATTTATTAGGGAATTGTCTAATTACTCGAATCTTAGCGTAATCCTAAGATTTTACAGTTTGATTATTAAAACTCCACTGATTCCAGCCTAACCCCATCCGGCCCATGGGTTAGCCACCACCCTACCACTGGAATCGGTGGAACCAAACAAGTACTCACCCACCCATAATTGAATTACCTTTCTTAACTTTAGCTTTAGAAAACAGATACGCACACACTCCTCTTTATTAAAACTTTAATAAAAACAACCCTTGATAAACAATTTACGGTTTATACATGTCATACTTCAAAATTTTCATTGAGTCCTTGTTTCTCAACAAAATGGTATCACTCTGGACTCTCCGTTGAGACCAATAAGTCAACAACGAGATCCAGTGATAGATTATAAAAACATAGGTCCATCATATAATATCTTCCTCGACATACGCATGGATGTCCTCGACACCGCAAGCCCGTGCATCACCTGGTCAGAACCCTCCAAGATCCTCCTTAGGTGTCCTGGCACTTCACTCAGGGACCGCTTCGTCGGCCCTCGTCCATCGTATCGAAAGCGCACCATTTTAACCATACTGAGGCTGGTCAAGACCTCGGGAGGTTTTGCCGCGTGAGCTGTCCCTCGAACACTCCCCGCCAGCTGTTGCAACCGAACTTCCCTTAGATAAACATATATGCCAAATGCTCCCTCCAGCATTCTGGCGTAAGATAGTCTTTTAAGAAGGCAGGGTTTCTATGCAAGTTTACAGTTTTGATTTTTGTTTGAATACCATGAGTATATCGTAAATCCCTATCTCAATACTTCTAGATCCAATTTTCAATTCCAAACAAAATTCTTCAAATTCTGTTAACTTGATCCTTAGATCAAAGTCACAAGTCTTAACTTAGTTTCAGATTCAATGGGTGATTGAATACATTTTCCCTGAACTGGGCACATCGTCATTGATTAAAACTAACGAAGGAATTAGGTCTTGGTCAATAGTCTGAGTCAGAGTTTAGGTCTGAAAGGTTCTTTCTAAAATTATCTTCTCGAAAGGTACTATCTCAGTTTCTCTTTTTCTAAAATTTCTTTCTACGAATATTTATTTACAAATTCAAAAACATGGATTTCTCGAGGAATATTCATTTATGTCGATCTCCGATTAAAATTTATCTTTTATGTATACCTCTATACATTAAAATTGATTATGATAAAAATAACAATTTTATAATAAAAATATATCTTTATGCATACTCCTATGCATGAAAATAAAAATGATAAAAGTAACACTTTTGATATAAAAATTTATCATTATGCATACTCCTATGCATGAAAATAAAAATGATAAAAGTAACACTTTTGATATAAAAATTTATCTTTATGCATACTCCTATGCATGAAAATAAAAATGATAAAAGTAACACTTTTGATATAAAAATTTATCATTATGCATACTCCTATGCATGAAAATAAAAATGATAAAAGTAACACTTTTGATATAAAATTTATCATTATGCATACTCCTATGCATGAAAATAAAAATGATAAAAGTAACACTTTTGATATAAAAATTTATCATTATGCATACTCCTATGCATGAAAATAAAAATTTATCATTATGCATACTCCTATGCATGAAAATAAAAATGATAAAAGTAACACTTTTGATATAAAAATTTATCTTTATGCATACTCCTATGCATAAAAATAATACTTGGAATATAGAAACCCTAAAGATTAAAGAAGAATTTTGTTTCACTAATTTCAACAAATTTCGCCATAACCTCTGTTGTAGGGTTGACCATTTTTCAACTTTCTAAGTCTAAAAAAATAGCTAGAAGTATTAGATTTATCCTAAAGTAAACAATTTCCTAAAACAACATTATAAAAAAAAGCTTGATAATTTATCATTAACCAATTACCAAGGATAGAGAATGGTTGGCTTTGCTAGAGAAGAGAGGGGAATGCCTTTCTGTAATGAGCCATAACATTTTTAGAGAAGACATAAAGCATAAAAATCATTTAAACCATAAAAACCATGAAATAATTGAAAAAAAAGAAGAGTCACTAACTTACTAAAGACTTTAATAGCTTTCCTTTGGATTGAGGGTTTGAGGGTTCAACTCTTGATTGAACAAGAGTGGCCACCTATCTTTGGAAGAGGGAAATGTCAAAAACTAGTGAATTATTAATGAATTCACAGTTCTTGGCTTGGGTGGAATAGAGTAACAATGCATAAACATTATTGAGTTTCAACAAAGGGGAAGGCCTCTATTTATAGGAAAAAGTGAGCTCCTAACTAAACAAACTGATTCTAGAATTTTCCAATTCAGTTTGGTCAATTTTTGACCATTTTTAGGTCAGTTGAGCTAACTTTTTGCAACTAGACTTGAATTAGGAGAGAGGAGAGATGAAATATCTGAATTTATGATGATTTAAAACTCAATTAATCATGTGAAGTAGGTGCCTCATGAAATGCTCTCCCCCTTCCTTACATATGTGTCAAAATGGCATCATTATACCCAAATTATCTTATATTTTGATATTACTCATAGCTTTTTTACTAATAAACCTTGTACATATTCAACTCTTCACCTTATGTGAGCATTGAAGGGACTCCCCTTCCTTACATATGTGTCAAAATAGAATCATTATACCCAAAATATCTCATATTTTTAATATTACTCATAGTTTTTTTACTAATAAACCTTGTACATATTCAACTCTTCACCTTATGTGAGCATTTACTCATTTTTGGGTATTTCCTTTTACAAATTGAATTTATCTCCTCCTCACACATGGATTGATCCTATTGGCCTACAGAAACCTTAATTGGACCATAGTCCATAAATTTCTGAAAATCTAGACCCTTAGGCTAAGGTCCTTTATACCCAAGTCCAATAAATTCCAGTTGCCTCGTCTCATACCAAAAATTTATATATTATTAAATTTTTTGAAAGAGAATTGACCACAGTTTTCTCGTCTCATACCAAAAATTTATATATTATTAAATTTTTTTTGATTGACATTATCCACGAGATCCTAGGACTTAAGAGTTTCGGAAAACAATTTCTTAAACAAGACAATGATCTCATTGGAGGTCTATGACATATGTCCGATAACGGATTTTTTTCTTTATCAGATCGTCTATAAGTAATCACTTATACAACAGGGAATTTTTCTTCAGAAAACCTTCTTATATAAAAGTTGCAAATTATACATAGAGCAGCTTGGCTCCAAAATTCAAAATCTCCTCGGGAGATGCATAAGAGGACCGTACTGGGCCATAGTCATATCCTGTTACATAAGTTCTCTAACTCTGAAGGGAGCTATTATTTTCTCATTAGGGATAAATCGACTAAGGAGTCTATAAATTCGGTATGAAAGTCTGAAATTTCGAGGTGTTGAATGATATAGAATGACACCACGTGTCATTTTCAGCTTTAACAGAATCATAGCCAATGAGAGGTTCTCCCACAGCATTGCACGGCGGTCGCAAGGGGCGTTGACATATTGCCCTGCAAACCACTTATGTAGTCTCGCCACTAGGTTAGGAAAATATAACTCCTCGAAATGGCGTGCGAGTCTTGCTCGGCTTGCTCGAGTAGAAGCGGAAGAGATGAGATGCTCGAAGGCGAACGCAGTAATATCTTGAGACTGGGTGAGGTCGGGAATACCAGATAAATAGGGGACTTCCATCTATAAAAACAATTTCTTTGATTAAAAATTCTTCCTTAAAGAAGCCTACGGAATGAAATACATTAAAAAAAAGCTTTTTCTGAGTTCTTATTTATCAATTTCAGATAAGAATTTATTTATCCTTATTAGCTTTCAATTTGGCTCTGATACCAACTGTGAGATCCCTCTGCCCCCTCCGCGCGCCGGACTCCCGGTAGTAGCTGAAACAGCGGAAGCAGCCCCCTCATGCGCGGGGCAGGGTTTCTCACTCGGGGCCTGGCCCTCGAATGCCCGGGCACGAGACTAGGCTGGTGGTCACTCCAAAAACCAAAACCGAGAAAAATTCCCATGCCCGGAAAGCGGGGACGCTTCCACCTTTATGATTTTTTTTATTTTTTTAATGAATTTTTCTAACGTGATCAATTCTAAGCTATCCTTCAACTGAATAAACTAGATAGAAGGAAACTATCACTGATATAATTTGATCATTTTAGTAAATTCAACGCTTTTTTCCTGATCCAGGTCAGGCATAGCTGTTGATCCACTTATTGAAAAATTTATCAGGGAATTATCTAATTACTCGAATCTTAGCGTAATCCTAAGATTTTACAGTTTGATTATTAAAACTCCACTAATTCCAGCCTAACCCCATCCGGCCCATGGGTTAGCCACTGTGAGGTGAAAAAAAGAAACAAACACCCAGCCTCTATAGCCTTCCACCTCGCAACTTTGGAATACAACAACAATATGGGGGCACCAAAGAGGATATCACACACGTCTCACTACACTCAACTCACTCTCAACCTATGGGAACGGCCAGGTCATCGAGGCCGGAGCTCGACAGCTCAACGTATCCTCTCCTGCAGCCGAAACCATAGACAATGGGGCACCACAATCCCCAACACAACACACTTTCTTCACACTTCACCCTTCCCAAACCACCCACAAAATCACTCCTTCCATTAAACACATAGACAAGAGCCCACACAAGTTGCCATCCAAAATTAAACTCACACACATACCCGCAACGTGCCTCTTCTCTGCTTTAGCACCTTCACATGTTGGCACCACAGTCCTCGCAGCCCCCACAGCTAGCTCAAAATTCATGAACCTTGCACACCCAGCTTTTCCTTTACCAGCCCGTCGCCAAGGCCTCTAACTGCGCTCCTCTGTCTTCGCCTCTGTTCTGCTCTGCTGCAACAGTACTCGCTCGGCGATCCACTCCTACGAGGCGGCCTCTCTTTTGACTGTCTTCAGCAGCCACAGCTACCCAAGCAACCTTACCCAGGGCTCCTTCTCATCTTGTCACCAGCAGCAGTTGGCAGTCAACCCCAACTATCGCCAGCACCAACTACGTCAAAACCACCTGCTCGCCAGCTTACTCCTCTCCGTCGCCAGTCACCGCAGGTCTATTAGCAGCATGAAGGCGACTCCCACGCCAGTCGCCTGCCACCAGCCAACACCCAAAAACCTATGCTGTATCCCCAGCCCAACACCACTGAAAGGAGACGGCGACCCCTTCTGCTTCAGTCAACGCCAGCAGAGCAGCCCTCTCTTTTGTGCCTGTCAGTAGAAAACACCCACGGCCACTTCATCATCGGCTCTCCTCGCCGTTTGCTGCTGCTCAACCACCCTTCGCCTCTCTCTCACAAGGCCTGTCGAATCACCTTGGTCCCCCCGTCTGCAGAATCCCCAGCCCTCTACAAGGCGGCTGCCACCTTCTCTGTTCCTCGCCTCAGCACCCAGTGCTTCACACACGCAGCTTCGCCAGCTCCTTCGCCTCTCTCTCACAATCACTGTCGAGGCGACCACCAGAGAGCGACCACTCCACTCTTCACGCCCGTCTGCCTGCAGCGCCTCTTCAAGGCAGTCTCTCTTACACTCCCGGCTCTGTCTGCACAAGCGCCCAGCCAGCTCTACCTGCGCACCTTGAGGCCCCCAGCTAGCCCAAGGCCACGCATAGCACACCTCTTCTGCAGCTCTCCTGCGCGCATGTGTACTCACACGCCCCGTTCCTTTTTTTCGTAGAATCACCAGCTGGGCTTCTTCTCATCAGGCGGTTAGCACCTCCTCGAATCTTCGCCAGCCTCTAGAGGGAACCCGCTGGCAGCTACAAAACCTTCCATGTGGACCCTATTCACATTGGCCACCTTGTATAGTATATTTATTATTATTTTTTTTAAAGCTTCAAAATGATGGCCACACACTGCTACAAGGGCCCCTCCTTCTCCTTAAACTTCAGGTTAACACGGCGCGCCCACGACCTTCCAAAATTATGCGAGAGCTGCCCACACAAAAATCGGCCGCATCATAACTTACCAAACATGACAGTTACCATCACAGTCGGTGCCATGCATTTGGCAACCACCCGCACACCACACTGTTGCAATATAAAACTTCCAAATCTCCAGCATCTGCTCCAAAAAAAAACCGACATGTATACCAGCTCACTGCGAAACCATTCAGCCTGTACATTTGCCAGGGCATTCACAGCAAAGCTTATTCACACACCACGCATCCCATATGTACACAGACTCAAAATATCTTTCAGATTTTTGCCTGACACCACCACCCTACCACTGGAATCGGTGGAACCAAACAAGTACTCACCCACCCATAATTGAATTACCTTTCTTAACTTTAGCTTTAGAAAACAGATACGCACACACTCCTCTTTATTAAAACTTTAATAAAAACAACCCTTGATAAACAATTTACGGTTTATACATGTCATACTTCAAAATTTTCATTGAGTCCTTGTTTCTCAACAAAACGGTATCACTCTGGACTCTCCGTTGAGACCAACAAGTCAACAACGAGATCCAGTGATAGATTATAAAAACATAGGTCCATCATATAATATCTTCCTCGATATACGCATGGATGTCCTCAACACTGCGAGCCCGTGCATCACCTGGTCAGAACCCTCCAAGATCCTCCTTAGGTGTCCTGGCACTTCACTCAGGGACCGCTTCGTCGGCCCTCGTCCATCGTATCGAAAGCGCACCATTTTAACCATACTGAGGCTGGTCAAGACCTCGGCAGGTTTTGCGCGTGAGCTGTCACTCGAACACTCCCCGCCAGCTGTTGCAACCGAACTTCCCTTAGATAAACATATATGCCAAATGCTCCCTCCAGCATTCTGGCGTAAGACAGTCTTTTAAGAAGGCAGGGTTTCTATGCAAGTTTACAGTTTTGATTTTTGTTTGAATACCATGAGTATATCGTAAATCCCTATCTCAATACTTCTAGATCCAATTTTCAATTCCAAACAGAATTCTTTAAATTATGTTAACTTGGTCCTTAGATCAAAGTCACGTCTTAACTTAGTTTCAGATTCGGTGGGTGATTGAATATATTTTCCCTGAACTGGACACATCGTCATTGATTGAAACTGACGAAGGAATTAGGTCTTGGTCAATAGTCTGAGTCAAAGTTTAGGTCTGAAAGGTTCTTTCTAAAATTATCTTCTCGAAAGGTACTATCTTAGTTTCTCTTTTTCTAAAATTTCTTTCGATGAATATTTATTTACAAATTCAAAAACATGGATTTCTCGAGGAATATTCATTTATGTCGATCTCCGATTAAAATTTATCTTTTATGCATACCTCTATACATTAAAATTGATTATGACAAAAATAACAATTTTATAATAAATATATATCTTTATGCATACTCCTATGCATGAAAATAAAAATGATAAAAGTAACACTTTTGATATAAAAATTTATCATTATGCATACTCCTATCCATGAAAATAAAAATGATAAAAGTAACACTTTTGATATAAAAATTTATCTTTATGCATACTCCTATGCATGAAAATAAAAATGATAAAAGTAACACTTTTGATATAAAAATTTATCATTATGCATACTCCTATGCATGAAAATAAAAATGATAAAAGTAACACTTTTGATATAAAAATTTATCTTTATGCATACTCCTATGCATGAAAATAAAAATGATAAAAGTAACACTTTTGATATAAAAATTTATCATTATGCATACTCCTATGCATGAAAATAAAAATGATAAAAGTAACACTTTTGATATAAAATTTATCATTATGCATTCTCCTATGCATGAAAATAAAAATGATAAAAGTAACACTTTTGATATAAAAATTTATCATTATGCATACTCCTATGCATGAAAATAAAAATGATAAAAGTAACACTTTTGATATAAAAATTTATCATTATGCATACTCCTATGCATGAAAATAAAAATGATAAAAGTAACACTTTTGATATAAAAATTTATCTTTATGCATACTCCTATGCATAAAAATAATACTTGGAATATAGAAACCCCAAAGATTAAAGAAGAATTGTATTTCACTAATTTCAACAAATTTTGCCATAACCTCCTTTGTATGGCTGATCATTTTTCAACTTTCTAAGTCTAAAAAAATAGCTAGAAGTATTAGATTTATCCAAAAGTAAACAATTTCCTAAAACAACATTATAAAAAAAACTTGATAATTTATCATTAACCAATTACCAAGGATAGAGAATGGTTGGTTTTGCTAAAGAAGAGAGGGGAATGCCTTTCTGTAATGAGGAATAACATTTTTAGAGAAGACATAAAGCATAAAAATCATTTAAACCATAAAAACCATGAAATAATTGAAAAAAAAGAAGAGTCACCAACTTACTAAAGACTTTAATAGCTTTCCTTTGGCTTGAGGGTTTGAGGGTTCAACTCTTGATTGAACAAGAGTGGCCACCTATCTTTGGAAGAGGGAAATGTCAAAAACTAGTGAATTATTAATGAATTCACAGTTCTTGGCTTGGGTGGAATAGAGTAACAATGCATAAACATTATTGAGTTTCAACAAAGGGGAAGGCCTCTATTTATAGGAAAAAGTGAGCTCCTAACTAAACAAACTGATTCTAGAATTTTCCAATTCAGTTTGGTCAATTTTTGACCATTTTTAGGTCAGTTGAGCTAACTTTTTTGCAACTAGACTTGAATTAGGAGAGAGGAGAGATGAAATATCTGAATTTATGATGATTTAAAACTCAATTAATCATGTGAAGTAGGCGCCTCATCAAATGCTCTCCCCCTTCCTTACATATGTGTCGAAATGGCATCATTATACCCAAATTATCTCATATTTTGATATTACTCATAGCTTTTTTACTAATAAACCTTGTACATATTCAACTCTTCACCTTATGTGAGCATTGAAGGGAATCCCCTTCCTTACATATGTGTCAAAATAGAATCATTATACCCAAAATATCTCATATTTTTAATATTACTCAGTTTTTTTACTAATAAACCTTGTACATATTCAACTCTTCACCTTATGTGAGCATTTACTCATTTTTGGGTATTTCCTTTTACAAATTGGATTTATCTCCTCATCACACATGGATTGATCCTATTGGCCCACAGAAACCTTAATTGGACCATAGTCCATAAATTTTTGAAAATCTAGACCCTTAGGCTAAGGTCCTTTATACCCAATTCCAATAAATTCCAGTTGCACATTGGAAGTTCTTTTTGAATTTCTGTTTCAGGGGAACTTATTTTAAGAAGATGAGATATTTTTCTATCCAAAAATATTAAAAATCTGAATATTCTCTCTCTAAAATATTTTCTCTCTCTAGACTAAAACAGTTAGAAACAAGATCTTTTATATTTCTAAGGAGGGATTTGATTACACGGGAAGATGCTGGACATTTTGAGAGGCTGGGGAGGAATCTTACACAATTGCACAATGGGAGAGTCTATTGTCTTATGAGAGAAATTCACTTATATACATGGCCATAAGTGTTCACACTCACTTAAATTGTGGCCGGTTGGGCACTTTAGGCTCATAAGAGGCCTAATGCTATTACAATGACTACTCTCATAATATATCCGTGAAGTACATCACTTAGGACTTCATCCTATCTTGCTACCATACGCTCTTGAAGCGGGAATCATCATAAATACTCCATCACACCATTACGGGCGCTCCTTTAAGTTGTAGCTTTAGACACTATTGCTTTATATCTTGAATGTACGACCCTTTGGTGTATGTACCGTGACTCCTTGATGTAAGATAATAGCGGTAGCTCTTATTAATCTTAGAATTAGATTAACAATATGCAAGCTCTATAGGTTTACCAAAGTTCAAAGTTGATGGAATGCACATAGTATGTGAAGCATGCCAATTGGCAAGCATCCTAAGATGCATTTACACATAATAAGTATGTAAGTCAAATACCCTTAGATGTGTGTATTCTAATGTTTGGGGAGACCAATAAAGAAGACATTAATATAAGGATGCCATTATTATATATCTTTTATTGATAACCACACTAGGAAAGTGTGGGTGTATTTCATGAAAGAAGACATCAATAAGATGCCATTATTATATATCTTTCATTGATAACCACACTAGGAAAGTGTGGGTGTATTTCACAAAAGAAAAATGTAAAGTGTCTACTTACTTTCAAAGCTTCAAAGCTATGGTAGAGAAGCACAAAGGCATGTGTGTACTCACTTTCAAAGCTTCAAATCTATGGTAGAGAAACACAAAGCATGTATATAATGCCTAACGCCAGATGGTGGGAGAGAATATTTCTCTAGAGGGTGTGAGATAAGGAGGAAATTTACATGTAAGTACATCCCACATCAAAATGGGTTTGTAGAAAGGGAAAACAAGTATATTGCAAAAGTTTCACGTGCATTAATAAATGAAAAAGGGATACCTCATTATTTTTTGCTAAAGAAGTAGTAGCAATTGAAGTTTATATCATGAATAAGATGCTTACTATAGTAGTTCATGGCATGACACCCACTGGTAACATTTTACGGCATGATGCCTAAACAAAAATTTATTCGTATAGAAAATTAGATTTGTTACACTTGAAAGCGTTTAGGTGCATTGCTTATATACGTGTACCAAATAAGGTGAGAAGTAATCTGAATCCCAAAAGGTAGAAAACTGTATATTCAATGGTTATTTCCTTGAGTAGAAAAATTATAGATGCTATAATCCCAGTACGTGTGAGATACAAGTTGAGCAGGGATTTTGTGTTTGATGAGATGAGTAGTTGGGTATATGGCTAGTGATGGATTCTATAGAGACTATTAGATGGGTGCCTTTAATGTTGAGAAGTAATCACTCAAACACTTAGTATTGAGGAAAAATGTCAGGCATTCTAATGTGTCATGTGGTGGCACTACCGATGTTAAAAATTCAATGAGTGTGACATGTACTATGTAAGGGAAAAGAAAAGGTGAATTGGCCTTTTATAATGCATAATATTTCAGCAGGTCACCTCTTTGATGTGATGCACATAGAGTGACTTAGAAAGAGTCTTGAGTGGATGAGGACTTTAGGATCCCAGGTATTGTTACACCTGGTGTACAAAGAGCTAAAGCAATGTTGAGAACATTGCTAGTAGTAATCTGGTAGTGATCCAGGAGGACAACCATTTTGTGAGCGCAATCCCATGAGTGGGTCGAGTGATGGAAAAAAAACTAGTCACTTTTTTTAAAAACACACCAAAAACTAAGCATTAACCAAAATATATTTCATTAAGAAAATAGAAAAACACAATTCTACAAGATCCTAGATAACTTTCCTTGGTCTTAATAGTAGTCAAAATCATATTTGCATGTAAATACAAAGTTCCTCTATATATTTTGGAGGTTTAATATAGCAGCCAAAGATCTGCTTTAAAAGCAAGCCCAAAAATACAAGACTATACTCGCAATTATTAAATTTAATGTTGTAGTACTGAACACCCAATTGTGCTCAGACAAAAAATTTCATCAAAAGATGAAAGGATCAAAATTTCAACCTATAAGCCTAAGTTCTTAATGGAGTTCTCTTTTAGTCCATGTTGCTTCGTGAAAGAAGCTTTTGGTGGACCACATCCTACCCAAGTTGTTTCGCGTAGACAAAGTAAAGATGTTTATAAGGCCTATATTTTTTACCCTCTCGAACATGCTTCTAAAAGTCACAAGTGTAGGAAGGAAAAGTAGACATGTTAACCACATTGGTTAACATTATTTTTTAAGTGTGGCTACACTTCTTGTAATTCATTATTATGTAACCATGCTAAGTGCTTCATGTAAATGATGAATGGGATGACCGAGCTTATGACATGTGTAATGTTGGCCATAAGAAGAACCCTAGGTGTACATAGAGCTAGGAAATTAGTTTTGGGTCCCCAATTGTTAAATGGGAGGCCGGCCATTGTAAAAAAGTGAGCTCATGCCATATAAGTGACTTATGAAATATGAAAGGGGGACAATCCCATTATCATAATTGAGTTTGCCTTCTCTCTCTCTCACTCTCTTGTAGATATGTTGGTAGGCTTGTGTGTGTTCATGCTTGCTTACTTGATTGTGGTTATGTGCATGTAGGTGATGGTTCTTGTCTTGCTTCCTCTTCTCCCTCTTTTTTTCTTTTTCTTGATATCACTCTTGTACATACAAAGGCATAGAGTAGAGGTTAAACTCTCCATAGCTCCCTTCCTCTTTGCTCACTACCTAGCTTGTGGGGAAGCTCCATTTGAGTGATACAAGTGGAGGTGGAGTGAGCCCCTAGTAGCCTCACATAGGGGAGTTAACCCTCGTTAGGGTTGGCTAAGTGCTAGCCCCTGGACCACCGACCCTTGCATGGTCTTCCTTCTCTTTCTCTCTCCCTCTCTTCCTCTCTCTTCCTCTCTTCCTCTCTCCCTCTCTTGTGCAAGGTAGCATGTTAGATTTGGTTAACAAGACACCAATACCAAATAGGTCTCTTCATTTTTCTTGCTTCCTTCAGTTGATAAAGTAAATTCCACATGCTCATTTGAACCACCAAATTATAGCCATGAATTGTGCACATCAACTCTACAGCCCTATTGATTCTTGCCTAGTCACCACCCTAGTCACCACCACTACCTTACCATCACGCTGTGTGAGGTGCACATCAACATCACCAATAGTGTGCAATGCAACTATCCTTGCCTATTGTTGTGGTTTGGTTTCAATATTTTGTAGATCAAAGCATGCATCTTACAATGCTTCTCTTTCTACAAAATTCAAGGATGTCCCAGTTATAATTGGCCATAAACATGACGTCTTGCAGGCCTCTCCTTCATAATTTCTATCGTCTCCCATGTATGATCAATGTTGCTACCACAAACCACACAAATTATTATTTTTGGACTTGAAGGGATTTTAATGTGACCCTTAAAACAGGGGGCTGGTACCCCTATTAATCCCCCTATGCCCTTTTTATCAATTAGCACATTGCATTTTCTTTCCTCGTTATGTAAGTACCCTCGACACCGCACTCCACTACCTAGTTTTGTCCTTCAAATAGTCCACCTCCACCTTTCCTCTTCTTCCATCCAAGCTATGACAAGGGTTTGGTTAGTGTGAAGTTTGTGTAACATACTCAAATTCAAGCCGATGTGAATCTCCATCTCTAATAGGAGTCCGAAACCCCCCTTGTCATAATTGCCTCACTATCCTTGCATCACCATCTATTGAAAGCCTTTTGTTTGTAGCATTGAGCTCCATAGTTGCCTCATTAGTAAGGTCCACCACATGTTTATGTGCTCCATCTTTTTTAAATTTTCTCAATGCTTGGACCACATCCAAGGTGTTTTCCCTTAAACTAGGAGTCACACTTTGATTGTTATATGAGTTGTCATAAGATCACCATAGCAGACACTATATAAAGAATATATTTAACCCCATCAGTAGAGGCCATCTAGGTGCCATGCATAGACTCTGATTAGTTTGCTTGTGGCATCAGGTACGTCCAAAGCCTATAAAATGTTTATTTATTAAATTATTTCAATTGAGATTATCTTCATTGATTTACCTTGATCATGTATTCACACTAATGTGTAACTCTAGCATGCCACCACACACAGGCCATGTCTCAAGGATAGAGATTTTGGACAATAGTAGCACTAGAATCCTCATGTTCTTCTTGGCCTTTGTTGTAGATAATGGAACTGGGTTGCTCTAGTTTCCATCTCCCATCTAGTGCATTGGGATGATAGATAGTTGTGATACAACTTCTAATTGCATCTCCCATCTAGTGCATTGGGATAGATAGTTGTGATGCAACTTCTGATTGCTTTGATTTCTACTGCTATCAAACCTTGGAGTTTTAATAAGCATTTATAGAATTTGTAGATGTGCCACAAACATCATAATACTTGGTGAGCTTGTAGTATTCCTTAGTGTGGCCGTGATTTGAACACTTGGTGCAACATAGATTCGGGGGGGGGGGGGGGGACCCCCAAACTTCATGCAGCACTGCTAGTTATCTTGGAAAAAGCGACTATTAAACTAATCCTTGGTTTTCTTGTCAGCCATTTTCTTGTCCTTCTTCCTTTGGGACTTTGCTTGTACAAATCAGATTCAACATCATTATCTTCATTAGAGTTAGAAGAATTGGATTTCTATGAGTATTGTTGCCTTTTCTTCCTCTTCTTCCCTTCACTATTAAGTCATGAGAGAGATCCAAGATGTATTACAATCAAATTGCTGCTACCACAACCTACTCAAAAGTTTTGTAGGAAAACTCCTTAAAGACAATAGAGACTGTGAAAGATTTTTGAAGGCCCTGAACAAATCATTCTGCTAAAATATATTCATCGATAGGCCAAAAATTGATATCTAGGCAATTTGAATCATCCAGACCTTTGTATTAGATATTTCTTAATTGTCACATATTTTTTTTAAAACAGACTAGACTATAATTTCTAAAGTAGCTACGTAGTGGTTTTATTTATCTACACACTATCCAAAATGCAATTTCAAAATTATCAAAAGTGGTGAAATGAGTAGATCCATGTATTAAGTATACAAATACATTGTAGCCTGTTTAAGTGTGGGTAGTAACTATTCCAACTTCACTATGTCCATTACCATTTGATTAGCATGCATACTATTAGGAATGTTGCAATATGCATATCTAAATCCTCATGGCCTCTGGCTCACCACCTAGCCATAGAGGAAGAATGAAGATTGCCCCTCATCCCCCAGGCTATATGGTGTGTGGCCCCCCCTTAAGAAGAGTTTTCGTCCTCGAAAACAAACTGGGAAAACCTCTTGGAAATCGCACTACGGCGTTCCCAAGTAGCTGCCTCCTCATCCCTGTCTGTCCATTTAACAAGTACCTCCTGGTACACTTTATATCGGGTTTGTCTGTCATGATACTCTAGAATCTTTTGAGGTTCATGTGGTATCCTTGGTGGCTCTATCAAGTCCACCAAAATCTCTGGAGAAACTACGTTCTCTCTAACCAGTGAACTGATTTCTTCAGTTTACTGACATGGAAGACAGGATGGACTTGAGAACTCTCCGGTAACTCAAGTTTATATGCTACATCCCCAATGTTCTTAAGGATTTTAAAAGGACCACAATATCTCGGAGAAAGTTTATCACACTTTCTCATTTTCATGGTTTCTGACTGTGCAGGAACCTTAAGGAATACAAAGTCACCTTCTGCAAAGGTCACCTTTCTACGTCCTTTATCCGCATAAGTTTTAGCGCGATCCTGAGCGCTACGAATGCTCTCACGTGCGGCTTTGAGCATATCATTCATATCTTCAAGGAAATCCTTGACAGATTGAATCTTCTCCTTTTCTAGGTCTACAGCCATCAGAGATCTTGGCTGAAATCCATACATTAACATGAATGGTGTAAATCCAGTCGTCGTTGAGTGTTTGGAGCTGTTATAGGCACTCCAATAAGGGCAAGTACTCTTCCCAATTAGATTGCTTCTTACTAACATAAGAATGCAACATATCCTCTAAAATTTGGTTCTCTTTCAGTTTGACCATCAGACTCCGGATGATCTGTTGTACTCATACTCAGAGTAGTATCCAACTTTTTGAAGACTTCCCTCCAAAAATGACTGTTGAACTTTCTATCTCTATCCGACACTATATCTGCGGGCTGGTCATATAGCCTGTAGAGATGTTCAATAAAGAGTTTTGCCAACTCTGGCGTTTTGACAGTTTTCTTCGTGGCGATAAACTTTGCCATTTTAGATAACATGTCCACTACCACCCACACCGAGTCATTCCCTCGACTAGTCTTGGGTAAACCGGTAATGAAATCCATGGAAATGCTTTCCCATTTTCCCTGAGGAATCTTCAGCGGATGGAGTAGTCCTCCAACCTTAAGACGTTTGTGTTTATTGACCTGGAACTTACTACATTTCAGCACATAAGTCTGGACGTCCTTAAACAAACTAGGCCAATAAAACTGTCTTTTTACTAGTGCATAGGTCTTCTGAATCCCGGGATGACCCGCACTTGGACTATCATGACTTTCTTTAAGAATTTGGGTCCGAAAGTCACCAATAGTTGGTACACATATTCTACCCTTGTAGAGTAAGTACCCGTCGTCAATGGAGTAATTAGCATATTTCTCCCCCCGACGAAGTTTATCACTCCCCTTTGGAGCTGTGGCAGTCAAAGGTGATGAAGGGCCTATGCCAGAGCTCTCCGGCTGCAAACTATACCCAGAAGACACGGCTAGTCTCTCCGGACTAACTCTTGCTTCCCTTCCCATTGCACCTTCGGCCAGTCTCTCTGGACTAGCAATCCGTGCCAAC
The DNA here is from genome assembly GCF_041138505.1 of Cibotium barometz. Taxonomy (NCBI): domain Eukaryota; kingdom Viridiplantae; phylum Streptophyta; class Polypodiopsida; order Cyatheales; family Cibotiaceae; genus Cibotium; species Cibotium barometz. The sequence goes on along the minus strand of NC_141075.1, from coordinate 37,531,829 downwards.
GAGGGAGGTGGTCGCGTCTATGAAGAAGTGCGTACGCGTACAGCGCGCCCGACCTATGTAAAAGCTGGATCGTGTGCTCACATAAACCACGTAGTGACTCCAAGAAATCATTCTTGAAGACTTTGAAACTAGGTTCATTAATCTGTGGCATGCGACTAAGTGCATCTGCCACCACGTTATACTTACCTTTTTGGTAACGTATCTGAAGGTCAAACTCCTGTAGAATCTCCACCCACCGAGCTTTTCTACCTTTCAGTTCATTTTGACTTGAAAGCCATTTCAGACTTTCATGGTCCGTTCGGACCTCAAAAGAAGCACCATATAAATAGTGTCTCCACTTTTTCAATGCATGAACTATTGCTAGTAACTCGCTCGTAAGTCGAGTAGTTACGCTGCGCACGATCTAACTTTTTACTTTCAAATGCAATTGGGCGTCCCCTTTGCATAAGTACGGCCCCAATGGCCTCATTACTAGCATCTGTTTCCAAGACAAACGGCTCATTTGGATCGACAATAGTCAAAACAGGTGCAGCTGCTACGGTCACCTTGAGCTTATCAAAGCTCTTCTGTTGGGCTTCCCCCCAACTAATGTTTTTAGTTTTTAACCTTAATTGGTCAGTCAACGAGACTGCGATCTTCGCGTAGTCCTTCACATATTCTTGGTGGAACCCCGACATGCCAAGAAAAATCTGCAGTTCCTCGAGATTCTTCGGCGCTGGCCATTTAAGAATAGCCTCTACTTTTTCTGGCTCCATCCGCGTACCATCGGTGGATATAATATGGCCAAGGTAGTGAATTTTTTTTAAAAAAAATTCACACTTGCTCTTCTTTGCAAATAGTTTGTGCTCTCGCAAACAACTCGAACACTAGACGCAAATGCTCTATGTATTCTTCTTGTGTCTTACTGTACACAAGAATATCATCTAGAAAAACTACTACGAATTTTCCCAGATATGGACGTAAAATGCTGTCCATCAGCGTCATAAACGTCACTGGAGCATTGGTTAGCCCAAATGGCATAACCAAAAACTCAAAATGTCCAAAACGGGTCCTAAATGCTGTCTTCGCAACATCTTCTACTTTAATTCTAACCTGATGATACTCTGATCTCAGGTCTACTTTTGTAAAGTATCTCGATCCATAGAGTTGATCAAACAACTCATCCATGCATGGCATTGGATACTTGTTCTTAATCGTTATCTGATTAAGAGCCCTATAGTCTATGCACATCTGCATAGGTCCGTCTTTCTTCTTTACCAGAAGAATAGGCGATGCCCACGGACTTGAACTAGGCCGAATGAATCCTTTGTTCAATTATTCCGTCAATTGTTTTTCCACCTCTTGTGCCTCAGAGTGGCTTAATCTATAAGCAGGTTTGCTTATAATTTTGATGCCATGGTCTACTTCTCTAGATGGTGATAAGCCATCTGGCAAATCATTAGGAAAAACATCCTGAAATTTCTCTAATAAATTCATTAAAGTATCTACGTGCTTTTTCTTTAATGTCTCTTTCACCTTGGATGTTTTCTTGTTTGAATCGCATGCATGCTAAACAAGGTTTTCAAATAGTGGGTCTCGTCCAAGGCTATTTTGTTTTCCTTGTTTGTCTACGTAAACATCATTTATAGTTTCATCTACGGAAATAGAATTTAAAAGAGGGTAATAAGCATATACCTCTGCTATCTGGTCTCTGCGGACCATTGTGCACAGCTCTCCATCATCAATAAAAACTGTGACTCTACGGCCACCTATTGTGCCATACATGCGCACCATGTCATGCGGACCTACAGTAGGCTGCCACATCGCTGGTGTCACCGAACAAGCGTGATGCTCATCACAATGACACACTGTCACCTCTCTGAACTCTGCAGAACTGAGAGGGAGTCTCTACACTGTATGCAACTGCCTAGAGGATTTACCATCTCTTTTGGACTCGTTGCCACTCATGCTGGATTTAGGCTTTAGACACTTAGCCTTCGTGTGCCCTACCTTGTTGCAATTAAAGCAGCGATTTTTCTTTCGCGCTTTAATATACTGCTCTTTCTTTTGGACTTCGCTGTCTCTTTTCTTCCTGGAGGATGGTCGCAGTTTTTTAGACCTGACCACCCTGTCCTTCCTGGTCCATCCTATTCCCCTACTTATCACTGTGGAACCCTTTTCTTTTAAGTCATGACCTCCTCTACTCACTACTCTCGGCCCTGCTCGAACCACTACGTGCACTACGGCGCTTGATGTCATCAAATATCTGCGCATACTTAAATTGCCTCTGCTAAGTCTTTAGGCTGTAAGGGCTCTACGTACGCAAGGTAATCATCTTTGAGGCTAGCCTTGCAATGTCTTGAATGCATCGATCTCCTTTAGCTTGAGTACTATCTCCCTATAGTCTGAGATGTACTGAGTCAGAGATTTGTTCTCCATCGAGCACTTGTCCCATAACTCCCAGCTTCTCTCTACCTCATTAACAAGCAAAAACTCTTTTTGGAACATCGTTTCAAACTCCGTCCAAGTGGGAGGATGAGTTGTCAAACTCATCCACCACTTGTACGCTTTGCCGCGGTTAATGAGAGGCTAGCCTGTAGTACAAGCTATGTCCGGCTAGGCTGCTGTCGCAGCGCGTGCAAATCTAACCACTTCGCTAGAAACATGTTGACTGAGTCCTTGTTTCTCTCCTTCTCCTCGCCACCAAAACTAGGCGGCTTTAAGTCTTTCAATAACGACGAAGCTGTCTCTACTACGGACGGTCCCGCAGGTGCATCGGCCTGTACTCCTGCAACCACTGGCGAGGCTACGCTCACCTGTGCCGCAGGAGCTCGGCTACCATGAGGAGTCAGAGTACTAGCTGAGGCGGCTCTCAGTGCATCTAACCGTGTGGAGATGCTCTATAGCATCGTGACTAAGTCAGCCTGGACTTTACCCATATTGTTCAGTTTTGCATTAAGATATTTAAAAAGTCCACTAGAGAGCTCCGTCTCTGTCAGGACGTCAGCAGGGTCCAATAGGTCATAATCGTCGTCATCATATTCCAAGAGGTCCTTCTCGGTCCCCTTGGCGACGTCGGTGTTCATGTCATCTGGCTCATCGGCCAGAAAGGGGTCATCTGCTGCTGCGGTGGCCGCTGCGGTCTCGCTGGGTCCTAAGGCAGGGTCAACAGACGAGGAGGGCGCTGGCGGATCACGCGAGCGCACTCGTTATAAACTAAAAAGTGTAAAGTATTATTTTGTTTATATTTTAAGCTAACATGGTTTATGTTAACTTAGAGGTTCATGTGGCTGACATCTTAACGAAGGCATCGGGTATAAATAAGCTTCAGAGGTTTAGAGTGTACGGTATGGAGTTGATCTTGAGGAGGAGTATTGATATATCAAGCTTAACGTAGAGGATCAGGTGGCTAACATCTAGAGAAGCTTCACAAGTTTAGAATGTAGGGTACGAAGCTAATCTTGAGAAGGAGCATTGAGATATTAAGCTCAACTAGTATACACCTAGATGATAGCTCTATACTTATGCCAGTAGCATGGTTGGTGAGATTATGGTTGATATGTTGCTAGTAGTGGTTTAGAGTTATGGCATAATTATAGCGTTAGCTCATATAGTTGGGTTTACACTATGGTTTGTTGTATGTTTTAATGGCAAAGGACTTTCCCTTGTAGTATGGATCAATCTCACACAAGTTGTGTTGGAGACAACACATGTTCTTCTGCTGTTTATCATTGTAGGGGTTCCAATGTTAGAGGGCAGCGTATAGCCATAGCGTGTGAACACTACTTATGAATGTAGTAGCTTATTTATGTGTGAATAGTGTCTTAGGCTTGGATAAGATATTATGCAAGTGTGCAAGTGTGTAGGATGCTTCCTTGGGAAGAACCAGTCCAAGTTTGATAAAGTTAAAAGATAAGGCTTTATGCCTATAAAAGTATGTATTTGGTGGGAGTTTGAATATCAATCAATCACTCATTGAGAGAGAGAGAGAGAGAGAGATGTAACAAAGCTTTGTCTCTCTTCACCACACAGTAGCTATGGATCTCTCCGAGCCTCCATAGGTGAAAACAATTAATGCTACCTCCTCCTAGTAGTGTTCTCAATTGGTATCATAACTATACCGTTGCTAGGAGTCCGTTGGAATACTATGAGAGAACCTATGCCTAGTTACGACCATCTATCACAGTAAACGTTGCTTATGCTGCCAACATCGCCTGCTGTCACCTCCAATAGAATTCCCAACCCATTGTACCCAATGCTGGTGCCTTGACTGGACCTCATTCATCCTCGCTTGCTCATCACCAGCCCCCTGTTGTTGTGCGGCGTACAAGCAGCGAACAGCACCCCAACAGCTGCATCCAAACAGCTGCTATTGGTATCACGTGACTATATACTTCGCTGGTCGCTTTGACCCCCTTCTTCCCTACAGCCACCTGTCACTCTACTAATGCGAACCTAGCCGCCACACCGGCCTACTTTGTGCCCATGTCTCCACCTGTTGCTCACCACTACCTGCTCTACCTGCTGGCATTGCCCATGCGCACATCTGTAGAGAGCAGCCGGTCAATGGTGATCACAAAGCCATCTCAGCAGAACCAGACATCCGTTTGTTGCTCCCTCTGACCCACACGATGCCACCTGGACCAGCCACCGACATACCACCGCCTCCAACGATCACGAGGAGTTGGCGGCTGGAAGCGAACGATCAGGAGTTGGCGGCTGGAAGCGAACGATCAGGAGTCGTCGGCGGGCGGGCTGTAAGCAAGCGACATCTTCTAGATAAGGTTTTTTATCTTCTATTTTTTTTAAGGAAAAGAGTGTTAAAAAAGAAAAAAAAGAAAAAATGAAGAGAATTAAACACCTTCACAAGGATCTTAAAAAAAGAAAAGAGAATTAAAAAGCCTCACAAGACTCACTACAGGACATTCTACGAGGAAGAAATTTTGACATGCATTAATTTTGGGCTAAAAGATTTTTATCTTTAATATTTTAAGTTGCTCTTTCATGTGAACAGGATATACATTGGCTATCATTGGCTAAGACTCCCGTATTATCTTATGAGTACTTCAAGCTAAAAGTAAGACCCATCCTCTTCATTAATCATGGCTTCTCAAGTAAAATTCGATAAATTTGAAGGAGAAGACTTCCATACCTCGTAAACAAAGGTCGAATTCACCCTTATGAGAAAAGGGATATTCAATGTGGTAAATGGAAAAGAAAAAAGAAATGAACAACTCGAGACAGAGAAATTGCTTGGCTAGTTAAAGATGAGAAGGCCCTTGCTATCATAGCCTTAGGATTAAGTGACTCATTCATCTAATATATTGATGGGTGCGATACATCACATGAGGGTTGGATACATTTTGAATCCGTGTGTGGTGCACAAGGAAAGTGCTCCAAGTTTAGCTTGCTAATAAAGTTTTATCAAAAGCATGCTAACACAATTGGCAAGCATCAAAGCTGCCATAGGACGAAGACATCATAATTGGAGTCTTACTAAAAGTCTTCGAGATGAAGAGAAGGTAATATTGTTACCACTTTGACAAATCTACCAACATTAAAATTGGTGGATATTGAAGCTTCTCAGTTAGAAGAGGAAATAAAGATCAAGAAAAGAAATTCCAGCTCCAACTACAATGAGGGGGGAGGGGGGAGGGAGGGAGGAAGGGGCTTACTTCTTGAAGTAGAAGCAAAAGGGGTACACCAACACTAGGAATCTCTCCAAGGGCTTCACCAATAAAACCAATAATGGATATGGATTTTGTGATAAGAAGAATCAGAAGAAAAAAAATTGTTTCTTGAAGCAAAAAACCAAAGCTTTGATTGTTGAAGATAATCAAGAAGAAGATGATGAAGTGGAGGCCTCACCAGAAGAGGCCAATCTTATGGTTGACTTAGATTGGGATTTTAGGCTACTTTTACTACGGAAGACCTCTTGGCCTGACATTTGACAAGCAACCTCCAACCAAGATTTGTATAAACCTATGGGCATTAGATCCCTAATGTATCTAGATATGTATCACTTGATACAACATTTGTGTATCTAGGCACTAGGACATCTGTTGTTGTAGGGGGGATGTTGGAGACAACACATGTTCTTCTTCTATTTATCATTGTACGGGTTCCAATGTCATAGGGTAGCATATAGCCATAGTGTGTGAACACTCCTTATTATGAGTGTAGTAGCTTATTTATGTATGAATAGTCTCTTAGGCTTGGATAAGATATTATGCAAGTGTGCAAGTGTGTAGTAGGATGCTTCCTTGGGAAGAACTAGTTCAATTTTAATTGAGGCAAAAGATAAGGCTTTATGCCTATAAAAGTATGTGTTTGGTAAAGGTTTGAATATCAATCAATCACTCATTGAATCGTGCAAATCCTCTCTTTTTTGAAGCTTTGTTAAATCTCTCTCTCTCTCTCTCTCTTCACACTGTAGCTATGGATCTCTTTGAGGCTCCATAGGTGACAACAATTCTTGCTGCCTCTTCCTAGTGTTCTCAAGTTGAAAGAAAGAGGGAAAGCTCATGCACGAGCGATATTACAACCAATCCTATCCAAGCATGCATCCAAAGAAAATATAGATTCGAATAAATACAAGAAGAGGAAAGAGAGGGGAATGATTATGTATTCCTTAATGTCAAAATTACCTTTTATACAAGTGGCTATTTGCACACTTGGCTGGTCATAACTTAAAAAATAGTCCATTGCTACTATGTATAGCATTAAGTAAGTACATGCACAAATTCATAGACACCCCCCCATTTGGCATTAAGCCTAGAGTAAGGCTGCTTCATATATTCAAGCAGAGATACGTTTCCCATACAACAAGGTAAGATGGCAAAGCACCTTTACAAATTTAGGATAGGTGAGGATCTATTGATCAGAAAGGTTAACATATCCCCTTCCTAAAGGTGAACATGTCCTCATGTCACCAAGCACAGGTGGAGAAGATGATGCTCTAGTTGTTTAAACGATTGTGTAGTTCCTCTTTGCTTGAGTGCTTGTGGAAGAATCTGCCCATGCCATAGAATTTGATCAAATTTTTCCAAAAAATTCCTTTGTTGAGGTCAAAGACCATGCTTTCTTGATTATACCATTGGTTGTTTTGAGTAGAAGGATAATGAGGTTTGGTGGGGGGGGGTGTTGGCTCTTGAGTGAAGGCGGTCCACTACTCTCAATTCTTGCTTAATCATTGGGGGTGGTGCTGGCTCTTAAGTGGAGAGGTAGAGCAACATTGTTCTATTCTTGCTTAATATTTGAGGGGCATCGGCGGATGCAAAGAATGGAGCAATGTTGCTCCATTCTTGCTTAATCTTTGAGGGGAATCGGATGCAAAGCTTTGGGTCTCCATTGGTACTTGATGGAATCTTTGGAATCTTTGAAATGTTGTGGAGCTTATAAGAGGGTTCCTTAAGACCTCGATATGGGGGATCCTTTCATAGAAGCAGCTTCCAATAGCTTTATTTGAGAACCATCCAAATAGGGTGTTGCTTGGAATGGAGCTAAGGTCTCAGGCTTCCTCGACTTTCTATATGATCCATTATACTCTAATGACTTGCTAATTTGAGAGCCAATAAATGTGTGGGACAATGATCAATGTAGGACAAGGCATAAGCATTGACAAACATACATACACATAAATTCTAGTGATAATATACAATAAGATCCTTCGACTCAATGAGGCCGTGGATGATTGCTCTTTTAGTGGGAGAGGGGTAATCTCCTAACGACAAATCTATGACAAAGCCCTGAGATTTTAAAGGCAAAACCTAGAGCACGTTGGGACATAGATCGTAGTGGGATTGAGCAAAAAAAAAGTGTCAATGGCTGATATCCAACATGAAAAGATTAACATATTAATCAAACAATATACAGACAAATAGATAGGCTATCAATTATCATCATATCATAAACAAGAGAATGTAGATAAAGGTTATGCGGATTGTGAACATCCATATCTCTGTGTCTTCATATATGTACGTTTGCACTTTATGCTTTCAAAGATATATCCTAGGTGATACAAGATGTCATGTGATTAACTCGGTGCAAATGTTAATAGCTAAAATAGTAATGATAAAGCTATGACTAAGGTATAAACTGAAAAGTGTAAAGTATTATCATGGATTATATTCAAAGCTAAAATTTTAATAAGAAATCTACGACTAAGTTATAAACTAAAAAGTGTAAAGTATTATTTTGTTTATATTTTAAGCTAACATGGTTTATGTCAACTTAGAGGTTCATGTGGCTGACATCTTCACGAAGGCATCGGGTATAGATAAGCTTTAGAGGTTTAGAGTGTAGGGTATGGAGTTGATCTTGAGGAGGAGTATTGATATATCAAGCTTAACGTAGAGGATCAGGTGGCTGACATCTCCACGATGGAATTGGGTATAGAGAAGCTTCACAAGTTTAGATTGTAGGGTACGAAGCTAATCTTGAGAAGGAGCATTGAGATATCAAGCTCAACTAGTATACACCTAGATGATAGCCCTATACTTATGCCAGTAGCATGGTTGGTGAGATTATGGTTGATATGTTACTAGTGGTTTAGAGTTATGGCATAATTATAGCGTTAGCTCATATAGTTGGGTTTACACTATGGTTTGTTGTATGTTTTAATGGCAAAGGACTTTCCCTTGTAGTATGTATTCTTATTTTTATGTTATGGTTTAGGGATATATGAAGAAGATAGCGGAAAATTCAGCCATCCATATTGCTTATCTATTCTTATGTATGTGTGAAGAAGAAATCTTGCAAACATGTTTTGTTTGGGAACTTTGCAATAGAGCTGTAATGAAACTTTACATGGTTGTGGGTGTGGTAGGCTATTGTCTAGATTCTCACTTCATTGTCACACTAGAGGGCTCCATATCCATGGGTGTGTGGAGGAAGAGCTTGAACCACCTTGATGGATGTGAGAAGGTTTCCCACACTATGGATCAATCTCACACAAGTTGTGTTAGAGACAACACAACTTGTTCTTCTGCTATTTATCATTGTAAGGGTTCCAATGTCAAAGGGCAGCGTAAAGCCATAGCGTGTGAACACTACGGATCAATCTCACACAAGTTGTGTTAGAGACAACACAACTTGTTCTTCTGCTATTTATCATTGTAAGGGTTCCAATGTCAAAGGGCAGCGTAAAGCCATAGCGTAAAGCCATAGCGTGTGAACACTCCTTTATGAATGTAGTAGCTTGAATCGTGTGGGCAAAAAAATAAAATAAACTTAAAAAAAATTGAAATTTAATTTTCGCGTGAAGTCCGGTTCATGTGTGAAAACCGTTTCACGACAAAAATTAAACGATATTCAATTGAGGAGATGTTTCATGATGGGCTTACAGGATAACAGCTTACATAACTTGATCATTGTATTCAATCCGAAAACATTCGATCAATGTTGTAAAGAAGCAATACATTTAGATGACAACATGCTAGAAGATGATCATGCTATGAGGTGTTCCTCATCTAAACCAAGTGAAGTAATGGCAAAAGAAAGATCGATCTCAGAATTGACATTCCCAAAATTTTATGCAGCCTTGCTTAAAACATTATAGCAGACATCTATAAGACAGGATGAAAACCTTCAAAACGAGACATCCTTAATTCCTCTAATAGTGAGGAGTGAAATGCCTTGTGTTGAATGCAATCAATACGACCATCCCAATCCTCATTGTGCATACAAGGCACCTGTTCTTCTATACTGCATATATTGTAAAACCTTTTGACCATGATGGTAAAAAGTGTCCCGCTTCATCCACAATGGACTCAAAACCTCTATCTCCCATGCACCAAACAAAAATAGTCCAAAGGGTAGAAACTTCTCAGGAAGTAGTTAATCGGACACTTTAGTGTTTCTATTGTCGTGGACCTCACAAGGTGGTAGATTGCACAGTTTGGAGTACTTCCATGCCCATAGTCACTGACAACTTGCGACCAATGTGTGAACGATGTGGCATCGATCACATGTTCCAAGATTGCCCAAGGTGAGTTGCTTCAATGCAATTTGTCTCACAAAATATAACTCTTAATATCTTAAGCATACAAAATGGGAAACTGGCCACATTGCCATTGAATGTGCTTACACGTTTATAAGCCAAGGCACGACAAACAGTCAAAAAGAACGTAAAAGACAATACCTCAACATGGGTAGAAGAACATGCTTTAAAACAGAACGCAAAAGAGAAAACAAAACCTTCTAAACGCAAGAAAAACAAAAGACAACAAATTAATGAAACCAAGGTCGAATTAAAAGACAAGGAAAAGGAGTCTGTGAATGGACATAAACCCAAAAGGGGACATAAACATGAAAGAGCCAAAAGGGGACATAAACATGAAAGAGCCAAAAGCTATACAGGATGCAGAAGCATCCACATCAAATACCACCACACAAACCTTCTAAACCCAAGAACTCAAAAGAGACAACAAAACCTTCTAAACAAGCCCAAGAAAAACAAAAGACAATAAATTGTCGAAACCAAGGTCGAATTAAAAGACAGGGAAAAGGAGTCTGTGAATGGACATAAACCCAAAAGGGGACATAAACACGAAAGAGCCAAAAGCTATACAGGATGCAGAAGCATCCACATCAAATACCACCACACAAACCTCAACACCCATATGTACGACACAAGATACAAAAACCCAAAAGAAAATTTGATCTCGTTGCATGGGTAAGCCTGGGTAAACATAATAAAAAACTGACAAATCAAAGAAAGTCAGAGAATGAAACAAGTTCTAGTACATCGCTAGAGGATGAAACAAGTTCTTACTCTTCTCTTAGTGCACCACATAGACCAATCAAGAAACTAGAACCCACCCAACCACCCCAAATGGATAATGATGATCACATGGTAAACATATGGGAACGCAAAAAGCAAGCTCAGGAGAGCATGCTTAGCTTGGTTGAATGTCTTACAGGGTCACCGGTTGTGATTGAGGCTCATAATGCCAAACCTAAAAAACAGCAACCAAGATACAAAGCCTAGAGGAGTACCGCATTCCCTTTCAAGAGGAAGACATACTCTCTACAGAAGAGTCATTTGAAACAGACTGTACGAACTATAGACTTGAGAGAAAGCACGTGAGGAATTCAATAATTCTCTTACAAGATTAAAACAGTCTCTCAAAACCTCATTCGAAGGAATGCTCTTCTCTCATGATAAAGCCAACATCACATCAACACTTGCACCTTTAATGGCTCAACCTGAGTTATACAAGGACATAATGAACTACATAAAACAGGAATGTTACGATTCACACGTTTCCAAAGAGTCCTCATTAAGAATTGTCAGAGAGCCAAGTGTGCCATTGTACGCATTGGGTACTCTTGAAAAAGATGAGATCCAAACAGAGGATGAAAGTGAATGGGAATATGAAACAGACACAGGATCTGAAAGCTGAAACAATAACTGAAACACGCATGGTTCCTTTGGAAGATTCTATCATGGTATGGTTGGATTTTCCTAAAGGCAATGATGTTCAGCGCAAACGTGCATTGATTAGCCCTCGAGCAAGTCATAACATCGTGACAATTGGGACAACCTAAACTCACCCCGACAAGCAATAGTCTTGCAAAAGGAACCAATGAACAAAACATTAAAGTTTCAGGTTACTTTAGATACACTACTCGAACAATCGATGGCGATATGGAATTTACATTTCATGTTACCCTAGATTCCTTTGAGTATGATGTCATCATTGGCGAACCTTGGATAAGTGAATCGTTGTATTCACTAGATGAATCCATGCAAATAGTCACCTTGAACACTCCTGCATGCAATGTACAATTGCTATTACGGGAGGAAGAAACCTTGCAGGAGCTGGAACTTCCAATATATCTTACTGAAAAGATCCCGAGGATTTTGGTTGGATTAGAAATTGCAAATAAAATCACCATAGCTCAAGCACAGCTTTATCCAACACGAGAACACAATCTCATGACCCTCGAGCTATGGGATTTGTTAGGTTAACCAACACTTACGGCACATCCTGAAAGGATTACCTCTACACAAGCCTTGAACATGCCAGGTCTGGGGTACTTTGAACATACAATGTTTATTGAAACTAACCCCCTCACTTGCAAGTTTTTTGTGGTTGAGTATGTGTTGGAAGCAAATTTAATCTTGGGACATAAATGGACTGTTGTTGCCCAAGCACCACTGTGCTTTGCTAGCGATAGAGTCATCATGATGGTCAACGACAAAAAGTTGACAATACCATACTACTAGGAAGAGAATCCAACTTTAAGGGATCTATGATGCTGAATGCACGAGGATACAAGCCTCTTCCACAAAAGCCCCTCTACACAATGACCTACCATATGTGTCAGCAACAACCAACTCCGATAAAGCCTCTACTCCTTCAACCCCATCCTCACCTACGAAGTTCGATGACAAAACCTCGCAATGAGAAGCTATTCCTGAAGAAGTTCCCATAGCCAAACCATCTATCTCTAACTAGGAACTCAAAAGGAAAGACCCCGGAGCCTATGTATCTTCATCAACAAACCTCACCAATGGAGATAACCACATGCTTAAAGGCCTCGTCAAATCGACAACCACTCCACAAGAGACTCTAACCTCATCATCAATAATGCCAATGAGTCTCAAACCTACAGTCTCAGCGCCAACAAAAGTCAAGGAGGGCCCCAAACCTTCCACATCAGCCCTAAAGAAAACTCCACCAAGACTCCCACAATCACGATATCTTAATAGTATCAAAATGTGGTTGGAGAAGCAGTTACTTGTAGCTCAAGGCTACTATGAAGGTGCTAATCAAATTTGGGTAACTCGATAGTCAAAACCTCTTCCTCAAAACGAAGCACTCGAAAGCCAAGGAAGAAGAAGAGTACTCCCTACAACACCGTCCACAAAAGCCTATGCGAGTTCCTCAAAGAACTCAACCAATGCAACAAGTGTGGGTACTAAAAACATTGCTGCAAGCACAAGGGTTCTACCAAAGAAATACTAAAGCTTAGGTCCCCAAGCGTATCACAAAGTCCCCTAAGTTTGCACAAAGACAAAAGCCTCAGCAGCACCAAGTACATCGGCTACCAAATTACAGTGTTTGTCTCACAGATGGGTACCTGTGCATGTACTTCAACAACAAGGATACTATGATGGTAATTCTCTCATATGGTTGCCACAATCGAACAATGTGAAGAAAACCTCACCACCGACTTCAACCCCAACAACTTCACCTATAGTTCGACAATAATGGAGGCCCAAACAACAACAAGCAAATTTTTCCTTGACTACTCTCATGCATCCATCACCAAAACAAGAGCTTGTCTATTCAAGCAAACAATCAGTAGTCTTTCCTACTGCCTCAACATCATTTTAGCAACAAATTCAAGATCAAATATATAGAGACTCGAGAGTACATCAAGAACAAAATAACAATGCTCTTGTCTTTTGGCTAAATTAATGTAGCAGCTGTTCCATGAGTACAAATCCATACTCATGCACTGGAAAACATTTGCACCAAAGCCTCACTATCAACAACTTCCAAGTACATCTCTGGATATGGGGGGGCCATGGTGGGCGAAAGCCTGGTTAATGGTACAACCCATCACCACCTGGAATTTTCCTTCAAATTACAAATCTCTCCAAATGATGCCACCATCTTCACAAATCAATGATCTTCAATCCTTAGTCAAGATATCTATATTAGCCTCGCAAGTCGACGTAATTCTTTTAATCCTCAGCAACAAGTGGCTACTTCAACACAGAGTAGTTCAATAAGAGTCTATATGACTCAATTCTTGTACTTCATGAAAATGTGCTTCTAAGAGCACTTAAATATGCATAAAAACATAAAAGCACATGGGTAGAAGAAGACAGGATTAGGTCCTATTCAATAACATTTGACAAGAATCCTGCCACACAAAGGGACATCATCACAAGCCAATTACTTCAAATGATGTATGTCGATGAATCAAATGAGGAACTAAGAATCACCATCTCGTTCTGATGATTAAGCTACGTCCCTCCGGATCCTTCTCTCTCATCTCTCCCATTATTAACATCTCTTAGTGTCCCCCCACTAACAAAAATCACATGTAACTTTGTAGATGATTGCCAAAAACAAAGTGGGCCAAAAACAAAACGGGGCTCACACAAATATAAAAATGCAATCAAATCAAATGAGGAACTAAGAATCACCATTTCGTTCTGATGATTAAGCTACGTCCCTCCGGATCCTTCTCTCTCATCTCTCCCATTATTAACATCTCTTAGTGTCCCCACTAACAAAAATCCAATGTAACTTTGTAGATGATTGCTAAAAACAAAGTGGGCCAAAAACAAAAAGGGGCTCACACAAATATAAAAATGCAATCATTTGCAAGAACCCCCCACCCCGTTAGGAATTCTCCCAATACACCACTAACCTCTTCATTCATTAAATAGCTTTTCTTATTCCTTCCGGAGGAGGAACAAAGACCATTTAACATCATTCAACATCAAAGCCATCGACAAAGCTTGTTCATTCTCCCCACACAAAGGTCTTCACTCAACGCGATCACGTGGATGCGATTGTCATCTCAGCACAGGAAGGGGGGAATGTTAATCCAATTCTAGGATTAACAAGAGCTACTGCCATTATCTTACATCAAAGTAGTCATGGTAGATACACCAAAGGGTCATACATTCAAGATATGAAGCAATAGTGTCCAAAGCTACTGTCCAAAGCTACAACTTAGACGGGTGCCCGTAATGGTGTGACGGAGTATTTATGGCAATTCTCGCTTCAAGAGCGTGTGGTAGCAAGTTAGGATGAAGTCCTAAGTGATGTACTTCATGGATATATTATGCGAGTAGTCATTGTAATAGCGTTAGCCCTCTTATGAGCCTAAAGTGCTCGGTCGGCCACAGTTTAAGTGAGTGTGAACACTTATGGCCATGGATATAAGTGAATTGAGTCTTGCTCTTGCTAATCTCTCTCCCTAAGGCATGCTAGTGAGTGTGTGTGAGTGAAGTGAGGTGAGAGGAGGGACGAGGGCCCGTAGTGCAATGTGGCAGCGTGACAACGCTCGCGGGAGACGCGGTGGAATTGCTTCTCAAGGAGTTGTAGAGCTTGGAGACCTCAAGGGTTATGAGCTCGGCCATTGGAAAGATCCTCAACGAGAGTTACGGTTCACCAGGTAATCTCTTTTTGGATGTGTTTCAAGGAGGGTTAGGGTGAACCATAACAGGAACAAATGAGTATCAAGAACATTCTCCGTTTGAAATTTCACAAAGGTATCAAAGGTGATCGGCATAAACATGCACACGTGCACAAATCCCTTTCTCACTATGATGTTGAAGTTGAATTTACAAAAAATCAGCAATGCCAACAAGTATGTGTAACCTCTTCCTTGGTGGCATCAAGTGACCAAGATGCCCCTTTCACCTCCTTCCAAATCCCACTCACCAAAGCCTCTACCAACCCTCAAACTTCATCTTCCACTGGGCAACAACCCATCACTTACTCCTTCCAAATCCCACCCACCAAAGCCTCTACCAACCCTCAAGCTTCATCTTCCACTGGGCAATCATCTACGACCACATTCATCAACACCACCCTTCTACCTCACCGTAATCATCTCATCACCAAGATCCACAAGCCCCCCTAGCATGAAGGGCCTGACCTTAATGAGGCACCACCACCAAACCCACCAGGAAGAGCCCATTGAGGATGATGGCAAGGACCTAGCATTGTCCTTGCCTATCCACCATGAGCATTAGTTATCATATCCACCATATTCCTAGGAACTAATAACTTCCTCGACACTCTTAATAGCCTCTTTGATACAACAAAGTCTACTTTGGTAACTCAATACAAGATGGATATATGTGAAATGGAAAACCAAGAATACCAAAGGCACCTGGCATTATATAGATCCATATGGTACTATAAAGTAAATGATCATATAGAAGTACAACCCGATGGTGGTAAAAGCCCTACCTCTTAAACCATTATGAGATGTGGGAGGAGTACACAATCATGCTAAAAGAAGTTTGGTTCGGCCCAATGTTCATGCCCATCAAGAGAAGGTGGTCTTGGCATAAGTTCCTTAAATAAATGGCAAGGGCCCTTCTACAACTTACCTTACTTCATCTATGGGACCACACCACTTACCACAACAAAGGTGCCTGATCACCAAGGTCCACAACATCCCTGTGTGCCTCGCTAGTTGGAAAAAGGCAAAGGCTCAACAAGTGAACCAATGAAGTCACCAGACATGGTATCGAAACTTTTTTTGTGGGATGAGCAAGAGATTTTCCTCCATCGCTCATTAACCTCAGTGTGTAACCCTCCAAAGTCCATGCTTCACTTGTATATATATGTAACGTAGCCACCCACCATCAAAGTGTACAAACAATATATACTTGGGAAAGATTCAACCCCCCTGCTTCTACAACGCCACCACCCGGCATATTCTTAAGAAGCCTATGGTGGAAAAGTTCTTGAACATTGCCTCCTTATGGAAAGTTTTTATGGATTGCATCAAAGTGGGATGCAAGTAAGCACGTGTCCTTGGCATGGCCATCTCCATCTCCATCTCCATCTCCATCTCATGTGCGAGGAGAATTACAAGTTCAGTGTGGCACTTGTGTAGCTAGTTTCTCTCTTATGCAAGAAGAAGAATAATGTCAACGACATACTAGCAGCTTCTCCATGAGGTGTATTCTCTATGAGGCATCTGTAACTTGCACCATCTATATCTATCTCTCTCTTCACCCCCATGAGGTACCATGACTCACACCATGACCGTCTCACTAATGGTGGCCAGCATTCGGGGCCAAAGTTGTACAATTAGCAAGATGAAACACCTAAGCTGAAATGTTTGAGCTATCATTTTTAAGAATCTTGCAACACAAATATTTTTCCACTAAATGATAATTTTATTAGCAAGTCCAAGCACATTGGTAGATGATAAAGAAGAAGAATTGCATACATAAACCAATGAAGAGTTTCAAGAGAGTAATTTCATTTATAAATCAAGACTTTGTGAATATCAAAATGTAAATGACATAGCCACAAATGAGACTTTGTGAATATCACAAGCCAAATGACATAGACACAAACCATGAAGTAAATATCTTATCTTGATGGAAAAGAGCACGTGGCATAGTAAATAGACATAGACATAAACCATGAAGTAAATATCTTATCTTGATGGAAAAGAGCACATGGCATATTCACAAATGAGACTGTGAATATCACAAGCCAAATGACATAGACACAAACCATAAAGTAAATATCTTATCTTGATGGAAAAGAGCACGTGGCATAGTAGGTTGCTTATGGCATAAGATGGCATAAGTAGGAAGGGGCTCTCGACATGCCATGAATATTTTCAAATAGCCACAAGGCTTGAGGGTCTCTACACGCCATAACATTTTCAAATAGCCACATGGTTTGAGCGTCTCAACATACCGCTATGTGGGGGGGAGGGGTCCATGCCCCCCAATGGGTGGGAGGGCATGGGGGCCTCCCAAACCACACCATCTCAGCCACTTAGCCACACCTTACAAGTTCTCATCTCACTCTTAATCAGGTAAGTGCCTATGTTTCTTATTGCTAACTAGTACTATGACTGCTAACTAGCTTGTGCTAGGCACATGGAATCCTGGGTATCTATCCCACTCTTTTTCACACTAGATACACTTTGGTTCTTACTACTAACTATTATTGTGATAAATAACTAGCTATGTGACTGGCACTATAATTATAGTGACTAAGACATCACAAAGAAATCATCAAGAAGCTTTCCACCAAAGGCTATAAAGAGTTACAATGATCAGAAACATGTGTCATAAAATTTGCTTCATGTTTGGTCTTATCTAGATCTTTTATTTTATTGTTCTTTGAGGAGCCTTTGTTGTTGTTGTTGTTGGATTCTTCTTTGTCCTTCTTCCAACAATCCTTCTTTGTCATAAAATTTGCTTCATGTTTGGTCTTATCTAGATCTTTTATTTTATTGTTCTTTGAGGAGCCTTTGTTGTTGTTGTTGGATTCTTCTTTGTCCTTCTTCTTCTTCCAACAATCCTTGATGACATGTCCCTTATTCTTGAAATAGTAGCAAGGCTTTGGAACCTTTGTCTCCTCCTTCTTCTCCTTCTCTCTGTAGCTAAGAAAGAATTATCTTCTTCCATCTGTGATGGAGGAGAGGAAGCTTTGCTAGATTCCAATCATGTATCCTTCTAAATGAGTGAATATGCATATGAGGTGAGTGTAAGAATAGGTTGATTAACAATAGGCAACGCACATTGTTCATACTTGGTGGCATACTCATAAGCAAAACCTCATTAATGTTAACATGACAATAGCACTTTGATCACATCTCACATTGCAACACTCACATTATTTGCTTTCTCTACTCTACATAGCTTCTTCCTTAAAAAGAGACAATGAGTTGAATTGGTTTGCCCAAAAATAGACTTGACTCTAAGCCAAGCCTGTCTAGAGCCCTTATCCAAGCTCAACTAGTGAATTTGATTACCCCAAAGGCTAAAAATGATCATAGACATTGCCTTGGTGAGTTGGGGGCATTACTTTGGTGAGTTGGGGACATGTGGTATCTTTGGCACCTAATAATCCCATATTCGAGGGTGAAAAGGTTCGTGCACCACCCTGTAAGAGTAGGGATTATAGTAGTACTTTAGTATCTCCCTTGGACATTGACTTTTTGATGGGGGGTGATGGGGGAGAGTAGTAGATTGGACCAGGAGCCCAATCTTGTAAAGCTACCTAGTGCTCATTCTTGTGGATGGAAGTCACCATGTTACCTAGTCCCATTCATGTGGATGGGAGTCACCGTGCTACCCGATGATTTCCAACATGGTTATGGGTCCACACATACATTCCATTACCAGTCCTTATAAAATGGGATGTTGACTATGTTTGTTGGGAAGCCTCTTGTATTGGACACTGTGGTCACATTTACGATGGGCATGATATGATTGAAGGTCCTAGGATATCCATGTGGTCATCAAGGAGCCATTGGTGGTTGCACTTTTGGTGGGAAATGTTGGGGGCAAGCATCCCACCTCCTAGGTAGCTATGATATACGTGGCAGTTTGAAGCCTGCCTTTGCAAGGCAACAGATGTCATCTCTCTCTATTTTAGACAACTCTAACTCCTAGCGAATGCACTAGAACTAGTATGTACAAGTAGTTTGAGTCTTCTCAATTTTGATCCAACTTTTCGTTTAAATATTAGATTCATTCAACTAACCTTGATTGCTTCTCAAAATTGATGATGGTATCAAAGCAATCCCTATGTCTTTGAGGTAAGAATTACAATTCCTAGCTCATGTCCATTCCTCTACTCATCTGGGCGAGAGAGATTCATTTATTAAAGGGAAATTGAGAGAAAGAAAGTGAGCCTTAGATAGCCTATTATTCTAGCTCATGTCCATTCCTCCACTAGTCTTTGAGGTTAGAATTACAATTCCTAGCTCATGTCCAGTCCTTCTTATCAAAGGGAAATTGAGAGAAAGAAAGTGAGTCTTAGATAGCCTATTATTCTACAATGGCCTCGAATGAAATTCTCCCTTCTTAGTGATTCAAGCAAGATCAACAAGAAACAACTTCAATGCATGGAAGTTCAAGACACAAACATTGATAATGATCAAGAACATGTGGAAGATTGTGAATGGTGACAATCGATGTTGTGGATAACAAAGGATTGAATGGGATAGAAGAGTAAGCTAAGCATAAACCATCAATGTCAATGAGGTCATAGCTAGATATATTCGGTTTGCTACAAGTGCATAGGAAGCATCTAGAAAACATGTTTGAAGGTAAGAACATCATAAGAGCTATGCATTTAAAAGCATAGCTCAATGATACTACAAAGAGGCAAAATGTCAACTTCACAGGCATAAATGAAAGAGGTAGAGCTTAACTCGACTTTAACAATTTAAGGAGCCCAAATCAAGATGCAACTTTAACACAAATGCAACTTTATCAACACACTTTCAAAGAGAAAGCGAGAGCAAAAAAGGATCTAGAGGAAGAGCATGTGGAAAAATAAAACCATGTGTATGCAACTTTTATGAGATTCTCGGCCATTGGGAAAGAGGCTGTAGGAAGAACATGACTAAAATGAGTCAAGCTACCAATGCAAGGCTTCAAATTACAAATGTACTAGCCAATGCCCAAAGCTCTAATTATATAGCTTCAACTTAAAACAAACCCGATGATGAAGCTTCAACTTCTCATTCAATTTTTTATATTTTCTACGTGCATGATGGCATATATACTACATGTATGATGTCCAAAGCTCTAATAATGTAGCTTCAACTTAAAACAAACCCAATGATGAAGCTTTAACTTCTCAGTCAAATTTTGATATTTCTACATGCAGGATGGCACATATACAACAAAAGTTGCAAGATTATTTGTATGTTGACTTGGGAGATTTAAACCATATGACTCTTCACTTTGATTAGTTTAAATTAGTTTAGCCTAAACAAAAGAATGCATTACAAGAGGTGATTCTCAAAATGCTATTGAGTTAAGATGTTGTTTTTGTTCATACACGATAGATCAAGCCAAGTGAAGTGTGTTAGAAAATACAGTGTTACATATTTATGTAATCGAGGAGGCATATTGAAAGTAAAATTTGGGTAATAGTAATACTATAATGTTGGAAAGATAAGCACATGGGTAGGTGCTATCTTAGAAAGGTGACAACTCATGGATAACGATGCCACATGACAAAGAGTCTTGGCTAGAGGCTATCTTTATTAAAAGCCTCTTATTTGTATGGTTGATAACATATTGCAATACATTATGCTTAGTGTGATCATAGGTGTTCGAGTTTCTTAATCATAAATTATCTTGATTATTTTGAGCCTTTCAAAACTAATCTCTCTCGTTTTGTGCATCTCTCTACTAAGCCTATCCCTAACACCTTAGATTCTCCATACAGTATTAGAGCCATGTTAGGTTATTAGGATTTGGTAAAGAGTTTAGAGTAGATTGCTTATTAGTTCATTTGATTAGGATTTTATGTTTAAAAATAAAAAATAAAAAATTAGCACATTCATTATCTTAGGAAGAGATTATTGTGAGATTGCCAAAGGAAGGATTGGAGGTTTCGGAAAGCTACCCATGGAGTAAGGAAGTAAAGATTTTAGCAATATAAAGATTATCCTCAATTTGTGCCTCAATAGAGGTTGGTTTTGTGCTTTTTTGCCTCACGAAGAAGAGTTGGTTTGAGCATAGATTATGCTCAATGTGAAGAAGGGATGCTATGTGATGGGATGTTTTATTCCCATGGTTCTTTACATTTGGCAAGGAATGAGAAGAGGTGCAAGCTTGTGTAAGTAAGGGACAAGGATGCAGCTCATCTTGAGCACACCAAAATGAGGAATGTATTAGTTAAGTGGTTGTGGGCTAAGGATGCAAACCATCTTGAGCACATTGAACAGAGGGATGTGGATGTACTTGTTAAGTTTGCTCATGAAAGATGAGCAAAATGGTGTGAAGGGGGTTGTGGGCTAACGATAAAGCCCATCTTGAGACACTGAAAGGAGAGACATGTTGGTTAAGTTTTCTCATGAAAGATGAGCAAAATGGTGTGAAGCCTTTCATATCGGTTTTACACCCACATGGTTTCTCAAAAGAAACCTATGAAGAGCACCCTTGAAGATTTGGCATGAAAAGAGCAGAAGCATGCACGTAATGAGAACCCTAGTTGTTGTAGCAAAGAAGAAGAACTCACGACCAGAAGGAAAAAAGGAAGTAGCTTGCCCAGCTCATCATCATCATCATCAATAGTCCCAACACAGGGAGATAGCACAGTGGTGGAGATGGTCAGAGATGACGAAGAAGACCCATACTTAGGGTATCCACCAGTGAAGGCTTGTTGCAAGAGACGGATGGGAAACCGCTGCCCCCACAGCTAGCAAGACTAGAATCAGCAATGCGAAGCGAGCCATGGTAACTCTACCACCTCCACTACCCTAAGACTACCCGCCAAAAGAGAAGACAGTGAAGTAGTAGGCTATGACCGCCACTGCAACAGCGCAGAAACAAGCGTCGGCGGCATCGTCCAACAATCCGCAACGGCAGAATCCTCATAAGCGAAGAGCTCAGTTCAGACCCCGGGATTAAAAACCCTAAAAGATAAGTTTTTTAAAAAAACCCTAGGATTGTACCTCATAGGCGAAGAGCTCAGTTCAGACCCCGGGATTAAAAACCCTAAAAGATAAGTTTTTAAAAAAAACAAAACCCTAGGATTTACAATCGTTGGTGTGAAAAGGCCCCAATAAGAGGTAGTTCACATGCCGTTGATAAAAAAAATGTATGTGGTGTCATATTTGCTCAAAGATGCCCAAGGAGGTATGTTTTTGTTTTTTTTGTGGTCATACAGAACCACATGTAGCGTTGATATATTTTTCAACTTTTCTTTGGTGATTAAGTGGAGTCACATGGAAGATGTGGCGACCATGGGAGTCATTAGCGAGGTGCAACCATTTCGATAGAACCTTTTGAAATTGAAGTTGATGAAGAAACTAATGAATTTTGTATATAAATTGTGGATGTGTTGCTCCTCTCATTCTTCCCAGTGAACATTAATTTAATTACTTTTAGATAATAATATATAGAAATGACACTTGTGACGAGCGATATCGGAACTGATGGGTACGAACAACGATACGAGCCAAGAGTTCGAGATTCCTCTTGAAAACATAATCCTAGCGGCAATTTATCAGTTATGGGAGTATGTGATCCTAGCGAAGCTAAGATCACAGCGCGTGATTAAGCATGGGAGCTCGTTGCCCACTACTTCATACTATTTTGTGACCATGTTGAGCAAACATTTTTGACAAGCCGAGTGGAGCCCGAGATTTCGTGCTCGTAATGTGGCACAAAATGGATAAGAGATCCATATTGTTGTGTTTGCCCTAGTTGAGACATTGATGTATTGTATATGAGGGTGCTCTACGAAAAGCCTTAAAATGGAAATTTTCCCAATAGAGGCATATATGTGTATATGAGCCATGAGAGAGGCACGTGTAGTTCTTGTAAGCATAGGGGAGTGTCCAATTACACCAAGGGTGAGTGCTGAAGAATATGGTGTTACATAGTCTCTTTTGGGATTAATGAAGTGTTTGCATATTCATGAAATGTGACATCAAGGGGGAGTGTTATAAATAAAATATTTTGTCACATATTTATGTAATTGAGGGGGACTATTGGAAATATAATTTGGGAAATATCAATTGTATAATGGAATGTGACATCAAGGGGGGAATGTTAGAGAATATGGTGTCACATATTTATGTAATTGAGGGGGAGCGTTGGAAATATAATTTGGGAAATATCAATTGTATAATGTTGGAAGGATAAGCACATGGGTAGGTGCTATCTTGGAAAGGTGACAACTCATGGATAAGGATGCCACATGGTAAAGAATCTTGGCTAGGGGCTATCTATATTAGAAGCCTAACATTGTATGGTTAATAACATATTGCAGTACATTGTGTTGAGTGTGCTCATTGGTGTTCACATTCTTTATAATGGATTACCTTGATTATTCTTACCCTCCCTAAACTAGTCTCTCTCTTTTTATACATCACTCTACCAAGCCTATTCCTAGCACCTTAGATTCTCTACAAAGTACTTGTTGGTAAATGTTCTTTTTGTTTCGGCATTACTGAAAAACCAATTTTTGTGGTCAAATTGTAAAGCAATGTATACAAATATAGTTTAATGAAAATGGTTATTTTATTGAAGAGTTTAAAGATAATGGGGAAAACTTTTGCTCAAGAAGAAAGAGTTGGAAGACTCTTTAAGCTACATTATGCAAATTTCTCACATAGATTACTTACATGATGGCATAAGAGATTAGGACATGTGAATTGTAATAGCATTAAGAGGTGGTCTTTTAGTAGGGTTGACATTGGAACAGTTTAATGAGGTCTTAAGAAGCTACATGACCATCTTGTCTATCTAGGAAGCAACAAAGAACCAGGTACAACAAGGGTACTTATAGAGCAAACAAAAGGTTAGAGATTTTATATATACAGATTTATGGGGATCACGTTAAGCAACTTCTATTGGATGATCTCACTACTTCATGACATTTGTGGATGATATGATAAGCAAGGTATTGGAAGTACTTACTACTTCATCACATTAGTGGATGATATAACAAGCAAGGTGTATGGAACTTACTACTTCATGACATTTGTGGATGATATAACAAGCAAGGTGTATGGGTTTACTTTCTTAAGAAAAAATATGATGCTTTTTTATTTTTAGGAATTCAAAGCTTTAGTAGAGAAAGTTCACGCATCAAAAATCTAAGGGGGGAGAGTACATGTTAAAGGAGTTTGAAGAATTTTATTGGCATTCATGGAATACACTCCACAATAAAATGGGATAGCAAAAAGGCAAAACAAGCTAATTGTGTTGAGCATGCTGGGGCTATGCTAAATAAAGAAAAGCTTCTAAATCACTATTGGGGTTGAAGTAGTTAGCACATTAATATATCTTATGCATAGAATTCCACAAAAGCTCTCATCAACCTCACTCTAGATACAAGGAGAAAGACAAACATATCTCTTGAAAGTCTTTGGTTGTATTGCATGTCTCATATGAGAAGAGAAATAAACTAGTGCAAAGCCTTAAAGATGAATATTCATTGGTTATGAATCACACATGCCAAAGGTTATCAATTATATCATCTAAGTTTAAAATAACTTTTTATAGAGATGTTGCATGAGCATGACATGTGATTTAAAATCAGACCCAATAAAACAAGAGTGGATTTCAATAATGAACACATCAGCACTCATCCTTGGTAACTTGCACATTTGCGCCAAGGTAAGAAGATTATTAGATATAAGTGGGTCTATGAAGTGAAGGTCAATACAAATGGTTCTCTTAGATATAAAGCTAAGGTTATGTGCCCAATATTTTTCCCAAACATATGGTGATGACTATGATGACAACTATTAGATGTGTGTTTATATTATGAGCTCACTATGGATGACCACTTTATTAAATACATTTCAAAAATGCTTTTTCGAATGGAGATTTGTAAGAGGAGGTGTATATGTAGCAACCCCCTAGTTATGTTGATGCTACCTTTCCAAACAAAGTATGTAGGCTCAAAAAATTACTTTATGGCCTCAAACAAGCTCCAAGGGCATGGTACAAACAACATCAACAAGTTTCTCACAAAATATGGCTTTCATAGTCGCACATCCTCCTTCCTTTACATCAAGCATGAAGGTATCATCATTTTATATGTTAATGATCTAATACTCATTATTAGCAACTTTGAAAGTTTGAATGCAATCAAGAAATAGTCTTTAGAGAGCTCCATTATTTTCTAGAATTAAAGTGTTAAAGATTCAGATAAGATTATTCTCTTACTATAGAAGTGTGATCATGATATCTTAAAAAGTTTTAATATGCTTTGATGTAAACTTGCCATTACTCCCATTGAAGCTAACTTGAAGCTTTATTAAAGATGATGATTCAAAATTGCAAACTTATACAGGTAATTAGTCAAATATTTGATCTATCTCACAATCACAAGATCAATCATTGTTTTTGAGTATTATGAGTTAATTTATGGGGGTACAAAACCCTAAGCTTTGCAAACAAGATACAAGAAGAGGATGACTGTTATGCTCGAGAAGCCCTCAGATCTGATAGAGTACAAAACATCACCAGAGGTGCTTGATGATAGCTTGCAGTATGAGTTATCGAAAAAGCATGTAGCTTATATAAATAAATAAATTTAGATAATATAAAAAAGAGTTAACAAAATGCCTTTTTAAAAACATGAAGTCAAATAATGTAGATGAAGACAAGGACAAAGATAATATAGGAAGAAAGGGCAAGGGCAAGGGCAAGGACAAAGAAGGCAAGCATAATGAGGATGCAAGGTAACAAGGCTTACAAAAAGGTTAAGAATGGAGTGAAAAATGGCAAGCTCAGTGCATGAGTTATCAAAAAATCATGTAGCTTACCTAAACGAAGATTAGATAAGATAAAATGGAGTTAACAAAATGCCTCTTTAAAAACATGAAGCCAAATGATGTGATGAAGATAAGGATGAGGATAAATTTGGACGAAAGGACAAGGCCAAGGCCAAGGCCAAAGAAAGCAAGTTTGACAAGGATGCAAGGTGATAAGCCTTACGACAAGACTAAAAATAGAGTGAAAGACGGAAAGCTATGTACATCTAACCAACCCTTACCCTCTACTTTAACACGTATCCTCTTAGTTTCACTGTGGGCTGTGTATATTGTAGAGCTAAAAGATGAAGTATATGCATTGGCCTTAGGGGAGTCACTACACACATCAGACAACACCATTGAATAGGTTGGAGCTAAGTTCTTAGAGCTCCTAAAGGAAATCCATCCTTGGTCAATGAGATTGAAGAATAGCACCAAGCTACTAGCATGCTTTTTGTGCATGGAAGTGTTGATGTGGAAATGGTAGTGCAAGAGACAACCATAGAGCCAAGAGAATAAGATAAGATCGACCCTCCACATGGAAGTGGTACAACCCCACTCAACAAAGGAGGTCCTTAGAAGTTTAGAGACATAGTAGAGGGACCGATTAAAACTTGGTATCCAAGATTTTGGAGTCATGATTGTAGCCAAGGACATCATAAGGTTCTTCTTATAATGGATGCATAGACATCTAAAAGAGGAAAGAGGGACTATCATAAACCCAATTGCTTCTTGGATGTGGTGATAACAGATGTAGATGTGGCAGGCACATGTGAAAATTCCAAATTCTTTGAAAATGATGATCTTCCAAGATCTCTCATGCCTTTTGTGCTATTGAGTTTAAGATCACTATCCATATCCATACTTCTACAGTTAAGTTTCATTAAAACTTATTGATTGTCCACAAGAGCCCCCACTATTGTTTATTCATATATGGAAAGATATTATTATAATCATGATAAGATCATTCACATATGCAAATATTAATGAAAAGGCTAGTTACAAGGTCTTGATATACACATTCGTCATGTGATTCTTGCCCAGTGGAGCCAGATGAAGCCCCATCACACAAATCTATAACCTCAAGCAAGAGAAGAGTGAAACAATGCGAGACTTTATTCACCTATAGGGAGATAATATTATAATCATAATAAGGTCATTCACCTATGCAAACAACAATTTAGAACATGGCATCCATGACATAAAAAGGCCAGCTATGCTGTCTTAAGACAAACATTCATCATGGGATTCTCACCCAGTGGTACCAAATGGAGACCCATCGCATAGATCGATAACCTTCGAGGGTAAAACAATGCGGGACATGAGATGTAGCTCCCACGAGAGACTAGATGACTTATCGTTCATTGATTGATTTATGATTGGTCTCAAGAGCAAGATGATGCTTCATGACCATCTCTATAGGTCTAGACACATCATCTTTGATGGGTGTTGCTGTGAGGCAATAGACCTAGTAGACAATCTCCAAGAAAAGGATGTAGAAATCGTCCACCTCGATCCATGATGACACGAAACCATATCCACCTATATTATTGCTCGATTTATGATCTGTCTCAAGAGCTTATTTATCGATTTATGATTGGTCTCAAGAGCAAGAGGCTTCATGACCATATTTACAAGTCTACACAATACATCTTTGATGAGTGTTATAGTGAGGCAATGGACCTCGTAGACAACCTCCAAGATAAGGATGTAGAAGTCCTCCACCTCGAACTAAGATGACACAAAACCTTACCCACCTGTGGATAAGCATACCTCACCTCAATAGGTCAACAAGATCCATTACCCCTAAATATGATAAGGATTAAAGAGATTGTGCTAATACTTTTTATTTAAAAAAAGCACAAGCATGAATGAATATAATTCTTGTCTCTCTCTAACTGATAATCTTACTATATACAAAAGTAAGAATAATTTTTTGGTCATAATTAAAAAAGGTCGTGAGTTATTCAATCATAATGTAGGTAACCATGATACAATGTAGTGGTTTTGCTAGTGTCAATAGGCATAAAACAATGGCCTAGTGATAAGTGCACCACTTGTTGTGCAACTAATTACTGCAAATGTAGCCCGAGCCATGCCAACCCAATGCAATGAGGCATTCTAAGGGTTCTAGAAGTATCCCTACCTCGACCAGTCATAGTTGCTAGCTCCACTCCTATGAAAAAGGTGGCTAGAAGATGTAATACCCAATGCAATGTGGCATTCTAAGGGTTCTAGAAGTATCCCTACCTCCACTAGTCATAGTTGGCCAACTCCAGCCCTATAAACTAGGTGGCTATTAGAAGAGATGTAATACGAAGAGGTAACAAACTATAAGTACCATAACATTCTTAAGACAAAGATATTACGTTATTCTTTGGTAGCAGGGGGTGCACAATCAAAGGAAAGGGACATTAATAGCATGGCAAGGTGGCAACCACTATTGTGCTAACATTTCCAAGGGTTTTTTAGAGTGGAAAAATGCCTTGCCAAGCACATGCTCACCACTCTAACTCCAAATGTATCTCCCTTAAACCCATGGATGCGAAAATGGCCACCTCTACAAGGGCTTTTTAGAGTGGAAAAATGCCTTGCCAAGCACATGCTCACCACTCTTAAAAGCCTTGCCAAGCACATGCTCACCACTCCAAATGTATCTAACCCATGGATGCAAAAGTGGCCACCTCTACAAGTACAACACCCAACATGTAGTGCCGCACCCAATTTAATGCCAAAATGACTAAGCTTGAACTTACATTATACATAGCGTCTAGCATGTGTACATTATGACCATACCTTTGAATGTGGTCACAAGGCTGCATCTAAGAGAAGGGTAGCTGCACAAACAACGAGTGAAAACTTTTGACTTTGAAAGAAGCAAAAGCTCAAGGACCAGCTTAGGGTTCAACCTAAATCGAAGCAAAGTGCACTGAAGTACCTACAGTCAAGAAGCCTAGCAGGAATGCCGAGAGGCAAAGAGCAAGGCACATATGCAAAGGCATCAAAGTCACACATAGAGCTAGGGAAGACAGAAAACGAGTTAATAACCTTGCTTTTAGGACTATTTTGCCTGGAAGTATACAAACATGAAGGAACTAACCCCATAAGGGGTCAAACACATGATTCCTATCATGGAGAGAGCATGACCCATAAAGCAGTGATCATATCCAATCAATCTCAAATACTCATTATCAAAGATAATGTGCAAAAGTTAACAACATAAAATTCACATATAAAATTGAACACACTAAGTGGGTCTCACCAATTGGGATCATCCCCAAAAAGAATAGAACAGGGTGTATATACTTACAAGGTCATGCCATTTAGCCTATGTAATGCCCTTCGTAACCTTCCAATGCCTAATGAGCATTATGTGCAATGACTACCTTCAAGAGTTTCTTGATAGTTCCTTGATGATCTATGCACAATTTAAAGTTTGAAATATCACCTAGCATGTTTGTGTAAGGTGTCTAGGAGGCTACAGCCAGCATGTTACCTCCATCAGAGCATCACAATTGTCAAATCACCCTCCTCCCACTAGCACATGAGCACCATGATGACAAATTTACATCTATTATCTTCACTTTAATACTCAAGGGTAATGTACCTATCTTTGCTATCAAGAATAGCAGATTTCCATTTTTTATAAAAGGGCCATCTGATGATGGCGAAAAGTGTACACTAGATTTTACACATGGATGAAGGGCACATGCGGAAAAACATCTGTGAATGCATTACTGAAAAGGACCAAATCATGCATATTTTAGTGCATTGCTCCTTTGGAGTCTAAAATCCCAACATTTTGTTTCAAGGTGATGCACCCTTCAAGCAAGCAAAGCATAACTGCAGACATGTTGCAAACACCAAATGCAAGAAAAGTAGAATTTGCAGACGAAGGCACATCAAACCTAGTAATGCATCAAAACAATTCTTCTACCTAAGAATTCTACCAGACAAACGCGCGGTAACAATTGCTGGCGCTTGGACACCAGAAAAACTCTAAACCTGATGGCTACTCATCTTCAACAGGTAAGAAGCCACGACTCCTTTTTTCTCTGCACATCACTTCCTTTGTGTGGTTTCTTAACCAATCATGCCATGCCTACTCAGACAATCAAATAGCAAGTAACAAGCTTACTTCCCACAGCCTGATGATGGTCTCACTTTCTATCAACTTCATATCAGCATTGCATGCAGCCCCAATCAAATGCTTGATCAATCTGCTTGCAATCCCACCAAAACAATTGCACAATTTGGTAACAGAGCTGCTGGCATGTGATGCCATCAAAATACCCCAAACAAACACCGATCCGACCTGTGATTTGAGAGCTTAATCTGTTTTATGACTAGAGTCGTCTGCTCCTAAGGTAACACTAGTATTAGCACAGCCACTACTGTAAAAGCTCAAGGTTTAACAGAACCCCCTACATCCACATTAAAGATAACATGTAAGGCACAGATGTAGCAAGGCAACTGCAGGGAACTACCACAAATTTAACAATATCCCATTCCACTGAGGGCACTCATGGCATCTTGCAAATAAGGATGGAATATGCAAATATAACACCAGCATTTTACGCTACGCACAGATGAGATCTTGTCAAACAAGACTACCAAATGATAGCCAGTGTTAACAGAACCCCCTACATTCACATTAAAGAGAACATATACGGCACAGATGTAGATCTTGTCAAACAAGACTACCAAATGATAACCAGTGTTAACAGAACCCCCTACATTCACATTAAAGACAACATATAAGGCACAGATGTAGCAAGGTGACAGCAGGGAACCACCACAAATTTACCAATATCCCATTTCAGTGAGGGCACTCATGGCATCCAGCAAATGGGACAAGTACAGTACGCACAGATGAGATCTTGCCAAACAAGACTACCAAATGATAAATGGGAGCAGGGAGGAGAGTGGAGGGGAGGGGGGGGGGGAAGATTAATTTTGAGCATGATAAGTTGAAGACCATGAAAAGAATGTAAATCAAGGACTCTGGATCTGTATTCATTAAGATCTTAACACGCCTGAAACATGAAAAACTGGAGATAGAGAATCACAAAAGGCCAAGAAGATAAGGCAGAAAAAGGTGCAACTTAATCTACCAGGTAAACAACATCGAATAGAACTTCTAAGCATTATATTAGATTCTTTTATGATGCTTGCCAAACGCTGACTTGTAAATTTGGAACCACCAAAAAGGTAGATATGGTTAGTCTTACCGATCTAAATATCCAGCAGTAGTAGTGCAAAGCCAATCTGGCTAGACCTTTCAAGCTTGGGAATCCATCTTCCCTCCCACATGCTTGCCCTCTTCATCTCCCTCCCTGGATTGTTCAAGCAACCTTCCGGCTTCCTCGTCGGCCTCAGGATCCTTCTTTTGTGCTTCCTTTGCCTTAAGCCCTTGAAGCTTGCAGTGATTGTAATAGCACACTGCCAGGAAAGCCAACCCATAACCAATCAAATTGATGGTGGTTACCCTGTCCTTGATCACTGACCATGAGAAGGCAATGAGCAGCCAGTCTTTCACCACTCCAGCAACATTCATTGTCAGGGCAGAGGTCTTGCCAATGAGAAGAAAGACAGCCAAATTGAGGGCAAAAGCACATGCTGAATTTGTTCCAAAAACCATGTAATCCAGGTTCAACGATGATGTGGCTGCAAGGGTAGGGTACTCCACAATGACCCACGGGATGGAGAGAAAGGCAAAGCAGCATGGGGCTATGTAATACAAGGATGTGATGGGGTTGAGCGTGATGCCTTTGGATGTGAGGAGAATTTGGATCAGCACAAGGCGAGTTGCTTCAAATACCACAGCACCGAGCTGCAGTATAACCCCCCATGCATTGAACAGGGCCTCACCATAGGCAGCAATGGCGACGCCAACAGAGATGGCCAGCATGTTGATCATAGTCTCTGACTTGAAGCCCTCTCTTTTCATGAGGACTCCAATGGAATAGACAGCCACAGGCATGAGGGCTTTAAGCATTTGTATAAACGAGACAGACAAGTAGATATATGCAGAATTGGAAAGCCATAGGCTAAGGGAGTAGAGGGCACCTATGGGGACGATGGATGACATGTACATCTCCTTGGACATGCCCACAGGCTCGACGAGCTTGAGCACACGGACAAGTATGAAAGCAAGGGCGGAGCAAAAGCCCATGTGGATCATGGTGAGGCTAATGGGGTAAGGCCAGTCATACATCTTCCTGTCCAGGATATACTTGTTGAAGACAATCACAGTGAAGCTCAAGAAGATCCAGATGGCAACATAGAGGTAGCTGAGCAAGATCTTTTTGATAAGGCCGGAGCTTCCTGCTTGCCCAAGACCCATGGTACCCTTCCCCATGAGAAATTGTATGTGTACGGCAAAATGTGGGGAAGAAAACCCTCTTGAGGGCTCGCTCTGTGCTGCAAATTGACCTCTCTGGAGCTCCCTCTCTGTGCTGCAAAATGTGCAGAAGAAGAAGCCTTAACGGGCTGATCTAGCACTGCCGGGTCCTGTTAATGCAGAAGACTGAGGAGAAGGGTTCACAAGAAGAGCCGTGTTTGGGAGAGAGGATTGCTATGGTTTTGACAAGCAAAGAGGAGAAGGGAAAGCCAAGAAATGGTCCAAGAGAGTGACCCTTAAGCTTGGCTAAGTCTCGACTCAAACGTTCTTGGATCCATTCATTATAAGTCAAGGTTTTGAAACTTGGAGGTGTGTGAGCATGTTTTACTTTTTGGCCTGCCTTTAGGCTTTGTAAACAGTGTTCCAAAAAAAGTAATTTCCAAAAAGTGGAAAACCATTTATAAAAGAAAATTTTGAAATGTAAAGGTTTTTGTTCTATAACTTCTCAAAATTTGCAAGTATTTGTACCTTCGAGTTTTAAATTTGAAGGTATTTTTCAAAATATGTAGCTGCAAACTACACTAAATTGTCCCCAAGGTTGTCACCTACTTTGGACTATCTACGGGAGGTCTTGGGTTTAAATCCACTTCGGGACATCAAATACTAAGGGTATGTTCCCGTGCAAGCGGGCATGTAGGCAGCCATCCACACTCCTTACGCTGTCAGTGTTCGATCGCCATGGCACTTGCTTCCACCTTCCTCTTCCGCGATCCTACGAGCGGTGACAATAGTGTGCAATGCTTGCCCTTCAAGCTCACGCTCTGGATCAGGGACAATGGTTTCCATGGACATCAAAGATTGTGACTCGACTTACGACGCCTAGTTCTACTAAAGCTGTGTAGGGTGTTCACTCCATTCAGTCAAGCGACTAACTTGTGGGGTTCGTCCCTTAGCTTGTCCACTGCCTACTATAAAGTTGCCAAGGGTGGTACCCCTTGTGGTACTCGGGTATGTGTGGTTAGTATGGTGTGTGTGTAGCCATGTGAAATTCCAATGCACAACTAGGAATGGAATAAGACCTTATGAAAACAAAAACTACACTAAACTCAAGTTTTTTTCGAACACTGTTTGTAAAAGGTAGATTTACGAGGGTTTTCCTGTGGGCATAGTTAACTGTGCTGCAAACAAGGGGGCCAGTTATTAATGCAAGCTTTCCTAAGATTGTGGCCAAGTGCACAACTTACAAGTGATTTTTCAATTGTGCTAGAATTGGCCAAGTTTTGCACTTAATGCTAATTAACTATACCTTTTGGGAAAAGCATGTAGTAAGTGGTGGTTTTTATTTAGTATTGAAAATAATTACTCTAACATACGAAACCCATATTTAGTATTATCCTGTCTCTCTCTCTCTCTCTCTCTCTCTCTCTCTCTCTCTCGTCATGATTTTACACGAGTCTTTGGGTCCCATGGACCATATTTAGCCTCTATAGACATTAATAATGTCATCATCATCATCATCCTCTCTCTCTCTCTCTCTCTCTCTCTCTCTCTCTCTCTCTCTCTCTCTCTCTCTCTCATGGACGTTAATAAAGTCATCAGCATCACCATCATCTCTCTCTCTCTCTCTCTCTCTCTCTCTCTCTCTCTCTCATGGACGTTAATAAAGTCATCATCATCACCATCATCTCTCTCTCTCATGGACGTTAATAAATTCATCATCATCATCACCATCTCTCTCTCTCTCTCTCTCTCGTCAACAAAGGCACGTACCCCTAAAGAAATTCTTTTCTTGTTTAAAAGGAGGGTATTAGCTGTATGTTTTCCAAGAGACATGCCTTTGATTAAATAATTGTTATCCTACTCTCAACTTGCCCACTATCATTTCCATCACTAGCAATCTTTCACACTTTCTCTTGGGGGGACGTTTTATACATAAGCATCTCAGGAAAGGTTAAAACCATATCAAGAAGGGCTAAACACAACTACCTAGAATGTGACTCAACACCTTTTTCTAAATGCATCAAAAAGTGTTTCATCCTAGCTAGTGAGTAATTTCTTCTTCTCTACTGTAGTAAACTAATAGTGATCATCCTTCCTCTACAAACTCATTGCTCCATCATTGTTATTCATTATTACAAACTCCTAGACATTTCTCTATACATATAAATCCTAGCTTCTACCAGAAGTTACCTCCAAACATATTATTCCTATAGAAACACATCACTATTCCTTAATATTTTTACCAATATTCCTCAATATAGTTCTCATTATAGTTCCCTATTATCTCCCTATTTCTTGTTATTCCCATCCATATACTTATAATTTTCTTGCATTTGAGGAGTGAAAGACTTGAACTAATGATGCATAGTCTTTACACTATCATATAGTGATGGAGCTACAAAAAGTTGCTAGCCCAATATGGTACCTTTTCACATCTCAAGAAGTCACAAACCTTGGTATACCCCCTTGGAAACCTATAAATAAAGGAGGTGGAGAGCTCATTTGACACACCATACCTACACGTGATAGCCTCGTAGAGCCATAAGTCTAGTTGCTCTCCCTCAATATTCAATCATTAATCATCATCAATGATGAGGTTAGTGATAATCCTCCTCTTGAAGACATGCAAGTAAAGTTAAAGTTTTAAGACAAAGACTTTTAAAGAGCATTGAAGACTAAAAGTCAAAGTTTTAAACATGAGATCTTCAAGTGAATCAAAGTTATGAATGATTCCTTTGGAATTATACCAAGGACCACACATAGGAGCTATTCCCAACCATAGTTATGAATGATTCCTTGGAGCTATTCCCACCCAAATTACAATTGGAAATGTGAATGATCATCCCGTGAATGTTCTCCCACTCCTAATCTTCAAAGGTGAGTAAAATGAAGACCACCCCAATATTCATGTGGCAAAGTTCCTCATAGCAAGAATAGCTACCCCTACGCATTAGCTACTCATATTCCCCACCATCCTAAAAGGCATGGCATTTCAATGGTATGAGAGACATAATGATGGAAGATTTGAGAACTAGGATGATTTAAATCAGGAGGATTCGTGGTGGATAGGATGAGGGATGAGTTCATAAACCTAGTACAACTAGAAGGAGAGAGGGTAGAATCTTATGGAATCAATCTTGAAGAGATGGGGAAATCACAATCTTGATGAGGGAATCCAAAAGGGAGTGTTCTTAAGAGGATTGAACCCAATGATCAAGAAGTTTGTAGAATTAGAAAGGACTTGCACTCTACAAGATTGGACCCAGTGATTAGGAAGTTTGTAGAATTAGAAAGGCATTGCAGTCTACAGGAGGTAGAACAAGAATTAGAAAGGCATTGCACTCTACAGGAGGTAGAACAACCACTCGGCTATATGATGAAGTTAAGACAAGAATCTCCCAATCAAGAGGAAGAGGAGTGTTACCCACACCTACCAATGAAACAATAACTCTTGGCCCCCCCAATCCAAAAGCCAACCTTCTTTAACATCACTTCATAGTTGGAAAACCCATCCAATCACCTGTAGCTTCATAGTAGCTACAATGGAATCAACCTTCTTGGAATCAACAACAAAGTCCTTTAACCTAACAAAGTAAAATGCCAAGGAACTCTCCTACATGCCGTCCAGTTTATGTAGTGAAATAGAGAACCCCCAGGTTTCAACCCCCAATACCCCTCAGGAGAACCCCCAAGTTTCAACCCCCAATACCCTACAAGAGAACATCAAGGATTACCTAGCAGAGAACATCAAGGATTACCTAGCAACTTCCTTATATCCCTAGTACCCCACAAGAGAACATCAAGGATTACTTAGCAACTTCCTTATCCCCAATACCCCATAGGAGAACATCAAGGATTATTAGCAATATCCTTATCCCCAGTACCCCATAGGAGAACATCAAGGATTACCTAGCAGCTTCCTTATCTAACATGAAGAAGGACCTAATGGTGGGTACGATGATGGATCAAATGATTCATGAAGTGGTAACAATGCCACTTCCTTGAACCCATCTAGACGAGTTGGAGACACACCCTAAGGGCTAACACATGGTGTGAGAAATGTCAGGAAAGCAAGACACTTAGCCACATAATATAC
This sequence comes from Cibotium barometz, assembly GCF_041138505.1. Lineage (NCBI taxonomy): Eukaryota > Viridiplantae > Streptophyta > Polypodiopsida > Cyatheales > Cibotiaceae > Cibotium > Cibotium barometz. Next base: position 37,495,434 of record NC_141075.1, on the reverse strand, counting down.
CAGGAAGCTGACTATTCTAGGAGCCTTTTGTTCTTATTTCTTAAGAAAGAACCACGCTTAAGAAATTTGTTCTTTGAAGCAGATGCATGAAAGAAGAAAGAATGAGGAAGATCAACGGTTCAACTTTCTTAAATAAAAAATGATAACACAGGATATTGGCCCCAAGCAGTGACTCGAGAAGGTACCCTCAAAAACACCTAAGCCAAAGGAGACTCACACAATCTCGTTTCCAGGATCTTCCATGGGAAGAACCTCTCCAAATATCTCTTCCTTCCAAAGAGCATCATGTCTTTGTTCCACCCTTGAAAAACTCCCAAGTCATCAAAGTAGGAGTGGCTCCCTTTCCAAAAGGTTGGAGCAACCTATAGAGCAAGTCATCAAAGAGTATGATCTTGTCAGAGACTTGGATACTTTCCAACCCAACATCACCTTTAGGCAACTTTTCATCTTGTCTCCACGCAGGAAGAGGTTCAAAGCTCTTCTCTCTAAATGAAGAGGTTTTAGATCAAGAATGACCTCACCTCCAGAGAACCCTTCCAAGATGGACAAGAGGTTTAAAGCTCTTCTCTCCAAACAGAGAGGTTTGAGACCAACCATGACCTCACCTCCAGAGAAACCTTCCAAGATGGACGAGTACTTTAAATATCTTCTCTCCAAATGGAGATGATTGAGACCAAACCTGACCTCACCTCCTGAGAGGAAGTTCGTGAAGTTGATGCCTTCATTGACCTAGACCCTGTAAAAGTGGGAGTATGGATTGAAGGATGTTACATTCCAAATGCCTTGGTGGATGGAGGGTCAGCAGTGGACATAATGATAGATAAGACAATAAAGGATTAAGGTTTGGAAGGATCATAGCAACAAACCAATTAGCTTATTCGAATGGCCGACCAAAGCATAATAAAACCCTTAAGTATCCTACCCAATGTGAAAACACCATGGCATGAAAGGATTATTAGCTTGTGTATTTCGTGGTTCATCCAATATCATATGGAACTTCCAATCCTCTCTTTTTTGGAAGACTGTGTCTATGCCAAGCAAGAGGAAGGACAGATCGGTATAAAGGCACTCATATGGTACTTCCTATCCTCTCTTTTTTGGAAGACCGTGGCTGGCTATTCTGAGAAAGAGGAAGGACAAATTGGTATAAAGGCACTCTTACCATTAGAAAAGGAATAGAAAGAGTGATCTTAAGACTCTATAGAGGAAACCTTGGAATATTCAACATGTCACCCCAAGTGACACCTCCAATGAAGATCAAAGAGTGAAGTGGATGCTGTCGAAATTCCATTCACAAGTGAGATGGTCTCTTATTGGATTCAGAGATTCAAGGTAACTCCACCTTCCTAGGGGGGTACCTTGCCCCCATAGGAAATAATGAAACCTTTGAAGTAGCATCAAGCCAGGACATTGAGGAGTGGATGAATCCCAAATTCTCTTATGTCACTGAAAGTGATTCCTCCTCTTTTACCATAAGTGAGAAAGATATAATAACTCCGCAAGAAGGACATATTCAGGAAGAACTTTCCCCCAACTTTAAATCAAGAGAACCATCCACCAAAGGATAAGAAGTGGAAGAAGAAGAAGTGAAAGATCTAGAAGAAGAACAAGACTCAATGTGGAAGAAACATGCCCTCCTCCTAAGGAGCATAAACTAAAACCATCACCTATTAAAGGTACCTTCATCGAAGAGCTAACTTTAAAGGCCAAAGATGGGCAAGAAAGAATTCTCAAGGTGGGTAAACCTCTAACTCAAGAAGAAACACAGGGGTTTAAGGAAGTCTTAGAAAGAGACTTGGATGTGTTTGCTTGGTCATATGGAGATCTGAAAGGAATATCCTTAGACATATGTCAACACCATATTGACTTAGAGGCAGATACCAAGCCAGTAAGGTAGAGACAAAGAGACTTGGATGTGTTTGCTTGGTCATATGGAGATCTGAAAGGAATATCCTTAGACATTTGTCAACACCATATTGACTTAGAGGCAGATACCAAGCTAGTAAGGTAGAGACAAAGAAGGATGAACCCTAATTACTATACCTTAGTCAAACCCAAACTCCTTAAACTACTAGACAAGTTTCATATATCTAGTGGGTGGGTTGCACCTATTGCGGTAGTACCAAAAAAGAATAGGAAGTTAAGAATATATGAGTTTTTAGTTTTGGTATTTGTGTATTTTATGTTCTAGTTAGTTCATTGTCAATGCATCATAGATCTGACATGTTTTTGCAAAATACCTTTTATAAATTTGGTGCTTGACATGATGAATTATTCCTAAAGTGATTCCCCATTCAAATATATGAGTGGTGTTTTTCTAAATCCAATACATGCAAGGCATTTTTTCAAACAACACATGTACTATAGGGAAGGTTATAGGGAGTTTGAAATATGGTGCAAATTATAGTGAGGGTTATGGAATATATTGGATATTATAGTGAGCTTATGAGGAAATATTTGTGAATGTAGGATTGTGAATATAGTGATGACTATTTTCTCGCTATAGTGATGACTGTAGTGAGAAAATAATGAAATGATAGTGTAGAATAGTCTATGGTACTTAGATTTTTGAGATTATTTTGATTCTATTGGAATACAAAAAGTATATTTTTATAGACATGTTTTAGAGGAAATTATGTTTTTCATGGCAATAAAACAAAAGAAAAGGGGTGTGTAATTATGTGTATTTATGGCATTAACATGCCTTCAAGGAAAAGTGTGAAAGAACATATCTTGGTGGGATCATCAATCCTCCCCATGGCCTTGCAAATCTGATTTTATTTTGGGAATGGCATGAATGATTAACATTTTATCATAATGGTTTTTATAATGTATAACAATAATTTAATAGTATTTTTTTAAGTTTTCTTAAAAAGCTATAAGTTGATTATAATTGTCTTTTGGGAATGCTATAAACAACCAATGAATAATTTGTTGTAAATGGTTATGTAATACGGAGTGGTACTTAATTATTTTTATTTTGAAGTTATCTTAAAATGTTGCAAGATTTTATTATCTTTACTAAATTAACATAATCAATTATGGAAGCAAGGGTGCTTAGATAGAGCGACTTTTTATCATCATGACTTTAAGAATTTTGCACATTTAATAGTTGTTGCATGGGTAATAACCTATCATAAATAATTTATCATCTCTTCCTAGCACATCACTAGGTGTATCTAATTGGGACATTTCCTTTGTAAAAAGTCTACATTTCTATACTTTTGGCAGTAATAAACTTGCATATGTAAAGGATAGTGGTTTCTAAAAATCCTCTCAAAAAATCTTACCATGTTTAACTTTGTGATAGAAAATCTTGCAAGGAAATGATCGCCAAAAAATTAAACCCTATAAAATTACATGGTCTCACTTTGCCAAAAATGCCTAGAATTTTGCCCAAGTTGTTGTCCTTGCTGCCCTTGGGGTTTCTTTTGCACTATGATACTTGGGTTTTATACTTTCCAAGTTCCTAAAAAATATTCCTTCTTCTTAGATGGGTTTAGTGGGTACAACCAAGCCCCAATAGTTGAAGAAGATAGAGAGAAGACTACCTTAAGCACTGAATGGGGCACTTATGCTTACAAGGTGATGCCTTTTGGCTTATACAATGCTCTAGCTTCCAAATAGTAATGATGGCTCCCTTCCAAACCTTTCTCCATCACATCATTGAAGTTTACTTGGGTGATTTTTACATCTTTGATAAGAAAAATACTTGCAAAACAACAATTCTTTGATAAGTTTAGGGAGTATGGGATTTCTCTTAACCCAGAGAAGTGTGTTTTTGGAGAATCCTTGATAATCCTTTTAAGCCATGTGGCCTCTAATCAAGGTATAGTAAATGTCCTAGCTAAGGTGGAGAAGATAACAAGTTCCAACCTCAGTAGCTTAGAGGTTTCCTGGGCCACATGGATTATTATAGGAGATTTATAGAACGAAGGCCAATCCTCTTCATAAGTTTCTAAGAAAGGAATCCCAGTATTGGCGGACACCTAAATGCAAAAAAGCTTTCTTGGAACTTAAAGAATGCATAGCAAAGGCACCTATCCTTGTACCTCGAAATTGGACTAAGGAATTCCAGGTACATACAAATGCATCCATTGAAGGACTAGGAGTAGTCCTCTGTCAGCTGGCACTTTCCAAGGTATATCAACCTATCTTTTATGCCAATAGAGTTTATGACCGCAAATTGAATTACACCATTATTGAGCTGGAGTGCTACCATTACCTTCTCGCCATGCACTTCAAGTTCCTTGTGGATCATGATGCATTTCAAGTTCCTTGTGGATCATGAAGCCTTAACCTTTCTTCTCAATAAACCAAATGTCAAGGGCTGTGCAATGAGATGGATAGTCTTGTTTCAAGAGTTTGACTTTGAAATGGTCACAAAGCCAGCAAAAAATGCTCATGTTCTTGTCGACCACTTATCTCGAATTCCCCAAGATGATGAAGAGGATATTATGAATCCACTCTCTTTTTGGTAGCAACCAACATCCCATGGTATGCCATTATTGCTAACTTGCTACCTAACAATTCCCCAAGTAGCTACAATGACAAATCCCTTCCCACTACCATTTACAAGTTCCCTACTATGGATGTAGTAGTGGGTCATGAGATGTACTCTTTTCTTGATGCATTCCAAGCGTACCTCCAAACCAAGTGAGCACGAATATCACTCAAGAAACATAATAAGCCTTACAACGTTCTTGTCCTTGGAAGTTTGAGTTTTAATAAGTTCTCTTTTACAAGGAAATTCTCAACTTTGAAGAGACTTATCCAATTGGATGACTGGGAATTTGACACTTAAACCTAAAGAGGAGGAGACGAGTCGTGCCACATTGAACACCCTCCCTTCATATCCAAAATGAAGGGAAAACCAAAAGTGCCCATGAACAAGCTGGGACACTATTTTGAAATTTGCAGTCTTCACAAGTATCTCCATCCAGGTCCAAAGTTTCCAAAAAGAGAGGGCTTTCCAAATCTCCTATAGCAGTTACAAAATCATCTAAGAAAGTGAAGGAAACAAGCCAACTCTCTCCAACAAAGCCTACTAGGTCCTCAATACTTTCCCTTAGTGCACTAGATACCCAATCAAAGTCTAGTGTATCCAAAGCACGTGGAAGGATTACAAAGTCTCCTATAGCATCAAAAAAGTTTAAGTCATCACCCAAGGCTTCTGGTCTTTCTGAGATAGTAGAGCTGTCTCCTACAGAGAGAATGTTGGATTTTCTTATTGAAAGTGGAATTGAGACCTCTTTCTTTCCAGTTGCTAAGGATATTTTTAAAAGCGATGAAATAAATGATGTGTTTTACCCATTGTTTATAAAGGAACAACAATCTCGACAATCTTGGATGGTGGTGCTAATCACCAAGGATTGCTAGGAGGCCTGGGGAACTCCACCACTCGTAGGCACAAGCCTCGTGGTTAAGCTCAAAGCCTCGTGGTTAAGCTCACCGATGGGAATCCTCGAAATTCATCTCGTGGAAGGCATTCGTCATCCTCTGCCTTCTGGATCCACTCTTCCACGTAAAGAACTAAGATGTGCCTGCCACCACAGCATTCAGGATCCGACCACTAAAAGCACCGAACCAGAGGTCAGCGGCGGCAACGCCTGCACTAGTTGTGATCAGAACTTGCCTAGAGGCTAAAAGGCATCTAACATTCTGGAAGACGACAACCTTGTGGGTTCGAGTCCTCGGATTGGAAATCCGACCCACTGAGTGTGCTAAGTGTTAGCCGTAGGCTAGCCTGAGCGCAGGGGCACCGCCAGCAGGCAACCAGACAACCAAATGTCAGAGCCAACCAAATGGTAGCTAGAGTACTTTATTACAAGAATGACGCTTCCTTAACACCCAACCTGCGCATCTTATCACAATACTGGTAGAGACTACAAGCAGGCAGTATAAAACGATGGATCCTAAGATTTGTAAAGGTTCGCTATCGATTGTATCATTTTACTTTTTGGGTTAATGTAAGCAATACCGCTTTGGGCATCCTTGATAACGGAAAAATTAAGACCTTTGAGCTATAAGCTTCCACCACATATTTGTGGTGATGAAGAGGTCATACACCATTATTCTTGGAAGGCCTTACATTAGAGATGCAAGGATGGTTCACAATTGGGAAACCAATCACATTTACATATGCAAAGGTGGTTGTTCACAATTCGAAAACCAATCACTTTTACACAAGCATTAAATGCTTATGCCCATATTTTCTTTATCTCCCCAACGTTCATGACATAGAGCTTATCTAATTTGCATAACTCGTTCTACCTTGTAAAGGCCCATTTAGAAGCAACCATGGTTGAGCACTGCTGTACTTGGCTCCCAAGTTTTGACACCACACAAGGCCATGTGACATGGATAGTCATGCAATCTTTGTTAAGGTCTAGCTCATGGAAAGATGGGTAGCATACATCGTTGGGCTAGTGCTTAATACAAAGAACATGTTCAAGTATATACTACATTCAAGGGCCATAAGGCCTATACTATCCCAAATGAGGTCAAGAAGCCTACCAATGCAACTTTAGGCATTTTATGGAGAATATTTTTGGTTGTATGAGCCTACCCCGTATTTTGGAGGTTGACCAAAATACCCAACTTGGCTACTAGAGGACCTATTTAACAACCCTGCATTTCGGAGGTTAACCAAAATACCCACCTTGACCACTTGGGGGCCTATATAAGGACCCCTTATTCCCTGATTTGCCCTCCATATCTACAAGTTCAACAAAACCATCATTTTGCTGCTGCTTTTTTAAATCTCCTTGTTAATGTGTAACCTTTCTTTCAATCCATCTTTTAAATGCATGCTTTTGTATTGTGTTTACAACCAAAAAACATTGATAATGCAAGCCACTTGTTGAATAAACTGAGCCATAAATGAACATCAACACAAATATGTATTGTATGGCAACTCCTTTTTTTTCCCCACAATTTTTGATGGAAACAATGTACACAAGCTGGCCACACCAATAAGGGATTCCAACGAGCACGTTTAACACATAAGATCACAAGCGAGCACAAATGACTAACGTTTGAAGTAAATGCAGACATAGTAGGCGGAGAGACCATGTATCTTATATCTCCATAAGGAGCAATTATCAATCACAGGTGTGATGGTACAATTAAACTGCTCTCTATGAGCACAACACAATCACCCACTACTAACGAACTTGACCTTGTCCCTGTTTATGAAATCTGCAAGCAATTGTTACCAACTCTCACACGTAGAGTTGATACACGTAATTTGGATCATTTAGATGTGATCCTTACATGAAATTTATGTCTAATTGCATGTGTATTCACTTGCTTTTGTACAATAGAAATTCCTCTTCCTTTTTAGTCCTTTTTTATCTTTTTGCAAGTGACAGGTAACTATTGAGATATTCCTTGTATGAATCCTTCTTGTCACCATTTTGAAGGAGAATGAGACTTTCTTATTACAGTCATGGGCTGCTTTTCTCACTGGCATATCTGGAACACATGGAAGTATACTCTTGAAGGTGCACTTTCCTCCATTCCTGTAAAGATAAACGTGTTGATGTAAGTCCTGGATAATAACAAAACCATCTCTCTCTCTCTCTCTCCATGATGCCACACGGTCTGTGGGACCGCAGATTGATTGCACACCCATTGCACAGCTGTTGGCTGTTGGAGTTGCCAAGGCAAGCTATGGTCAGAGACATACAAAGGAATTTTACACAGACACGAGAGTGAGAGAGGGGACTACTAATAGTTACTTGATATGTTAGGCCTCAACATTGCAGCAATAGATATACACATCTGATGGAGTTCAAGGTTTAGGGGCTGTTGCCATGTTCTTCATATCGCTTGAAGTTTGTGTCTCTAGTGAAGAGGGAGCCGAAGCACAGTACGTGTGGGTGAAATAGAGGAGAATCTCAGCCAGTATTTGTAGTCATGCGTAATTTCCAACCCAATGGATCATCTTATATGAGTCAAGCACACTACATGAGGACGTTATAGATTTTTCACTAAGGGATGTCCTTCAACATTCTCTGATAAGTGGATAGAATAAGTGTGCCACGTGTCTTCTAGTGTGTATACACACACCATTGATATCTATAGCATGCTAGACAGTGACTGCATAGTGAGCTGCATATGACTAGGATTAGCTTTTCATTTCAGTTTTTCTTTCCATGATACTCAGGACCTGGACCTGTATACAGATTTGTCTCATAGGCCAATTTGGCCTTCCGTAGACGTTATATATCGTTTCTTTTCTTTTCTTTTCTTTTCTCTCTCTCTCTCTCTCTCTCTCTCTCTACACACACACACACACACACACACACACACACACACACATCATGGATATCCTCCATCCACCATAGCCTTTTAGCAAACCTTAATACCATCAAATGGTATCAGAGCCTGCTATCTCAGCCACCACCATCGCCCTCTACCTCTACCCATGCTCCCACCTCCTTTGCTGCAGCCACCATCACCTGCTACCTCACGTCTCTAGCGAAGCAGTTACTTGGTGGCAATAGGCTACATGTAGACCCAACCACAAGGGCTCCTCAATATGTGTGGAACACCTTCATTTGCGACCTCAAAAAAGGTTTCTTCCTCCCCAATACATGACCAACCTTGAGGATGAGTTCTACAGACTCCCAAAATGGGTCTCCAATATTGACATACTCTAACAAAGTTATCCTATTAGTAGCAATTGGGGATATTTGAGGAGGATAAATTGAAATAGTTCAATAGGGGGTTGGATACAAACATTAGGTTCATCGTATGTAGTTTTGCACCACAATCATATGATAGGGCTCTTACGCTCGCTTGGAATCAGGAAATAATGTTGAACGGAGGTAAGTCCAAGGAGATCCAGGCTAGCTCCAAACCCCAAGAGGAATTATCTACCACCCAACAGTCATCATCCCATTCGGGGAAGGGAGCTCACAATAGCAAGGATACAAAGAAAGATTCCCAAAGCACCTAAGGAGGCAAGAAAACACCCGAGGAAAAGGCCAAGGAGGGCTTTATTGGTGGATATCTCCAACCAAATGAGCAAACGCAGTACAAGGGGGAGAATCCAAGGTTTCTTTTGCCACACTGTGGGGCATGGTAAGCAAGATTGTACCAAGTGGCATGCTACACAAGCTTGCAAGATGGTATTTGACGATAAGCAAGAGGGTGATGTTGAGGGGCAAAAGAAAGCCCTCGTTCGTGCCTATGACATGGTGAAGGGACAACAATTCATTGTCCTCTTCGATATGGGCAGCTCTAAGGATGCCTTTTCTCCTCAGTTGGCTAAAAAGATGAGTTGTACACTTGTACCCCATTGTCTGGACGTAGACGAGTTCACATCCAGTCTTTGCACTCACATTTCCCATTAGGATTAGCACTTTGGATTCAAAGTTCAATAGGCCACATTTCAGAAGGACTTCATCGTCTCACTTGTTTTAGGGTGTGTTGGATCTTTACGACTGACATTCCAAAAACAATATCTAGGATTGAATGTGGCCACTGAGTTTGTGGTGGTGCCATTCAGACTCCGCGAAGTTTAACAAGATGATGTCTACGGTTTTTCATAGTAAAGTGTGTGTTCATCTTTTTAGATGATATATTCATCTTTTCTACTACTACAAAGCAGCATGAGCAAGATGTTGAAAAGGTCTGGCAACTATTGAATGACATAGAGATGAATTAAGTAGTGTATGAAAAAAAGTTACTGGGGGTGATGACAACTCTTAAGCATTGGAAACCTTTCCTTTATGGGAGGGAGTACACAGTTAAGACAGATCATCAGGCACTTGAATGGCTGCAAACCATGCCTAGTGCCCAATGGAGTGATAGACAAGCCAGATGGAGTCAAATCTTCTAGCAGTTTGGAGGTATGATTGAATACATCCCTGGCAAGAATAACCCCATTGCTGATGCTCTAGGTCGCAAAGGTACCATTCAGACTCTGTAGGAGATTCTTTGGAATTCGGGACTCAGTATAGCTTGGCCCTTCAAATAGAACCAGATCACTATACCATTCAAGATGGCTGGTTGTTTTACAAGAACCGGCTATGCATACTAAGGAAAAAGTGACATATACTTCTTCACGATGCCCATGACTCTCTTGTCGGAGGTCATCGTGGCATCAACAGTACATCGGAGAAGTTAGAGCATTCATTTTATTCGCCATAAATGAGAAGGGATGTCTATCAAGATATCCAATCATGTTAGATTTGCCAAAAGGTGGTTTCTCATATACCAAGCAAACAAGGTTACTACAGCCTTTGCAGTTTCAGAAGGACCTTTCCAGGACATCGACATAGACTTTGCAGGACCTCCTCCAGCAACATTTGGATCTAGGAACAAACAATGCATGACTATTGTTGACTGATTCCAGTAAGTTTTGCATGCTCATTCCATGCAAGCAAACGGCCACAACAGAGGATATCGTTGGCTTGTTTCTTCGTCTTTGTTATTCTGTATGTGGTTTGCTAAGGACAATTATATCTAACAAGAATCCAAAGTTTATTTCACATTTCTAGAGAATATTATTCGACAAATTTGGAACCAAGTTACAGTTGTCAGCACATTCCATTCTCAAACAAATGGCCAGATAGAGATATATAATCAACTGGCATTTGATGTTGTTAAGTCGCATTGCCATGATCTGCAATCGAAGTGGAAATGTTATCTTCCTTTGGTACTCGCAATCCTACACGATGCTCACTCATCCTATATTGGTTGGACTCCTTATGAGGTAGCATTTGGCCGCCGGTTCTTGTCACTTCTTATGAGGATAGTGTCACCTTCCTTGGAGGCCAACAAGACCACATAAACATTTTCAAAAATCATTGAGTCAGTAAAGGAGCACCTCACCAAAGCTCAACAAGTTTAGACGAGATGTCAACTACAAAGAAGGGGATTGGGTGTATCTCCGGATCATGAGACCGAGATTGAAGCAAGTGGGCAAGCATTGTCCCATGCTCTTGTTTCGAAGCTTTGGCCCTTTTTTGATCTTCCAAAAGATTAGTGATGTCTCCATGAAGCTAAAGCTACCAGACAGTGGGTCTATGCATAATGTCTTCCATGTTTCTTGGTTGAAACCCTATGTTGGACCACCATTGCAAGTGGTTTCAGATGAGCGATAGCATGAGATGGTTGTGATGAAGCTGAAGTCATCAAGCCCGATAAGATTCTCCTCCACAAATGGAAGCATGATTCCGGTCACAGACAAAGACAATTCTATACGAAGTTCAAGGTCCAAGGTACTCGTTAAGCCTCATGGCTAGACGAACAATTCTTCTAGGAGTACTTACAGATATTGTCGGACTACTTGGAAGCCATGAACCTGCCACCAAGCTAAGTAGGAGGGAATGTCTCATGCACCCTCCACCCTGGTGCTATGTGACACACTAGCTCAGCATTTTATGTAACTTCATATAGTATTAAAACCCTTTTTTAGGATTATTTGTCGTATGTCATGGCCCCATTGTGAGCCCCAATCTAGGACATGTCAGGCATGAGCTATGTACGTCATTCTCCCAGCCATAGGTGTCAGGGTCAATTCCTTAACCCACTTAGAGAATAGGAGCATGTAGAGTCATCTTAGGTTAGGGCATGTCAAAGTCAGTCCATAGATGCATTACACAAGCATATAAGAAGCAAGTAGATGTAGATGAACATGGGCCAGCCCATGGGGCTATTAAAGGCATGTATATGCCTTAGCATATCGTGACAAGCATCATATGGGAACCCATTTACCTATCGGCCAGCATTGAGGGTTGATCATAGGCATTTTCCAGCACACAGTCGACCAGCACTAGATGTCAGTCGGCCAACATCTCATGTCATGTCGGCCAGCAGGCATAGCATTTAGTGCTAAAAACCACAAGTCGTGGGCTGTAAAAACTGACCGACAGCAGCATATTAGAACCGACCCAGCAGCACCTCACTCATATATAAGCAGCCCATAACCCCTTGCATAAATCACTTCATTCATCAGACTTCAGCAAAGAAGTTCAAGAGAACATGTGTGCTTGAGATCCCCGATGGTTCTTGGAGCATACAGTCAGCCTCAAGCACTCAGTCCAAGGCAGCATAGAAGATCCTCTCATCTTCAGCCAGCACATGTACCACTGCACACGTGATATCAAAAGATCACAGTGAGCAACGCCTAGGCTTGCATGCCAGGCCTGATACGGGGCTTGACCACACATGATATATGTCAGCCATCCTAAACTAGGGATAAATTGAAGTATTAGAGCCTTTTATAACGCAACGCAATTACAAACACACAATCATGTTTTGGGGGACACGTCAGGCACAGAACCCTTATTGACACTCTTTTAACACTTAGTAGGCCGAATCAATATCTATCTCTGAAGAGGACCAATCGGGATCAAAGTCAGAGATCTTTGCTCGCTGAAGCTCCCGCCCCTCCCTGCTCGCGCTACCTGCACACCTGCGCCCCCCCGCCTACCTGCCTGCTCGCCCCCTCGCGCCCCCCTCATCCTTCGCGCCCCCCCTTGCCCCCCCCCGCCTGCCTTCGCTACTGCGCCGCCCGCCCCCCTCCCTCGCTGCACTGCCCGCCGCCCCTCCTCGCCTTCACGCCCCCCCCTCTTCTCGCGCACCTCCCCTCTGCAGCGCCCGACCCCCCCCCCCCTCCGCCAGCTCTTTCTCCCCCCCACCCCTCTTGCGCGCAGCTCCCGCACCCCGCCGCCCCCCCCCCCCCCCCCCCAGGGTTACTCCTTCGCCGCTTCGCCCCCCCCCCTCCCTTTTCTTGCTGATTTCCGCCCCCAGGGGGGTTTTTTCCTTTTTTCTCCGGCTTTCGTCTTCCGCCTCTCTGTGTGCAGCTCGGTTCTTGCAGGATCTCCGCTTTCGCCTCGCCTTCGCCATAGCTTCAGACTCTGATGGAGGCTCCTCCCGCCCTGCCTCAGAGGGACTCCCCCGCAGCCCCCTCGCCCGCCCCTGAGGACACCCCCATCAGGCTTTCTCTTTCGCTGGAAGAGGAAGCGAGCCTCACCGCAGAGGTGGAACGCCTCCAGGCTCATTCCACCATCTGCCGTATAGTCGGCACTCGCCCCAGTAGAGGGGAGATCCGGGATCTTCTCCAGGCCCGCCTTCTTGCAGATGTGGGCAAGATCCTGGACGTACAGCTACTAGGCCGTGCACATTACTAGATTGAGTTCGAGACCGCCCAGAGCGTGGCCAAGGTCCTAGCCATGAGTCCCCTTGACATCAGGGGTGCTCGGGCTTTCTTCAGACCTTGGCAGCACGGCTTTGACCCAGCAGCGGCTGAGCAGGGAGAGCGCCTTTTCCATGTTACAGTTTGCTTCCCTGGACTCCGCCGGGAGTATCTTCCGCTCCTCTCGAGGCTAGGAGCATTGGTGGGCTCGGTACCAGAGACTGGCCCCACAGCAGCTTCAGTGGTGGCCAGAGCAGCTGGGCTACCGTCGGTCAGAGTTTTGGTGTCTGACATCTCCTCCCTTCCTAAGGTCATTCAGCTACCTAGGATAGGGGGGGGATGGATTGATCAGAGAGTGGAGTTTTCGGGGCTCCCGAACCAGTGCTTCATTTGCAGGCAAGTCGGTCATCTGGCCAAGGCCTGCCCTCGCAGGAGACCCCGACCCTCACCACAGCAGTAGGCCCCTGATGGCCCGCCCACAGATGCGGCTCGGCAGGCTGCCTCCGGGACACCTGCTCAGGCCACAGAGACCTCGGAGTGGCAGCCTGGACAGGGGCGCCGTCGAGGGAGACAGCCACAGCAGCACGCCCAGAGACCGCTGCAGGCAGCAGTAGCCACAGTCTCAGCATCACTGGGTTCCCGTGAGGAACAGCTTTGCTCCCCTCCAAGAGGAGACCCCTGCGACGACTGAGGACCAGGAGATGCCAGCACCCTCTCTTTCACCCCCCCCACCCCCGTCCCCTCCCACCGCCTCGCTTCCACCTTCGCCTCCTCCCGTCCCCGCTCCGGTTTCGGCAGCGGCTCCCTCTCCACCCCCCTCGCCCCCCCCCTCCTCCCCCCCCGCCCACTTCACCTTCCCGGGAGGCCCTGGCAGTCCCCTGGCGTTCACCTGCAGTCCGGAGGGCGCTGAGCACCGACCTCGCTCGAGCACCACCGAGGAGACCTACCATGCCGATTCGGGCTTCACGGATATCATCTATCCGCAGTCGGCTGAGTCGTCTTGGCATTAGACAGCGCTCGGAGGCTTTTGATTACGCCTTCACACGGGTTTTTGGAGCAGAGGGCCCCCATGAGCCAGCACCCATCCGAGTTCATGTAGTGATACCTCCGGCCCGCGGGGAGGAGGCACTTGATTCAGCGGTGGCCTTCTCGTTCCCTCTCTGTGGCCCATGCGACCGGGAGTGGACTCTAGAGCTCGCTCTTAGCACTTTGAAGACTCAGGCAGTTGAGTTTTCTCATCATGTGAGCGATCTGGAGGTGACAGATGTGATAGGCCGACTATGGGAGTTGGCTCATTTTTTCTTGGATCCCGGGAGTGTGGATGCCTCAGGGATTCGTCATTTGGGCGTTCGCATAGTGGCAGACTTGGCAGAGCACATTTTATACGCTATCGTGGATGCTTGAGGCAGGAGCTTCAGAGATGCCTGGTTGGTGGCAGCATTGATATTTTGATGATGCAGGAGCACCACTTGGGTGAGAGCAGGATCCGGAGATATGGTTCGGTGCTGCCTGGTAGATGGGACACCTTTTGGTCTGCAGGGTTTGGTCCTTTGGGTGGACAGGGAGGAGTATGCATGGTCATTGCAGATGTATGGCGGCAGGCCATTGTGGATCGTGGGATCATTGTGCCTGGTAGAGCACAGTATGTCATTCTGAGGATACATGATGAGCTATTGGGCGTGCTCAACGTCTATGCGCCTAACCATGCTAGTGCCAGAGCAGAGTTCTGGACCCAGGTTACGGATGCATTGCCAGAGGCCGCACATTGGTGTGTCGGGGGAGACTTCAACATGCTTGAGGACCCGGCCAATAGGGTGGGAGGCAGTCATGTTACAGTGCACGGCACGGAGCTTGCAGCTTGGGACCGGTTTTGCATGTCACTGAGGATCACTGATGCATGGCAGCATGGGGCCTTCTCCCGCTCTCAGGACAGTCTTAGTTTCTCTCGGTCGGATCACTGGCAGGGAGGGACTAATCTATCACGGATTGATCGCTTTTATGTGGGCGACTGGTTAGGGGAGCAAGGGGGCTCCGTCGGCATTCTCGCTGGCACCTCATTTTCAGATCATGCGCCAGTTATCTTGACATTGGAGGAGAGGACACGGGAGCCCAGCTTGCAGTTGAGGATCCCAGAGAGGGTACTTACAGATCCCAGTCTCGCTGAGGACATTGAGAGGATCTGGCATGATAGTCAGTGCTCTGACCAGGATGCAGCAGGCCAGTGTGCCCAGGGACTCATTAAGCTTAGCTCTTTTTTACACGCTGCAGCTTTAACACGGCTGGGAGAGATTCGCGAGCGGGAGCATCGGCTAAGACGCAGCCTTGCTTCGCTTCAGCGCCTTCAGGAGCAGCAGCCTGCATGTGAGTGGGTGGTGTCCCAGCTGAGCCAGGCACGCCAAGAGGTTAGAGAGGCAGAGGAGCAGAGACATGAGATTTACTATCGTCGTCAGGCCTCTCAGTGGACGCAGCTTGGTGATAGAGTGACTGGGGAGTTTTTTGAGATCACTGGACCCCGCCATGCTCGGGCAGGAGTCCGTCAGCTTGGTAGGCCGGATGGATCGGTAGCTACTGAGCCCGGGGAGATCAGAGCCATTGCCACTGCATTCTATAAAGACTTGCTTTCAGCGGAGCCAGCCACTGAGGATCGGGATGCTTGCAGACAGACTGTGTGGGCCCATGTGCAGAGGAGGGTCACAGATCGTATGCGTACAGTTCTTGGTGCGCCTCTTTTAGAGATTGAGCTTGCCGAGGCCTTGAGGGTCCTGCCGCGACATAGTTGCCCAGGGGAGGACGACGGACTGACGCCGGCCTTTTTTATGCGCTATTGGGACCTTTTGGGACCAGGCCTCCGCAGGGGCTTTCAGTATGTTTTGGACACTGGGGTGATGCCACAGAGCTTTTCAGAGGGCTTGATCTTTCTTATCCCCAAGGGGGAGGGAGTATCAGATGATATTCGGCATTGGAGACCTATTACGATCCTCAATACTGTCTACAAGGTCTTAGCCAAGGCCTTGAGTTTGAGGATCCAGCCCTTCCTGGGGGAGTTGATTCATGCTACCCAGATAGGATTCGTCAAGGAGCGCAGTATCCTTGACAACATCTTTACTTTCTGGGAGGCGACGACCCGAGCTAGATTTCTTGGTGAGGACTTGGTCGTGATGCTTCTCGATTTTGAGAAGGCATACGATAGAGTTGATTGGGGTTTCTTAGAGGGCACCATGCTTCGCCTGGGCTTTGAGCCAGGCTGGATTAGAGGGGTGGCGGCTCTGTATTCCACAGGTCGTAGCCAGGTGTTGATTGCAGGAGGACGTTGGCCGAGTTTTGAGCTGACCAGATCAGTCCGTCAGGGGTGTCCCCTTGTCCCTTTTCTTTTTCTCTTCTTTGCGGAGGCTATGAGCATGTATTTGACGGCAGAGGAGGTTGGTTTGAGAGGACTCCAGCTCCCAGTCCGGGGGGAGGACTTGCTCGATGCTGAGTTTGCTGACGACACGGGCTTATTTTTGCATGGCCAAGAGGCCAATCTTCTTCGGGCAGAGCAGTCGCTCCAGGTTTTTAGTGCAGCTTCGGGAGCATTGATCAATTGGCGCAAGACAGTGGCCTTTTGGATCTGCAGCGCTCCCACTCCGGCATGGAGCCCGGACCCCGGTTTTAGATGGATTCCTCCTGGCACAGCAGTGCGGTATTTGGGATGCCAGATTGGACTAGATTTGTCACCTGAGCAGCAGATTGCCCCGCTTCTTCTGAGCATTCGGAAGAAGCTTTTGTATTGGAGTACAGCTCGACTATCCTTGGCTAGGAGGGTGGTGGTGGCAAATCAGGTGCTGTTAGCGACCATGTGGTACATTACGTCTTGCTGGATCTTTTCGAGCTCTTGTATCAGCCAGGTGCAGAGGCTGATCAAGAACTTTCTTTGGTTTGGGCGGGACGGTCAGCCAGCCCGGGCAAAGGTTGCATGGGCAATTATTACACTTCCGCTGGCTCAGGGAGGCTTGGGCATTATAGATCCAGTCGATCAGAGTAGAGCCTTATTGGGGAAGCTTATTGTTCGGGGGCTGCTTCCAGGCGCAGAGCTGTGGAAAGAGCTTCTCTTGCAGCGGCTGTAGGCTCGGGCCCCCCCAACAGGGGGCACTTGGGCACCAGAGATTCGCTGGATCTTCATAGAGATGAGGAGGACAGGCCTCAGTAGAGGATGGGAGGACAGAATTTGCTTTGAGCATCCTGAGAGCTTGGGAGCTGCTGAGACCGGGGCTCTCTCAGCGACCTCCTTCTTGTGTTGAGGAGCGGGCCAGACAGCCGCTCATCTGGAGCCCAGCGGTTCGCACAGAGCAGGGTCATATGCTGGGTTCTCGGCCTCGTCTAGCCTGGGGACCTTTAGCGGCAGGCCCAGCACGTAGTTTTGGAGACTGGCAGGCCTTCTACAGTCTCCCAGAGGAGATCCAGGTGGAGAGGCTGAGTCACTTCAGAGGGGGGTTGATTATGAGGGATGATATTTAGGAGGCACTCACAGAGGAGTGGTTCACGCCTTTCGTGATAGTGGCCCCACGGTGGATGGGAGCCTTTACACAGTTGGACATCCTGATTGCTGTCAAAGCTTGCACTGAGGATGGCAGATGCCTCTACTATGAGATTCAAGATGAGGGCAGACTTCAGAGAGTGGAGGTGGAGTCGCCTTTGGTTGCAGAGTGCACCTTTCAGAGGATACGGGTAGTGGCCGCCGCTTCTCGGAAGTGGCATATTGACGCCGACCCTGCAGATGTGCTCCTGGATTGGCGCATATGGGCATATGCAGCGCGCCCCTTGGCCCAGCTACAGTGGGACCCTGGGGAGTACGAGTGGCATGATCCTTATGCATCCCTTGAGGCCACAGAGATCACCTTTTTCCAGTATACTGTTCGGCTGGGGCGGCATATTTTGACGGCGAGGAGGATGGTATCTCCAGCTGCAGCGGGGCACTGGCGGCTACAGGGACTCTCACAGGAGTTCCTGGAGGATTTTTGGGCTCGGCTTTGGGCTAGTCGACAGGCCCGCAGGATCTCGACTTTCCAGTGGCTGGTTGCCCATGTTGGGTGTTGGACTCACACACTCACACACACAAACCTGCACATTAGGGTTAGGTGCAGGGTAGACAAGCTCACACACAGAAATGAGAGAGAGAGAGAGAGAGAGAGAGAGAGAGAGAGCCAAAAGTGTGGTATCCACAAAATGCAAGTCAACCCTTGCATGTGTGCCACATCCATATAATATAGAAGTACAAAATATTATATGTTAGAGTGTCCTTTCACACTTGATGTCCAAGGGGAAAAACCACATGTCCAAGGGGAAAAACCACATGGGAAAAAGTGCCCTTGGTTAAGCCCTGTTCACACATAGCACTACCATAAGTGAGCATATGCCTACAAATCCCCCCTGTAGTGGAAGTGTGAACCTGTACAAGGTAGCAGATCACTCTCTGTATGAGAGTAAGCCCAAAGCTTTGCGGAAAGCTTCAAACTTTTCTCGAGGTAAAGCCTTTGTGAATAGATCTGCAACATTATCCTGTGTAGGGCAATAAGATAAACTGATCTCCCCTGCATGTAGCCTCTCTCTGACATAGTGATAATGAATCTCTATGTGCTTGGTACGTGCATGAAATACTGGATTTCGTGCCACGGCCATAGCACTCTGGCTATCAGTGAGAATGGTGGTGGGTGTCTGCTGACACTCATGAAGATCAGTCAATAGTCTCCTCAACCATACACAATCTACTGTAGCTGTAAAGACTGCCCTGTACTCAGCCTCACAAGTAGATGTAGCAACAGTGGGTTGCTTTTTACTCAACCAAGATATGCATGAGCTGCCAAGAAAAAAACAATTCTCACTGGTGGATTGCCTGGTATCATAATCACCAGCCCAATCTGAATCACTGTATGCATAAAGCTGCAAGCTGCCCCCCCTGGGATAGAACAAACCAAGATCCAGGGTACCCTTAAGATATCGAAAAATGCGTTTGACTGCTTGCCAATGCTTTGTGCCTGGGCTGTGCATGAATTTGCTCAACAAAGACACCCCAAAAGATATGTCTGGCCTCGTGTTACACAAGTAAATGAGGCATCCCACTGCCTGGCTATAAAGGCCGGCCTCAAAAGGCTCTCCAATATCATGCATAGTAAGCCGTACACCTGATTCTACCGGAGTAGAAATGGGCTTACATTCATCCATGTGAAACCTTTTTAGCAAACTTTTTATGTACTTAGTTTGCTGCATAACAATGCCATCATCTGTATGCATAAACTGTATGCCGAGATAGTAGTGTAAAGGCCCCAAATCTGACATATCAAATTCAGCTTTCAAATCAGCTTTGAAATCTGAAATTTGTGCTTTGCTTGTACCTGTAATGAGCATGTCATCTACATACAAGATGACTATGAGAATATCGGCATCGGTTTTCTTCACATACAATGTGCTTTCAGCTGGACTATTCTCATAACCTTGGCTGGTTAGATGAGCATGTATCTTATCATACCAAGCTCTTGGAGCTTGTTTTAACCCATACAATGCTTTGTGCAACCTACATACTTTATGTTCCTCACCAGGAACTACAAAACCAATGGGCTGATTTACATATACTTCCTCCTGCAAATCCCCATTTAAGAATGCAGTTTTGATATCCAATTGATGCACTTTCCATCCTTTATGGGCAGCCAATGCAATCACTGATCTTATTGTGGTCATTCTCGAAATAGGAGCAAACGTCTCTTCATAATCTATTCCCTTTTTTTGGGAGTAGCCTTTAGCCACAAGTCTTGCTTTGTACCTGTCAATAGTACCATCTGACTTTCTTTTGACTTTGTACACCCACTTTTTTCCAATTACATGCTTGCCTTTAGGCAATTCCACAAGATCCCATGTATTGTTCTTCATGATAGAAGAAATTTCAGCTTGCATAGCTTGCAACCAATGCTCATTCTCATGTGCTTCTTCATAAGAAGAAGGCTCTTCTGAATCAAAGAGACCACCCATTGCGAATGCAGACTCCCCACAATATACATTCAAAGCATGGCTGGAACTAGCCCTTGTTCTACCTGTGAGTGGAGCTGCAAGTTTGCTTTCTTGCAAAGTTTTCAGCAACCATCTTGGCACTGACTTGGCTGTGTCTATGGCTGTTTGCTCTTCCCTGACAAGATCTTCCACTTCTTCCACAGAAGGGGGCTGAATGGCTGGCTGTTCCACATGTTCTACATGTGGATTTTCTTGTGTAGGGGCTGGCTGATCTGAATCCCCCCTAATTGCAATGGGTAAAAGTCCATCAAACATGTCCTGTAAGCCTGTATCATTGCTTTTATACAAGTTGACCATGGGCTGTTCTGAATTTTCAGCAAATACCACATCTCTACTCACAAAAATCCTTCGTGTAGTTGGATTATAAAGACGGTATCCTTTGCTTTCATTGCTGTAGCCCACAAAAATGCATTTAATTGCTTTGTCATCTAGCTTTGTTCGGAGTTGTTCTGGCACATGTGCATATGCCAAACACCCAAATGTACGCATATAATCCACTGTGGGCTTTCGGTTATACCAAGCCTCAAATGGTGTTATGGTTTTCAAAGCTTTTGTTGGACACCTGTTCAACACATGAGTTGCACACATTATAGCTTCCATCCAAAATTTGTGAGGCAACTTTTGTGCTTTCACCATGCATCTGGCCATCTCCATGAGAGATCTATTTTTCCTTTCAGCTACACCATTCTGCTGCGGTGTATAAGGCACAGTACATTGGTGTTTGATGCCCTTTTGAAGCATATAATCCTTGAATGCATTTGACATGTATTCTCCACCTCTATCTGAGCGGAGTGTTTGGACTTTACATGCACACATATTTTTCAGCCATTGCTACAAAGTGTCGAAAGCATGTAAACACATCTGCTTTTGCTTTCAAAGGGTAAGCCCAAGCAAACCTGGAGTAGTCATCAATGAATGTGACGAAGTAAAGATGCCCCCCTATGGATGGTGTCCGCATTGGACCACATACATCACTATGTATGAGCTGTAATTTACTTTTAGCTCTAACAGCTCCATCTTTGGGGAATGGTTTTCGTTGCATCTTTCCCAAAATACACCCCTCACATACATGTCTTGGTGGAGACTCAAGAGGCGGCATATTATCAACCATATGATGCTTCTGCAAAAGCATCAAACTCTGAAAATTTACATGCCCAAAACGAGCATGCCAGAGCTCTGCATCATGCATAGCAAGAGTGTGGGCAGCCACTGTATTTACATCATAAGTGCGCTTGTCATAGCTGTCCAGCTTATACAAGCCTTTGTATCGTGTTCCAGAAGTGACTATTTCATAACCCTTTGATGGGTCTTTTACCAAACACTTCCCGTCTTCAAATTCAACCTTGAAACCTTGGTCGTTTATGGCTGAGACGGAGAGCAGATTTTTCTTTATCCCTGGAACATACAATACATTTTTCATACATATATTGGCACCATTGGCTGCAATAAGTATGACATTACCAATTCCCTTTACTGGATATGTGGTATGATCTGCACATGATACAGTGCGCCCATTTGAAGCATAAACCAAGTGCTGAAATACATCTTTGCATGAAGTGATGTGGCTCGAAGCACCACTATCAAAATACCATGATGCATTCTGTCTGTCAGATGCAATGCAAGACATATCAGTGTCTGAAGCACCTGGTGTGTCACTAGTGCATGTGACCAAAAATGTGTACTCTTCCTGGATTACATTAGCTGATTGCTGTGCTTTGTCATCCGAAGAGTCTGCTACTGCATTGCCTGCTTCTTTCTTTTTCTCTTTTGCAATCCTTTTCCTACATTCACTGATGTAGTGTCCAAGCTTATGGCAGTAGTGACATTTGCCCTTCTTTTTGGGCTTGTTTGCATCCCCTTTGTCAGACTTTTCACCACTAGAAGAGGGCTGTCCATGACCAGCCTTGCTAGACTTTTGTCCCCCATGCTTAAAGCTCTTTGCTTTACCCTTATCCTTGGCTGTAAATGCCTTTTCTCCACCACGGTTGCTCGATATGTTTGCTCTTGTTTGCTCTTCCCGCAAGAGTAAACCCACGAGCTCTTCAAAAGTGACGGGATCACCACCTCCTCTCATCGAGAGGTTGAGAGAGGTGTGAAAGCCCAAGTAGGAAGGCGGTAAAGAATGAAGAGTGTTGGTGACCATCTGTCTGTTTGGGATAACCTCATCAATGTTGAGCAATTGTTCCTGCAAATCTTTCACTTTGGTGAGATGATCTGCCATAGAGTCACCCTCATCCATAGAAAGAAGATCCAATTGCCTCTTCAAGTAGGCAACTCTTGCCTCGTTGCGTACCTGATACATTGCTTCCAATGTGTCCCATGCAAGTTTCGATGTCTTGCATGAACGAATGTGCGGAATAATAGTCCTTTTCACTGAAAGGGCTATCAATGACATGGCCTGTGCATCTCTAGAGTCCCATCTCTTTTGCTCTTGTGTGGGAGCAGGATCTACATCAGGAGCTCTTTGAGCACCTCCCCTTTGAGGCGTGGCTGGCTGAATGGTATGTGGGCGTGTGTCATCACAACACACGATGCCCCAAAGCCCTTTGGCTACCAGCAAATTACGGATCATAAAACTCCAGAGGGAGTAGTTAGATCCATCCAGCTTGTCCTCCTGGGTGAGCACACCAAATACATCTGTAGCATTCTGTGCCATGTCAACAAAGTATAACTGCAAGCAAACCAAGCACCAATGTGCACTGCCAGGCAACCAAATGGCCTGTGCAAATGTATGCCTGCAAACCAAAGCAAGTGTAAACCTGCACCAAATTGTCCAATTACACACAATGTGTATACATACGCGACAAATCGCAGCTGTAATGCCCAATTACATGCTCCAATCAGAAAATCCCCAATTTTTATGCACTCCAATCGCTTCAATGTGCATCTAATTGGCCAATTTTCACAAAAGCCCCAAATTTCTGCAAATGTAAGAGCTCCAATTTGCCAATTTTGACCTCAATTTTGAAAACCCCCAAATTTCTGCAAATAAGAGAGGTTCAATTAGCTGATTTTGACCTCAATTTCAAAACCCCCCAAATTGCAGGCAAAGCAAAATGCCCAATTTTTTCAATTTGTCCAGAAATTGATAAATCCCCCAAATTTCTTGACTCCTGTACCACCTGCAAATTCAAATCTTCCTGGCAAACCCCCAAAATTTGTTGAATCTGCCTACCTTATTTTGTTTACTGAAACAAAGGTACCTGGGCAGCAATGTTGCACAGCCGGGGAGACGTTGCAGGTGGAGACTCAACAATGAGGACGACACGAAGATGGAGGCTGCTGCGTGTAGCTGGCAGCAAGGTGGAGGCGGAACCGTGCAGGTGTCGAGGAGAGCTGCAGTGGTCGAGGTTTTGTAGAGCATGGGCCTTGAGCAGTCGAACAAGTGGGAGGTGTGCAGGTGTCGTGCGAGCAGAACGGCGGAAGCAGCACGGCGCCTAGGCGCTTAGGCGTCGGGCGAGCAGCACGGCACTGAAGGTGACGGGGCCCAACTGCAGGTGTCGAGCGAGCAAACACCCGCCTGCAGCTCGTTAAGGCTGGTGCGAACAGCACAGGCGATTGGAGTCGGGCAGGGTGTGCCGGCGGGCTGGGACCAGCGCGGATGCGTGGAGTCGACGGTGGAGGCCAAGGCAGAGCAGAGACGGCCGGCGGGCCTTGGACCAGCGCGGGTGCCTGAAGTCGACTGGTGCCGGTCGAGACGGAGCAGGACCGGCGAGCGAGCGAGCCGGTGGGTCGAGATGGCCTGAACGTAGACGTCGGCCCCGTCGGCTGGTGTGACGGAGCGCAAGGCGGCGACTGTAACGGAGACGGGAGCAGATGGCGGCGACTGTAACGGAGACGGGAGCAGATGGCGGCGACTGTAACGGAGACGGGAGCAGATGGCGGCTGGAACGAAGACGCCTGACGTCGACGGCCGGAAGGGAGCACCGGCGGGGACGGAGCGTTGCTCTGGGCGGTGGCAGAAGCGAGCGCCGACTGGAGATGGAAGAACCGCCCGCGAGCTGGGCGAAGGTGGTGGGCTCCCCACTAGTGCCGCCCGTACTTGGCGGCCGGACGGTGGAGCACCTGGACGGAACGGGCAGACGGAAGCCACGGACGGACGGACGTCGACGGAAAAACGCAGCGTCGACGGAAATTTGCAGTCGACGGAAAAAACACAGCGTCGACGGAATTTCACAGAATTTTCTGCAGATTCTGCACAGCCACCACTCCAGGGCCAGCTCCCAGCTCTGATACCAAATGTTGGGTGTTGGACTCACACACTCACACACACAAACCTGCACATTAGGGTTAGGTGCAGGGTAGACAAGCTCACACACAGAAATGTGAGAGAGAGAGAGAGAGAGAGAGAGAGAGCCAAAAGTGTGGTATCCACAAAATGCAAGTCAACCCTTGCATGTGTGCCACATCCATATAATATAGAAGTACAAAATATTATATGTTAGAGTGTCCTTTCACACTTGATGTCCAAGGGAAGTGCCCTTGGTTAAGCCCTGTTCACACATAGCACTACCATAAGTGAGCATATGCCTACAGCCCACAGGGGCTCAGCAGTTGGCTCCTGGCTTGTTTACAGCGGTCTTCCGGCGGCCTGCGTCCGATGCGGCCACCCTATGGAGACACAGAGACATTGCCTATGGGATTGCCCTCAGGCACAGCAGATTTGGCTGCGGACGCTACGTATTCTGGTCCCCCTCTCTCCAGAGGGTATTTTTACGTGGGGTGCCGCTGCTTGGTCGACTTCGTCAGGGCCTGCTATGGGCTATGAGATGGAGCAGGATAGTCAGGCCATCAGATTCATTAGGGGCCAGCCTCGCCTGGTTCCGTCACTGGATTTCTTGTCCTCCAGCTGGACACAGGAGAGGGATTTACAATGGGAGCTCCTCAGCAGCCTTACCATCTGGTTCACCTGGAGGGCCCGGTGTTTCACGGCCTTTGAGGGGAGACTGGAGCCACCAGCAGAGACTGTACGGGGGATTTGGCAGGAGTTGATCCACACCCTGCAAGGACAGTATGACCGCATCCGGGGCGACTCGGATGAGGCGATCTTGCGGCACCAGGCCTTTCACACCACCTGGCGCAGCGGCCCCTTCTATACCTTACACACGGGATCCCCCCGTTGGCATTACAGGCCACCTGTTTGGCTGTCCCCCCCTCCTATTGTATGATTTAGCCCCTCAATCCTTTGTACTGATGTTTGTATTTTGTAGCACCCAAGGAGAGTCTCCCGGGCTGCCTTGCTGTATTCACTGCTCTGTTTCTCTTATGAGCAGGAGAGATCTTTTGTAGCCCTACGGGCGTTTTTATATAACTAATGAAAGGATCTTTTCTTGGAAAAAAAAAATATCTATCTTTGAAAGAGATAGATCAAAGAATGTGGCAGTGAAGCATTTTTCAAGTGCTGAAGTAGAGGTTTCTGGTGCATCTTCAAACTCTTCCAGCAAGTTGGAAGTTGACCTGGCATCAGCAGGTTAGAAGCTAACGACATGGCATCAGTAAGTCGAAAGATGACAAAATATTTTTTCCTAAAAAATAAATGTATTTATTTCTTGGGCAGAATGGGATCTTTAAGCATGAAAATTTAGTCTAAAATCAAAACATAAGCAATGCTCGTATTAAATATTTTGAGTGGAAGAATGAATGCCACAGGAGATGAAACAAAGCATAGACCCATACCTCATAATCCCAATCCCCAAAAAGCTTGTCATCATCCATATTAGCCCAAACATACACATAAGACGGCCGCTTACAGCACTCCTCTCCTTCAGTTGGTGGGCATTTAAACCCATTCTGTTTCAGCACAATGATCGATTAAGATAACTCAAGGAAAATATATAAGGCAAAGTAGACCAATGTAGTGTGTTGAGGACAATAATTACAAAATTTCAAATGCATATATTGATGCTAGAGACCTAGAGTGTGAATGAGAAGACAACTCCTGGATATAGCCATGTTACCTTTGGGCACGGATCAAGAATAGAACATGGAAAAATAGAAATGGAGACTAACTCGTGTGGTGTAGCATGCAACCGATATGATTGTGTGACACACAGCAAGGACTTCTTTATAACCTTATGGTTTGCAATCCACTTTAAGAGAGACAGCTGTAGAGATAGAAGATGGAGAGTCTACACTAGATTGGGTCCCAAACTACCCAACGAAGGCCCCCCTCCCGCAAGCAGGAGTATTACTTTGGAGAACTTCTTTGCAATGCAGACTTTACCAAGAACTTACTGATGACGGTTGACTGAGGAATGCCAAACGCAAGGACGAGGTAGACCAAACGTTGGCTGAACCATAACTGGTTTGTAGACAACTTAGAAGCACTTTGAGAGCCAATATGCACACCCAGATCTGCTGAGGGGTGCAGGACTGATGGCTGAATGCTGATGATAACTTTTGGCTGCCTTGGACTGTAGCACACAGAGGTGCTCTGTACAAAGAAAAGCACAAGTCAGAAGACTCAAGCATAAGAATGAGATGATTTTGGATGGGGCTGAGGGGCTGCTTATATATGCACCCCTTACTGCAAGTCGGTTTTCCTACATGCTGTCGGCCTGTTTATATTGCCCATGACATGCTGAAAATAGTCTTTAATGCAAGCGCCTTTTACACGTGTGAATTGTGGGCTTCTCCTGCTGGCTGCAGGGGCTGCTGCTGACTGGCAGCTGCTCTCCCATGTTTGGCCATGCTGGTCAACTGTGCCAAGGGCTAAGCCAGACATCATTGTCTTGGATTTGAACAAGTTCCAATTCTTGAACTTTTGCAAGTATCCACCATGAAAGACATATCAGCCCAAAGCTTCTATAACTAAAAATAAAAAATGTAATCTTTTTTCACATCACAGGTGTTGGGGGATCAACTCTAATCTCCAAAGAATCACTACCATACTCGAGATATGTTATTGGAAACCAAAAATAAAAACACTACAATGTATTGACAAGTTATCACCGCAATTAATCCTAGGGATGATAACTTATCACTATATTCGTTTAAGTCAATGCTTGAGTTCCCGGGTTTGTTTTCTCTTTCTCTTTTGCAAGTTTACACCTCCTATCATGTCTGTCTACGTTTGTGGCCATGTTTAGCATACAATTAGTGTAAGTGGTTATCCTATTAACACATATTTCAAAAGAAAAAAGGGTCTCTCCGTAAGTATGCTTAGTAGCATGCCTATTTTGGTGTACCTTTAATCCGAAGAGTCTTTTCATGGTGTCGGGCTAACTTATTAAACTAAAAGAACAAGTGACCATTGTTTCCTACATTGGCACCGAGTGTTCTGTCTACAGATAGATCAGGTATAGGGTCATTATTCATGGCAGCGTCTCTGGCTGTAACCACAATTTATGGATGCACCCTACAAACTCACATGGTCTGCAGATAGATCAGGTATAGGGTCATTTTTTATGGGAGCATCTCTGGCCGTAACCACAATTTATGGATGTAAATCTGTCCAATGTCATCTCTGATGACTCTATTGAGTACTTGCCTCAATAATGCATGGTGTGTCTAAGATACTGAAATGTTGGCAAAGCATGTATAGAAAGACCACTGTTATCATCCACTTCGTAGTTCTCGTATACCAACAATTCTCAGCCCCTTGCAATAAGAATGCATAAATGAGGATAGGGCTAGCCACAAGGGAGTCGTCTACCAGGTGTCATGGTTTTGAACTTGCATACCCTCCCTCTGTATGTAAGTAATCAACCCAAATGAGGCATCTATGTGGAGATAGCAGGTTGCAAACTTTACTAGAAGGATGTGGTGCAAAATGGAGGATTTATTAACTATGAGTCACGAGAGCATCATGGCATGTAGTCTCTCTATTTAAAGAGAGAGGGAGGGAGCAGTCCACATTATAAATGCAACTCAACCCTAATCTTCATGCATCCAACCACTGTAACTCTTGTGTCGATTTAACTCCCTCATTTATCGTGGGTGGAGTTTACTATTTGTCTACACAATTATCTCTTTAATATTTGCACAAGATCCATTGGTGTCTCCACAGGTTCACCTAGGAATATGTAAGATTTGATACGAGATTTTTTCGGTATACTTTCCTTTTGAAGAGATTTTGTCACATGCACTCATGCAGTGAGATGCAGTGTGACAAGAGCATTCATTTGCATAGTTGCGGTGAGAGTGTAGAGACCGCTTAGCTCCCCGAACCTTGGCCTGCGCCCCTCTGCCTCTGTGCCTGTTTCGCCCCCATCCTTCCTCCGCCTCCCATCCTTCCTCCACCGCTGTTCGCCCCTGCCTCTGCCCGCCCTTCTTCCTCCCGCTGTTGTCTCCTGTTTGCGCTGATTCGCCTCCCCTCCTTCCTCCGCCTCATCCCTCTGCGCAGCCCTTGTTGTGCTGCCTATCCCCGCCTCCCCTCCTTCCTCCGCCTCATCCCTCTGTGCAGCCCTTGTTGTGCTGCCCTTCCCCCGCCCAACTTCGCCTGTGTGTCCAGGCTTCCCTTTCCTTTTTGCTTTTCCCTTTTCCACCCTCCCTTCCTTTCCTCTGCCTCTTTACCTGCCTCTTCCCCTTGGTTCGGATTGCTCCTCATCCGGGTTCAAGTCGGCCTTTTTCTTCAATTAGCATCATGGCTAATCATTCTCCCTCGGCGGCCGGGCAAACTTTGTTTTTTCTGAAGCCGAGCTTGCAGTCCTCTTCGCCGAAATCGAGAAAGACTCCAAAACGACCCTCATTGCCAGAATCTTTGGATCTCACCCTTCCCGACTCCAAGCTCGGGATTGGGTCCTGGTTGGCGGCTCTGCCTTCCGACCTCGCTCCACACTTTCGAGATGTCAGGTTGCTTGGAAGAGGTTTCTTCCAAGTGGATTTTGATTCTGAGGATGCAGCCTCAGAGGTTTTGAAGGGCAGCCCTTTGCCATTGGGCCGGAGGAAGGTTTTTTTTCTTCCCTACTCTAGCTATTTTGACCCTATTGAGGAAGACTGGAACCGTTTCCCAATTACTCTCAGATTCCCAAGTCTTCCTCGCGCATATTGGCCTCTGCTAGAGGCCATCGGGTCCGCCTTTGGGCTGGTTCTTCAAGTGCCCCCCCTCTACGCCTTGCCGACATCTTCTGCCCCGGTGGTCACTGCCTCGGCGGATGCTGTCCCCAGGGTCATGGTTCTTGCCTGTGACAGTGAGCTCTTTGAGGACTATGTTTTGCTTCCGGGCCCTAGTGGTCCTTTGAAGCAACGTATGGAGATTGCAGGTAAACCCGATCAGTGCCGGGTATGTCACCAATAGGGCACTTTGCTCGAGATTGCCCTCGGGCTCGGGGTCGCAGGAGGCCTCGCAAGTGTGCTTCTCAAGCGCCACCTCCCTTGGATCCTTCCCATCCTACAGTCCGCCAGGTGTGGCGAGCGGTCTCTCACGCCCACCCCCCTAGTGCGATTGATGGGAAGACCTCCTCGGATCTTGTACCTCAGATAGATGATGTTTCTAGGTAGAGGGATGTATCAACTCATGCATCTTTGAAGGGAGATGATATATCAGATCAGGATGATTTTGTTGAGTCCTCTCTACTTGGAGGGGGCGATATGCAGGATGTTCAGCGCACTGGGGATCATGTATTGCAGGATTTTCAGCATGATGCCATTGCCCTTGATGCCCCGCAGGGCGCACAGGTTTCTCGTACATATGCAGGTACTGTGCAGGGCCTCGGACAAGGGCATGTCAGTGGACTTTGCCCCGTGGATTATCCCGTCCTCCAACATTATGAGAGGCGTCCTCAGGCTGCCCATCGTCTTTTTAGATCGGGGGTCAAACCCTCTTCTCTTCCATGAGAATCGTCTCATGGAATGTTCAGGGCCTTGGAGGAATTCCCACCCGTGGTAGGAAGCGCCTTCTGAAGGACCAGCTTCACCCTGTTGTTACAGGAGGGTCTATGGATATACTTTTGTTGCAAGAACACAAATTGGATAGATCTCAGTGTGGCAAAACTGGTAAGATGCTTTCTGGCCACACCTTCTGGTCCTCGGCTGTTGGGACTAGAGGGGGTGTTTGCATTTCAGTGGCAGCATCTCTTATGCCTCATGTTATTGGGCACGGTGTTATCATCCCTGCTAGAGCGCAATGAATCTTGATCATGCATGAGGGTCAGAAATCGGGAATCTTGAGTATCTATGCACCTAACGTGAGAGGTGAAAGGGTGGCCTTTTGGGACACCATTACAAATGTCATTCCCTAGGTTGATCATTGGATAGTGGGAGGAGACTTCAATATGGTTGAGTAACCTTCTGGCAAGAAGGGTGGACGCGAAGGGGGTTTACACCCTTTGGAGCGAACCTCATGGGAGAGGTTCACACTTTCTTTTTTTGGCAGGGATTGCTGGACTGAGGATGACTTCCAGAGAAGGCCAAACTCCTTACCTTTCTCTTGGCATAACCGCAGGAGCGGGGATGAGAGCATCTTTGCACGTCTGGACAGATTTTATGTGGATGATTGGTCCCCGGACACAGGAGGCACAATTGCTATTATGCGTGGCACCACCAAATCCGATCATTGTCCTGTCGTTTTGTGTCTCGGGGAGCCTTGGGCTCGCTCGGCCTCTCCCCGTGTCCGTATCCCTGACTCTCTTTATCTAGATGCTGACATCTCCCTCGAGATCAGAGAGATACGGAGATCTTGTAACGGTCCTGATCCTCGTCATAATATTGCGCTGGCGCTTGAGAGGACCAACCATCATTATCATAGCGCTGCCTTGTCCAAGAAGGAGGCTCTGGACAAGGAGAGAGCTATTTGGCCTACGATTGCTGCTGTTCAGAGGGAACATGAAAAGCATCCACATGCGTCGTGGATTACAGACCTCTTGACCACCACTAGAGCAGAGCTGCAGTTGGCCATGGACAGGAGGGCTGAGTTCCCGTTTCATGCAAACGAGGCTTTTTGGACTCAGATGGGTGGCAAATGCAACAAAGAGTTTTTTTCAGCGCACAGGCCTTCCCATAGCAGGGATTCTGTGAGGTACTTGCAGGATTCACAGGGTGAGGTTCAGATTGAGCCTGATAAGGTAAGGGGTATTGCTTCAGATTTTTATCGGTCTTTGTTGACTGCAGAGGTGCCCTCTCCTCCGAGAGATGTGGCACGGCAGAAAGTTTGGGAGTGCATGCCCACGCTCATTACAGATGCTATATGTTCTTCCTTGGATGCCCCTTTCTTTAAGGATGAATTCCTTCACGCACTACATGCTCTTTCCAGTGGTTCATGCCCAGGGGATGATGGTCTTTCTCCCGCCTTCTTTATTCTTTTTTGGGATCATATTGGAGATGCTATCACTATTGCCCTTCAAGAAATGTGGCTGTCGGATATGATGCTGCCATACCTCACGGAGGGGCTGATTCACCTTATCCCCAAGAGTGGGGACAAGACTGACATCAAGCAATGGAGGCCCATCACTCTCCTTGGATCTGCATATAAGATCTTAGCTAAAGCCTTGAGTATAAGGTTGCAGCCGATTCTCCAAAGGACTATCCATAATACACAGAATGGGTTCCTCCAAGGAAGGAGTATATTTGATAACATCTTTTCTTTCTGGGAAGCTGTCGAGTGGGCAAAGTCTAGTCAGCAGCCTCTTGCCATTCTTTTGCTTGATTTTAAAAAAGCTTATGACAAAGTGGATTGGGATTTTTTGGAGGGCACTATGGCACACATGGGGTTTTCCCAAAACTGGATCAGAGGGGTGTCCTGCCTATACAGGGAGGCTCATAGCACTGTAGGGGCTTTCTTCCAAGCACTGAGCTGTGGAAGGACTTTCTCATGCAGCAGATCACGAAGTGTGCCCCTATTCGCGAAGGTGGCTGGACTCTCAGATCACGCTTTATTTTTTCAAATGCAGTTCACCGCTCCGCTTCGTCCCCCCTGGTTAGGTCCCTCCTACGGGCCTGGGACTGCTTGAGGAGTTTTTTGGTACACATTCCCCCGCGTTCAGCGGAGGAAGCTAACCGGTGTCAGGTATAAATTTGAAAGGTGTTTTGGGCTTGTGTACATATGGGATGCATGGCATGTGAAAAAGCTTTGCCCTGAATGCCCTGGCAAATGTACAGAGTGGGTGGTTTTATGTTTTTTTTATGAGCTCTTGGTGATGCCTTCACGTGAAAGTATTACGGGAACCCCGAATGTGATGATGGTTGGTCAATCTAGGGCTGATTCTGGATGCAGAGATGGCGCTCCATTTTTAGCATGAATGTGATGATGACCGGCAGTGCATGGCACCGACTGCAATAGTCATGTTTTGGTAAATTATGATGCAGCTGATTGAAGACGTGTGGGCAGTTCTTGCATTTGTTTTGGAAAGTCGTGGGCGCCCCATGTTAAGGTGAAGCATAAGGAAGCAAGGGGCCCTCTAAGCATTGTGGCCATCCTTGAGGCTTTAAAGAAAAAAAAATATATATATATACACTATCAAAAAAGAGTCCACGTGGCCAGCAAAAAAGAGTCCACCTGGCCGCTTGCCTTTCTGCCAGCAACTTCGCAAACACAACGCAGTCGCCTAGAAGGTTGGCGAAGAGGGAGAAGCGCAGGGAAGAAGGGTGGCGTTGTTTTTTGGGGTCTTTGGTCCGCCAGAGGAGCTGAAGCAAAGGACTCTGTGTGTGTGTGGCCGCCTCAGGAGAGGGAGGATTGACAGAGAGAGCAAGAGTGACTGGCGACGTGGAGGAGACCGCCTGCAAGGAGTTGCCGCCTTGGGTTAGCTGGCGCGTTGGTGGCTGGCGACTGGCTGGAGTGGAGCCAGGCGAGCAGATGGATTGGTGCAACTGCTGGCGTCGATTGCAGACGGCTGATAGGCTGGGAAGCGGGCGTTAACAGAGCCGGTGGGCTGGTTTTGCCTTGAGGCTGGTTGGGTTTTGCTGGGAGGCAATGGCTGGCGATGACAGAGAGGGCTGGCGACTAGCGAATGGCTGGGGAAGTCGCCCAGGAAAAGGTGTTGCGCTGGTTTTGGGTCTGGGCTAGCTGTGGCTGCTGAAGACAGGTGGACAGGGACGTCGAGGGTCTCTGGTTTTGAGGCCGCTAGTGGTAGCTGAAGCAAGGAGAGAGGGAGCCGCCAGGGAGAGAAGCGAGCAAGAGTATTCGCTGTATTGCTGGCTGGGGAGTGCCTTGCTCTTGCCCCGGACGCTACTGGTGGCTTCGCCGTCAGTTTTCTGAGCAGGTGATGCGAGAGGGTACAAGAGGTGTGAGCTGTGGTGGAGCTTTTGGTGAGTTGAAGAAGCTTTTTTGGTGTGGAAAAAGCTTGTTTGAGCGGGCTGTTTTGGAGCAAGCGGTGGAAAGAGAAAGCACAAGGTGCTGAAGCCGAGAGAGGAAGCTTTTGGAAGGAAGTTTTTTTGGGAGTGAAGGAAGCCGAGTGAAGCCTGCTGATTTGTGGAGGAATTTTTGTATTATTGTGGATAAGTATGCGGTCTTTGATTATCTTGTGGAGTACAGAGTTTTGAGGTATCTCTATGTGGTGTTTCGTGTTGGTTACTGGTACCCCTTTGTGCTGTCTTTCTGGTGTGGGTGGTGTGGTGAACTGTGAGAAGTGTTCCAGCCGGTGGCTGGTGGTGCCCCCTTTTGTAGTCGTTGTATCCAAAGTTTGGGAGGTGAAGGGCTATAGAGGTATGGTCTTTCTTCTTTGTTTTCACCTCACACCTTTCTGGTGTCCCCACTGAGGATAGCTCAGGTATATTTCTCTTGCCTACGAGGGTGTATGCCCCAGAGTAAGAGATTGAAGGAAGGTGTTTCCAGTTTTTTTCTTTGGTTTGAAGGTGAAGCTTGGAGATCAAAATGATGTCGTATCCAGAGTTTTTTGGTGGTCCTAATGAAGATGTAGCAGATTTTCTTGAAAGAATGGAGGTTGCGTGCATAAGCAACCACATCAATGAGCCGGTACAGGTATTGCGGTTGCTGAATATATGTTTGAAGGGAGATGCGAGGGCATGGTCCAGAACTTTTGAAGAGTCGTTAAAGGATGCTGAGCCACGCATTCCAATGACGGAGGATGGATTGAAGACTGCACTTTTGAACAGGTTCAAGAAGATTGAGGATCCAGACAAAGTTAGGCATGAAGTGCAGGGGTTGACACAGGGCGAATTGGAGCCAATTGATGATTATGTGAGGAAATTCTCTTTGTTGTGGGAGACCTTGTGCAGGGCTTTGGGGGAGGATCAAGTACCTCCGGACATGATGAAGAAGGATCGTTTTGTTGCAGGCACATTTGATCATCCAACTCCAACTCGGGTTCCTCATCCTGCAGACTTTCTATATCCCACTCATCCCACAAAGGTACATCATCCAAAGACTCAAAAGCATACTCTTTCACATCACATGCATACCTTTGCTCATGATTCACTTGTACCTTAACCATAGCATCCAAAGGAAGTACATCAGGATCTTGAGGGAAATCTGCCTCAAAAAACATATACTCTTCAAGGGCATCCTCTGTAATAAAATCAGTCCTCGCTACTTCCTCGCATTCTTCCTGTATGGCCTCTTCTTTTTGGGCAACCTCATCACTAAGCACTTCCTCATCACTAAGCACTTCCTCATCAATAACCAGGGCAGCCATGTCTGCATCCTCCTCAACACTGGATGAAGTGTCATCTGTTCCCTCACTAGTAGTAGTGCTACTAGTCGTATCATCAACACTCAAATCAGCTTCATTTTTCCCTTCATCAAACAACAGGCTTCTGATTATCCATATTAAACTGCTTTTTATCCCCTTGAAAGGAGGCATTCGCTGGAAGGTGGAATTAAAGAAGCCCAAATCTTATGAGGATGCAGTGGAGATTGCCAAATCAAAGGATTGGAAGTTGCAACGGATGAACCAGCTGGGGATGGTTCCAGTGGCAGTGAGGCCTGAAATTAGAAGGGTAGAAGCGGTACCGATGAGAACCATGCTGGAAAGAGTGCAACCGGCAGAAGCTCAAATGAATAATGTCACACCACAGGGGACAAAGGTGGCACCCACAACTGTTACAGCTTCTGATGAAGGGCTTCAACAGGACATGAGGCAAATAGTGGATTGTATGAAGAATCTGAGCTTAAAAATGATGGGGAACACAGGTGGTGGACGTGGTCGAGGCAGAGGTTATAATTAGGAAGGAGTTGAAGGTCAGACAGCAGGCTATGTACGTGGCCGTGGTTTTGGCAGGGATAGACGGTTTATTCCTACATGTTGGAATTGTGGTGAATTGGGGCATATAAGTCCTGACTGTGATAAGCCTCAGCGACTGGGGGGTGATATGTATCCCTTACCCTCTCAGATTCCCAATAGGGCAAATGATTATGGAATTGAAATTAAAGGTGAAGCAGGGACCAGTGGGTTGACAAATGAGGAGAAAGGTAAAACTAAGGTGATAGATGTGGTCACCCTTGAGAAGACGAAGGAGACAGAAGCTGATGTAATGCCTTTGGGGAAACGGACGCCACAGGAAAGAGAAAGCAAGGATGCTGTAGGGCCTAGCAAGAAGAAAGGTAAAGTGAAGGAAGGAGGGGATGTAAAGGTCAAGCGGAAGCAAAAGTCTCGTAGGAAGTTTCAAGTGACTGATTTTCCACTAGGGGTTGGGCAGGATAACTACAATTTACAGGAGGACATGGCTGGAAGGAAAGCTGATATTACTTTTGGGCAATTGATAGAGTTAGCTCCCAAATTGAAATGTCAGTGGAAAAGACTTGTGAACCCGAGAGAGAAGGAGCCTACCAGAGGGATAGTGACTGTTTTATCTGTTGAGGAATTGCCTGATATATGTCTTGTGGTGGATGTATGGTACAAAGGGAAGAATCTGGGAGAGGCATATATAGATGGTGGTGCACAAATTTGTGTAATCACACTAGCAGCTGTGGAAAGGCTTGGTCTTAATATTACTGAAGCGTCTGGTTTCCGTATTCGGTTGGCCAATCACCAGAAGGTCAAATGCTTAGGTGTGATCAAGAAGTTAGAATTGCAGGCTTTTGATGTAAAGGTGCTTGTGGACTGTCATGTTATGCCGGCAGGAATGGGTGCATTCCCCATCATTTTGGGAAGACCATGGCTGAGAGCGGTGAAGGCTGTTCAAGATTAGAGGAAAGGGGTCATTACTCTGTATGACAGAGGAGGGGATAAAAAGCAGTTTAATATGGATAATCAGAAGCCTGTTGATGATGAAGAGGAAAGTGAAGCTGATTCAAGTGTTGATGATATGACTAGTAGCACCACTACTAGTGAGGGAACAGATGACACTTCATCCAGTGAGGAGGATGCAGAGATGGCTGCCCTGGCTATTGATGAGGAAGTGCTTGGTGATGAGGTTGCCCAACAAGAAGAGGCCATACAGGAAGAATGCGTGGAAGTACAAGTGAATCATGAGCAAAGGTATGCATGTGATGTGAAAAAGTATGCTTTTGAGTCTTTGGATGATGAACCTTTGTGGGATGAGTGGGATATAGAAAGTCTGCAGGATGATGAACCTGAGTTGGAGTTAGGTGATCAGATGTGCATTAATGTTAAGAAAGCCACAAGCAGAATTGATGCTATGAAGGAGGAGCAACACCAGAAGTCTATGAATGATGTTGATGCTATGGATGAGACTATGGATGCTGTGATAGATGAATTTCTTATTGGCCTTGATAAAGGTGAGCATACAGGAACTGAGGTGGATGCTTTGGCAATGGTGCCTTCAGAAGGGAGGTTTGTTTTGCCTGTAGTGGTTGGCTTTGATGATGATGTGTCTTATGTTAATGGACAAGAGAGTGCTTGGGATGTGCACAGCAGGTCTTTCTTGATGAAGCTTTCATCAGTTATTACCCTCAGCAGGAATTGTTCTCCAATATTAGTGTTGACCACATCAGTGATTTTGGAATTGAGATGAGGCAGGATGCTATGTATGTCAAGAGCTTTGTTTCAAAAAGTTCTTATGTTATGTTGTGGGATGTGGGATGGCAAACTATGTCTTTGGAAGATGACAATGCTTCCTCGAACACATGGAATAGAGATGTTTTGGTTACCTTGTATGATGCTCAAAGGATTTACGGAGGGAAACGTGGTCGTATGCTTTTTGTTGCTGATCATAAATGATTTAGCAGGCTAGGGGTTGGGCAAAGTATGTCAGGTAAAAATTTGAAAGGTGTTTTTCGGGACCCTATTGGCAGCACAGGGTTCCTGATTGGTTGAGATCTCCACCTTGCTTGGTGTGAAATCTCCATTTTGTAAAAAAATTTCATACTTAATAGAAGTCTCCTTTCTGGAGAGAGATGCAGTGTGACGCACTGGCTCATCATCAGTGATACACTTATACAAAAATAGTACCTTTTTAAGGAACATTTGTCGTGCCGTGACCCCATTGTGAGCCCTAGTCCAAAAACATGTCAGGCACGAGCTACATGGGTCCTGTAGGTGTCAGTGTCTGTCACTTAACCAACCTGGAGAACAGCCACTCATATAGATTATCCTAGCATAGCAGGCATTTAGGAGCATACAACAAAGCATTTAGAAACATAGAGAGCAGCAAGAATTGGCCAAGTCTTGGGCTTACGCATAGCTTTGGTGTCTAATTGGCCAGCCCTAGGAAGGCCAGATCCAGTCGGCCAGCATTGGCAGCTTAGGACAGCAGTCGGTTAGTTCTAACAACACTCGGCCAGCATCTTTCAGCAGGCGCACCACACATGTGAAGCCAAGATGTGATTTTGAGCATTTAAAGCTAATATTCAGCAGCCGTGAGAATCTCCTACTGGCCGACCAGCAGCCTAGATGCAGACCAGCAGCCTGGATAAAGGGGTGGTCTTCTCGGGTTTCCATTGGGCTTGACCATGATTTCTATCCTCAAGACTCAAAATACCACAAGACCAAGCAAACTACAAATCCATCATTGCAAGCCATGCTGTAGTTAAGATCATTGTCTCAATACTCCATACTCCAGTCCACGGTGAGCACTTTTATGGAGGTCTTGCTAAAGGCAGGCTGGTTCTAGACATAACTACTCCATTTTGGATCACCTTTACACTCTAAGGTTATAGGAAGCACGCGATAGGTCTGAGAAAGCTTATTGATGACCAGCTACAGTGGTATCTCACTCTCAAAATTTGTCCACATGCATATGGTCTTGATAAACTCCCATATAGTATCTACAAGGGATTTGTGGAGGTGTCCTTCATAAAATCATCTCATAAATTCATACTTTTCAGCAGTTCTTCTTGCACAACCTCTGTCTCGTGCATAGATCATTCTCAGCCAAGCACCTTGGTGCTTCAGTCCCAAGGCAGCCCAAACCTTGCTTCAACATTCATCCTTCACTAGTGCATCTCCCTCAACACATCTGGGTGGGCATAAGGCTCTCCGAAGTGGCTTCAAAGTTGTCTTCAACCTGCAGACGTTTGGTCTACATCGTTCATGTTGCCATCTTATGAGGCCTTGCAAGATGTGTAGCAGGATTTAGGTCACGTTGTCCCGCAGGTCACCCATGCATTGCACATGTATGCAGAGGCTGTGCAGAGTCCAGGACAGAGTGAACATGCTGGCATTGGACTTTGCTCCAAGGATTTCATCTCCCATCATAGCAGGACCTCATGCCAGCTCAGTTTTACCACCTTGAGCACCATGTCACAATGGCCCATGAGGGATGCATTAGGGTCATATGAGAGCTCTCTGCTCATGTATCTAGATCAGATTTTATAGTTCTAGATTTTTGTTATCTTTCTTTATTACTATTTTGTATCTAGGATGATGTACCTCATGGATATGATGTAACCTTTTGGTCTCATAGGTCATTTTGGCCTTTTGAAGACATTAATACAACTTTCTTTCTTTCTGGACACACTTTTTGGTCGGGTGCACAAGGGACCAAAGGTTTGGGTATGCATTCCAATGTCAGAATCACTTTTGCCTCATGTTATTGGCCATGGTGTTATCATACCTGCTAGGGTATAGTGGATTATGGTTATGCAGGAGGGACTGAAGCTGGGTATCTTGAATATATAAGCGCCTAATGTACAAGGAGAGAGGGTGGCCCTCTGGGGCACCATCACAGATCTACTAACCCTGGCTGATCTTTGGATTGTTGGAGGAGACTTCAACATGGTTGAGCAGCCATTGGACAAAAAGAACGGCCGTGAGGGTAGAACACACCCCTTGGAGAGAGCCTCCTAGGAGAGATTTATTCTTTCCTTCTATGGCAAGGATTGTTGGACAGAGGATGATTTCCAAAGGAGGCCTAATTCCTTATCTTCCTCATGGCATAACCGTAGAGGTGGGGATGGATGCATCTTTGCACGGTTGGATAGATTTTATGTGGATGATTGATGCTTGGATAGAGGAGGCTCTATTGCCATCTTGCCACATACTACCAAATCAGATCATTGTCCAGTTATCTTGTGCATAAGGGAACTTAGGAGCCAGAAGGGTGTAGCGCGTGCCCGCATCCCAGACTCTCTCTATCACAATGCAGAGACCTCCCTGGAGGTTAGAGAGATTTGGAGACTTTGTGATCATCCTAACCCCCGGGAGAGGCTTGTTTTGGCCCTAGGACTACCTTGGCCAAGAAAGAAGAGGCTCTAGACAAGGACCGAACTACCAGATGCAGGTTGGCTACGGTTTAGAGGGAACACGAGAAGCATCTTGCTTCCT
Organism: Cibotium barometz; assembly: GCF_041138505.1. Classification (NCBI taxonomy): domain Eukaryota; kingdom Viridiplantae; phylum Streptophyta; class Polypodiopsida; order Cyatheales; family Cibotiaceae; genus Cibotium; species Cibotium barometz. Next base: position 37,455,684 of record NC_141075.1, on the reverse strand, counting down.
ATTGGATCCCAGACCTTTTGTCCACTGTTAGAGCTGAGTTATAGGTGGCCATGGATAGGTGGGCTGAGTTTGCGTTTCATGCTAATCACGCATTTTGGACACAGATGGGTTGTAGATGCAGCAAACCGTTTTTCTCAGCACGCACAATAGGGACAGTATGAGATGTTTGCAGGATTCTCAGGGAGAATTTCATACTGATCCAAATAAGGTGAGGAGTATTACCTCAGACTTTTATCAGACCTTGCTCTTCGCAAAGGCCCACTCTTTGGACAGAGATACTACACAACAGATAGTTTGGGAGCGCATGCCCAAGCTTATTACAGATGGTATGTGTGCCTCTTTGGATGGCCCCTTTGCAAAGGATGAACTCACACATGCTTTGCACGCCTTCTCGAAAGGAAAATGCCCAGGGGATGATGGCCTCTCTCCATCCTTCCTCTTGCAGTTTTGGGATTACATTGGTGATAATGTTACTAGTGCTCCTGTAGGAGATGTGGTGTACTGGTATGACTTATCCACCTTGTCCCGAAAGGTGGGGATAAGGCCAATATTAGACAGTGGAGACCCATTACTTTACTTGGTTCTGCTTACAAATCTTAGCAAAGGTAGTTAGTATGAGGCTTCAGCCTGTTTTCAGATGGTTATTCATGATACACATAATGGTATCCTCCAAGGAAGGAGTATTTCTGATAACATCTTTTCATTCTGGGAAGCTGAGTGGGCTAAATCTAGCTTGCCATTCTTTTGCTAGACTTTGAAAAAGCTTATGACAGAGTGGATTGGCACTTCTTGGAAGGCACGATGGCACGGATGGGTTTCTCCCAGGAGTGGATCAGAGGAGTTTCATGTATGTATAGGGAGGCCCATAGTACAATTTTAGCCTGCGGCAAGCGTGGTGACCACTTTCAGATCTCCCGCTCGGTGAGGCAGGGATGCCCTTTAGTTCCAGTACTCTTATCTTTTAGTAGCAGAGGCTATGAGCCGGTTTCTCAGAGTTACCCCAGGGATCTCGGGCCTTAGGCTGCCTCTTCGCAGGACTTTGAGTTAGCAGATGATACTGCTATGTTTTTGGAGGCTTCAGAGGCTTGCCTCTGTGTTTTCTGCACTACTTTGGAGACGTTTTGGAGACTTGAGAGACTTGCCTCTGTGTGTTCCACACTGGTTTGGAGACATTTTGTTTGGCAGCAAGCGCCTCCATTAATTGGCACAAATCAGCGGGATTTTGGATTAGTGACTCTCCACAGACAGATTGGGGTTTGGATGTGGGGTTTACTTGGATTGAGAGAGGATGCACTAGGAAGGTGGGGGACTAGCCCTTCAGGTCTCTCACCTTCGCATCTCGACAGTGCTAGTCCCAGCCCCATCTACTAGTCACTCGACTCCTTGTTCGAGCCAGAGATGGGAGATTTGTAGCAGCATTGCCACATGGCACATCTGGAGAGCTTGAAGCAGTGAAGCCATCGAAGGCATCCACACTCCGCCTCTGCAGAGTCCATCAGGAGCATCTGACTCTACATCATTCATACCCTCTACGGCCAGTGGGGGAAGGTTCAGGGTGGTCTTGACAGTATGCGGAAGCATCGGGAAGCCTTCCTGAGACTCTGGCAACTTGGTCCTTTTCTCACAGATAGTGGTAGTGAGCCCACTTGGCACTACAAACCACCTGTGTGGTTATTCCCTCCCCCACCCCTTGTATGAGATAGCCTTCTCCTCATAGAGCGGCCAGTCGGAGGAGAAGTGCATACTTTCCCCTTTGATCCTCACTCCGTACATGGAGGCGAGTTTGTATCTAGCCTTTTGAGGCTTTTTTTTGGTTAACTAATAGAAGAATCTTGTTTCTGGATTTTTTTTTAAAAAATTACTTTGCCATAAACAATCTCAAATGGGGCCTTTCTCACGGATGCGCGTACCATGTTGTTGTAGGCAAATTCTACAAGTGGTTGGTAACATAGCACTTCAAAAGATCCAACACAACTGAATTTGCAGCCTCACTTTGGCCATCTGTTTGTGGACAATAAGCCGATGAAAAATCCAATTTTGTACCCATGTTATCCTATCCCCCTCAAAGGACTTCGGCAGACCATGATGCTTGAACACTTGTGCAAGAAAGACCTTCACCATATGCGCACGTTTGATGGTCTTCTTGACAGGCAAGAAATGTGCTTGCTTGCTAAACCTACCCACAATTGTCCAAATAGTATCATTACCTTGTGGGATCCTTGGCAAATCCATCATCACTCCCATAAGCAATGATAAATTGTCTTTGAAGCTCCTGAACATGTTGGACAGGCTGGGCTAGCGCCAATGACCAATCTCCACTGGTTGGTGGCACATGTAGAGAAAGCCAAATAAAAGAGGAAATCTTCGTTTCCATGTACGAGTGCCATAACCTCCACCAAAAAGCTCCCTGAATGTGAACGGTGATCCCATAAACCTCCTAATGAGGTGTAGAAGTAGGGACTCTCTAGATTTGTCCCAGAACAAAGTGTCTGGCGTTCCACATAATGTAACCGAAGAAGGGCATGCTTTTCATGGGGTTAAAAGCATCCCTCCACTCCCACTCACCAGGGTCCCAATGCAAGTATTTGATAGGACACCCATCATATAACCAAAGGCTCCACATCCAAGATCAAGTCATTCCACACAGTAGGCTGCTTGTAAGCCTCCTCAACTGACCATGGAGGAATATGAATCAAGAAGCTCCTCATGCAATCCCAGGCTCGCAGAAGAGATCTCACCAAGGGGGAAGAAGGTGGTTGGTGCTCCGCATGCATCCGAGAAGATAAACTGTAAATCCAATCACCTCCCCTAATAGGAAAGCACCTCGTAATTTGCTGCATAAGAAAGTCCTTCCAAGGCTCACTCCTGCTAGGAAGAAATCCTCTTGACTACCATCTTACAAAGTAAAGCCTTACACTGCACCTCCGGGTCAATGATGTTCAATCCTCCCTCTTGCTTAGGCATAATAATGGTATCCCAAGCCACTCTCGCCCTGGTGTGTACAGTGCCATCTAATCCTCACCAGTCACCAAAGAAAGTTCCCAATAATCCGACGAGGCTGACCAATGCATCCCTTATGAAACACCCAACATGACATGCCAACCCAAGCAATCGCCAACAGCACTTGGTTAGCTACCAAGGCTCTAGAGGCCAAATCAAGCTTCCTGCTACTCCAATGCTGAAGTTTGCTTTTAATGTTCATGAGCATAGGGGCGAACTATTGTGTAGGCGAGAGGTCAATGCCAACATGACAGCCAAGGTATCTAGTCCTCATCATAAGCCATGACAACCTCGGCCTCAGTGGCCCAAGCGACAGTGCCCCATATAATAGTATGGAAAGAGGTCTTGCCCATAGTGAAGATGCGGAGAATCTGCTACCAAACCTGTTGAGCCTTCGGGCAATCCCAAAGACAATGTCACTAAGACTCCCGAGGATGGCCACATCTTGGACATGCTGTTGGTCTACCTCCAATGGCCAATCACATGCCAACCACCAAACTCCTATGTGCCAACAGCCACAAAAAGAGAGTGATCTTCCGAGGTCCAAAACTGTCCGAGAGCCTCTTCTAGAAATCTGAGAGAAAGCGCAATGAGAGGCCCTGAGACTACCAGTGTCCTTCTGCTACCAGAGTGCCCTCGACCTCGGGCATCTAGATCCTATGGCCAAGCCGTGCGGGGTATGCAAAAAATGGGGTACCCGGAGTCTCCTCTCTGTCTACAGGATCACACCAAGTCCACTGCCCCGGGTCCCACTCGAGGTGCTTGATGGGCTTGCTCTCCCAAATCCATAAACGTCAGTCTCTCCCTGGCCACCTTGGCCGGTGGTGGGTCAATGTGCCACTCATGTGCATGGAATCCGATCACCCTCACCCTCTATAACATGCAAAGTCCTCCAAGGGGGGCTTTCATCTCCCTAATTTGCCATGAAGTCCAATCGAAAAGGTGAGCAAGGCGGAGCTCTCATCCGCCCCATGAACTGCCACGAGAATATCATGCTTGGTAAACACTCCCAACCACTGTGGGGGAGTAGGGTCAATGTCACGTGCACACCCTCAACATGAACATCAGTAATCCCTGATTAATCATCAATTAAGTCAGCATTTAGGTCATCAGCAGTAGCATGATTACCATCAGTATTAGATTCATCATCATTAGCATTAACATCATCATCTTCAGCATCAGCATCAGCAGCACCATCATCATCAGCCACAGCATCAACATCATTGAGGGCTTGGAGTTCCAGTCAGCAGCCTCCATACAGAAGTCGGCAGCCAGCTAGGACCTCTAGCATCCACTCGGCCAGCAGGTAGTGGAAGGCTAGCACATGGACAAAGGCAATAATGAAAGCGCCACATTTAATGAAGATATGAATCATGTCCAGCAGCAGGCCGACAGCAGGGCAGCAGGCAGACCTGAACTTCAGCAGCATATATAAAAATGAAGGCATAAATCAGTTCCATTAAGTCATTCATTCATCATTCATCTACCATAGAAGTCAGTAGACATCATGTAGGGGCTAGAGGTCAACCCATTTAGGGCTGACCAAGGGCCTAATCATGCACATACATTTTTTTTTTTCAGAACGAGACTTCTATTAAGTATGAAAAAAACATACAACAATCACAGCTATAAGCCGGAAAAGAATAGAATCACCCCAATATGTAAGGTGATTCAACCATTGAGGAGCATCATGATGCCATGTAAGACCTGTGGTACTAGAGGAAAAGAAGATGCCATGGTCCCATTCCCACATAAATATCACGCGTTTCGCCTGCGCAGAACGAGAGGGCCCCTGAATGCGAGCCCAAGTAGTCATAAGAGTATGGATGATATAACCCCATATAGTACTAATGCACTGAGACCCAAAAATCTGGACACCCTCAATAGCCTCCGTGCATGTAGCTCTCCAGATGTGCCATGCTGTAATACTAGCAACAATCTCCCAACTGGTGTCAATCCTCTATCTGGGGGGTGTATAATCAGAGTGAGAAACATCCTGCAATAAACCATGTTGGGCAATACCTCTACGAATGAAAATAGTAGAATCTGTACCATTTCCCTCATAAAAAAGCTGCGGACCAGACTGGGAGAGCCAAGCAATTGCCCCCCAAGTCACATGCATGGCTCGGCCACTCAATTTGCCCATAAGTTGGGCTACAGAACCCCAAATCTGCTGTGCAGTGCTGCATCCCCATGAACAATGTTGTACAGTCTCAGAATCTGCCGCACACCTAGGACACGAAGGTGCTACACCGAAAACCAATCTCCACTGATTGGTGGGGAGACCACCATGTAAGAATAACCAAAAGAAATGAGAGATCTGGCTCCTTCTGTATGAGTGCCAAAGTCTATGCCAATATCTGTGCTGTATCACTGGAGAAATATCATAGCTCTCCCAATGAGGCCTAAGAGTAGGGATCCTATACATCTGTCGAGTGAGGAGAAACCTGGCATTCCAAACAGTGAAATTGAAAAAAGGAAGGCTTTTCAAAGGATCAAAGGCATCAATCCACTCCCACTCTCTCCTGGATCCCACTGAAGATATCTGATAGGACTGCCACCATATAACCACAAACACTAAGAGCCATGAGTCACTATCTGAGGAGAAGGGTCAATAAACCAATGCTTCCCCGAACGACCAACAATTCTCACTGGACTAAGCCTAGTATCTGGGATGATCTCCTCCATACTACATCTCCTCAATCTCCCTGCAGGCATGATAGAGTAAATGATGCAATCTGTAGCCTCCTGGCCCGGGAGAGCAATGACCTGCAAAGGTATGCGTATCCTCGAAAAAACTCCCAGCCAACTCGGATGATAGTCTCCGTGAAAGGTCCCAGAAAGCCACTCATGCAGAATAGCTGCATCAATCTGACCAATACGAATACGAGAGCCCCTAAGATGCTGAATGGATGCAGCTCTCCGATCCTCCGGAAGACTCTTAAAGGTCTTCCAAGCAAGAACTGTGTATGCACATCTCTCCCATCCTGACCACTGCATATAACGAGATGCACTAAGTGGCCGACCAGCCTCATCCCTAATGAGCTCGTTCCACATAATAGGTTGTCGGTCAACCTCATCCAAAGACCTAGGAAGCCTTTGTCGTAAAAAAGATCTCATGCTTCTCCATGCTCTGACAATGGTTGAAATAAGAGGGAAAGATGGTGCCCTGATATCAGCCTCTGTGAACAAAAATCATGTGTTGGGCATCTAGTCTCTCCCGACCTTGGGTGTACATCCGGAAATTTGAGACAAGAAAAAATCCTTCCAAGGCTTAGTGCCTGGTAGGAAACCTCTGACCACAAGTTTGCAAAGCAACGCCCTACACTGAACATCTGGATCGATAATATTCAAGCCCCCCTCTCATTTGGGCTGAATAACTGTGAGCCAAGCTACCCTGGCACGCGTGTCTGAGGTGCCATCCAAACCCGACCAGAGAAAACTGTGGATCAATCTCCGTAATTGGTCAATGCATGCACGGGCGAAGCACCAACAAGAGGCAATAAACCAAGCTGAGTCAAGCAATACCTGATTAACCACCAAAGCTCTGGAAGCTAAATCTAATCTCTTGGAGCTCCAATGGAGGAGCTTCTTCCGGATACTTATAAGGACCGAAGCAAACTGTTGTGCACGAGAAATATCAATCCCAACTTGGCATCCCAAATATCTAGCAGTGCATCCTTTGCTAATCCAAGTAAAACCAAGCTCTGCACCCCAAGCAACTTTCGGTGAATCTGTTGGATGTTGGACTCACACACTCACACACACAAACCTGCACATTAGGGTTAGGTGCAGGGTAGAGAAGCTCACACACAGAAATGAGAGAGAGAGAGAGAGAGAGAGAGAGAGCCAAAAGTGTGGTATCCACAAAATGCAAGTCAACCCTTGCATGTGTGCCAAATCCATATAATATAGAAGTACAAAATATTATATGTTAAGAGTGTCCTTTCACACTTGATGTCCAAGGGAAAAAACCACATGGGAAAAAGTGCCCTTGGTTAAGCCCTGTTCACACATAGCACTACCATAAGTGAGCATATGCCTACAAATCCCCCCTATAGTGGAAGTGTGAACCTGTACAAGGTAGCAGATCACTCTCTGTATGAGAGTAAGCCCAAAGCTTTGCGAAAAGCTTCAAACTTTCCTCGAGGTAAAGCCTTTGTGAATAGATCTGCAACATTATCCTGTGTAGGGCAATAAGATAAACTGATCTCCCCTGCATGTAGCCTCTCTCTGACATAGTGATAATGAATCTCTATGTGCTTGGTACGTACATGAAATACTGGATTTCGTGCCACGTCCATAGCACTCTGGCTATCAGTGAGAATGGTGGTGGGTGTCTGCTGACACTCACGAAGATCAGCCAATAGTCTCCTCAACCATACACAATCTACTGTAGCTGTAAAGACTGCCCTGTACTCAGCCTCACAAGTAGATGTAGCAACAGTGGGTTGCTTTTTACTCAACCAAGATATGCATGAGCTGCCAAGAAAAAACCAATTCCCACTGGTGGATTGCCTGGTATCATAATCACCAGCCCAATCTGAATCACTGTATGCATAAAGCTGCAAGCTGCCCCCCCGGGATAGAACAAACCAAGATCCAGGGTACCCTTAGGATAACGAAAAATGCGTTTGACTGCTTGCCAATGCTTTGTGCCTGGGCTGTGCATGAATTTGCTCAACAAAGACACCCCAAAAGATATGTCTCGCCTCGTGTTACACAAGTAAATGAGGCATCCCACTGCCTGGCTGTAAATGCCGGCCTCAAAAGGCTCTCCAATATTATGCATAGTAAGCCGTACACCTGGTTCTACCGGAGTAGAAATGGGCTTACATTCATCCATGTGAAACCTTTTTAGCAAACTTTTTATGTATTTAGTTTCCTGCATAACAATGCCATCATCTGTATGCATAAACTGTATGCCGAGATAGTAGTGTAATGGCCCCAAATCTGACATATCAAATTCAGCTTTCAAATCAGCTTTGAAATCTGAAATTTGTGCTTTGCTTGTACCTGTAATGAGCATGTCATCTACATACAAGATGACTATGAGAATATCGGCATCGGTTTTCTTCACATACAATGTGCTTTCAGCTGGACTATTCTCATAACCTTGGCTGGTTAGATGAGCATGTATCTTATCATACCAAGCTCTTGGAGCTTGCTTTAACCCATACAATGCTTTGTGCAACCTGCATACTTTATGTTCCTCACCAGGAACTACAAAACCAATGGGCTGATTTACATATACTTCCTCCTGTAAATCCCCATTTAAGAATGCAGTTTTGATATCCAATTGATGCACTTTCCATCCTTTATGGGCAGCCAATGCAATCACTGATCTTATTGTGGTCATTCTCGAAGTAGGAGCAAAAGTCTCTTCATAATCTATTCCCTTTTTCTGGGAGTAGCCTTTAGCCACAAGTCTTGCTTTGTACCTGTCAAAAGTACCATCAGACTTTCTTTTGACTTTGTACACCCACTTTGTTCCAATTACATGCTTGCCTTTAGGCAATTCCACAAGATCCCATGTATTGTTCTTCATGATAGAAGAAATTTCAGCTTGCATAGCTTGCAACCAATGCTCATTCTCATGTGCTTCTTCATAAGAAGAAGGCTCTTCTGAATCAAAGAGACCACCCATTGCGAATGCAGACTCCCCACGATGTACATTCAAAGCATGGCTGGAACTAGCCCTTAATCTACCTGTGAGTGGAGCTGCAAGTTTGCTTTCTTGCAAAGTTTTCAGCAACCATCTTGGCACTGACTTGGCTGTGTCTATGGCTGTTTGCTCTTCCCTGACAAGATCTTCCACTTCTTCCACAGAAGGGGGCTGAATGGCTGGCTGTTCCACATGTTCTACATGTGGATTTTCTTGTGTAGGGGCTGGCTGATCTGAATCCCCCCTAATTGCAATGGGTAAAAGTCCATCAAACATGTCCTGTAAGCCTGTATCATTGCTTTTATACAAGCTGACCATGGGCTGTTCTGAATTTTCAGCAAATACCACATCTCTACTCACAAAAATCCTTTGTGTAGTTGGATTATAAAGACGGTATCCTTTGCTTTCATTGCTGTAGCCCACAAAAATGCATTTAATTGCTTTGTCATCAAGCTTTGTTCGGAGTTGTTCTGGCACATGTGCATATGCCAAACACCCAAATGTACGCATATAATCCACTGTTGGCTTTCGGCTATACCAAGCCTCAAATGGTGTTATGGTTTTCAAAGCTTTTGTTGTTTAACACATGAGTTGCACACATTATAGCTTCCATCCAAAATTTGTGAGGCAACTTTTGTGCTTTCACCATGCATCTTGCCATTTCCATGAGAGATCTATTTTTCCTTTCAGCTACACCATTCTGCTGCGGTGTATAAGGCACAGTACATTGGTGTTTGCTGCCCTTTTGAAGCATATAATCCTTGAATGCATTTGACATGTATTCTCCACCTCCATCTGAGCGGAGTGTTTGGATTTTACATCCACACATATTTTCAGCCATTGTTACAAAGTGTCGAAAGCATGTAAACACATCTGCTTTCGCTTTCAAAGGGTAAGCCCAAGCAAACCTGGAGTAGTCATCAATGAATGTGACAAAGTAAAGATGCCCCCCTATGGATGGTGTCCGCATTGGACCACATACATCACTATGTATGAGCTGTAATTTACTTTCAGCTCTAACAGCTCCATCTTTGGGGAATGGTTTTCGTTGCATCTTTCCCAAAATACACCCCTCACATACATGTCTTGGTGGAGACTCAAGAGGCGGCATATTATCAACCATATGATGCTTCTGCAAAAGCATCAAACTCTGAAAATTTACATGCCCAAAACGAGCATGCCATAGCTCTGCATCATGCATAGCAGGAGTGTGGGCAGCCACTGTATTTGCATCATAAGTGCGCTTGTCATAGCTGTCCAGCTTATACAAGCCTTTGTATCGTGTTCCAGAAGTGACTATTTCATAACCCTTTGATGGGTCTTTCACCAAACACTTCCCCTCTTCAAATTCAACCTTTAAACCTTGGTCGTTTATGGCTGAGACGGAGAGCAGATTTTTCTTTATTCCTGGAACATACAATACATTTTTCATACATATATTGGCACCATTGGCTGCAATAAGTATGACATTACCAATTCCCTTTACTGGATATGTGGTATGATCTGCACATGATACAGTGCGCCCATTTGAAGCATAAACCAAGTGCTGAAATACATCTTTGCATGAAGTGATGTGGCTCGAAGCACCACTATCAAAATACCATGATGCATTCTGTCTGTCAGATGCAATGCAAGACATATCAGTGTCTGAAGCACCTGGTGTGTCACTAGTGCATGTGACCAAAAAAGTGTACTCTTCCTGGATTACATTAGCTGATTGCTGTGCTTTGTCATCCGAAGAGTCTGCTACTGCATTGCCTGCTTCTTTCTTTTTCTCTTTTGCAATCCTTTTCCTACATTCACTGATGTAGTGTCCAGGCTTATGGCAGTAGTGACATTTTCCCTTCTTTTTGGGCTTGTTTGCATCCCCTTTGTCAGACTTTTCACCACTAGAAGAGGGCTGTCCATGACCAGCCTTGCTAGACTGTTGTCCCCCATGCTTAAAGCTCTTTGCTTTACCCTTATCCTTGGCTGTAAATGCCTTTTCTCCACCACGGTTGCTCGATAAGTTTGCTCTTGTTTGCTCTTCCTGCAAGAGTAAACCCACGAGCTCTTCAAAAGTGACAGGATCACCACCTCCTCTCATCGAGAGGTTGAGAGAGGTGTGAAAGCCCAAGTAGGAAGGCGGTAAAGAATGAAGAGTGTTGGTGACTATCTGTCTGTCTGGGATAACCTCATCAATGTTGAGCAATTGTTCCTGCAAATCTTTCACTTTGGTGAGATGATCTGCCATGGAGTCACCCTCATCCATAGAAAGAAGATCCAATTGCCTCTTCAAGTAGGCAACTCTTGCCTCGTTGCGTACCTGATACATTGCTTCCAATGTGTCCCATGCAAGCTTCGATGTCTTGCATGAACGAATGTGCGGAATAATAGTCCTTTTCACTGAAAGGGCTATCAATGACATGGCCTGTGCATCTCTAGAGTCCCATCTCTTCTGCTCTTGTGTGGGAGCAGGATCTACATCAGGAGCTCTTTGAGCACCTCCCCTTTGAGGCGTGGCTGGCTGTATGGTAAGTGGGCGTGTGTCATCACCACACCGATGCCCCAAAGCCCTTTGGCTACCAGCAAATTACGGATCATGAAACTCCAGAGGGAGTAGTTAGATCCATCCAGCTTGTCCTCCTGGGTGAGCACACCAAATACATCTGTAGCATTCTGTGCCATGTCAACAGAGTATAACTGCAAGCAAACCAAGCACCAATGTGCACTGCCAGGCAACCAAATGTCCTGTGCAAATGTATGCCTGCAAACCAAAGCAAGTGTAAACCTGCACCAAATTGTCCAATTACACTCAATGTGTATACATATGCAACAAATTGCAGCTGTAATGCCCAATTACATGCTCCAATCAGAAAATCCCCAATTTTTATGCACTCCAATCGCTTCAATGTGCATCTAATTGGCCAATTTTCACAAAAGCCCCAAATTTCTGCAAATGAGAGAGGTTCAATTTGCTGATTTTTACCTCAATTTTGAAAACCCCCAAATTGCAGGCAAAGCAAAATGCCCAATTTTTTCAATTTGTCCTGAAATTGGTAAATTCCCCAAATTGGACCTGCAATTTTCCTGTGAATTTGATTTGCACAAAAGTGTCTGCTAAATCTGCATATGACCTGCACTGGAATGGCTGCAAATTTTGTATTTGGGTTTGATAAAAAATGTGTACTAGAAATACCTCATACTTGCAGAGTGTAGGCGGGGAAGCACACAGTTGAGTGTTGCAGAGAAGGCATGAGGAGGGCGAGCGGATGGCTGTGGGCAGCCGACGGGCCAGTCATAGGCGAGCAGCAGGCAGATGTGCAGGGAGGCCTGGAACGATGAGGAGTTGTCGGACCCAGCTGCAGGTGTCGGGCGAGCAGGTCAGGAGTGGAAGCCGTTGTAGTCGCTGGAGTCGGCTTGTCAAGCAGGCGAGAGCCGTTACGAGGGCTAGCGAGGAGGTAAGCGTTGTCGTCGGCTAGGCGTGCTGGAGTCGTGGGCTAGCGCGGGGAGCGCTGGGTGTGAACAGAGGGCGCTTGGAGTCGCCGACGTAGGACGTTCGGAGCAGGAACGACAACGGGTGCCGGTGGAGACGGAACAGCAGAACAGACGAGGTCAGGCTGGAGCGGGAGGTATGGACCGTCGACGTAGCAGAGACGGCCTGGACGGAATGGCAGGGCGACACAACGGTGGGCCGGCGGCTGCTTCGACGGGTCGGAGGCACACCTGGGCGTTGTCAAAGCTGGGCGACGGCGGTCGGGGTGCGGAGCAGAACGGCTGTCGACGGGGACCCAGCGAAACGAGCGTGCTCAACGGATGGAGCGCTGACGGGCCAGGCTGCCCGGATGCGTGACGAAGCTGGGCGGCGCCGGTGCTAGGTCGCCGACTGCTGCAGAGGAGGTGCCGCCCGGGAGGCTAGGCAGAGGTGGTGGGCTCCCCACTAGTGCCGCCCGTCTCTGGCGGCCGGACGGCTGAGCTCCGACGGACGGAAACACAGCGGCGACGGAATCCGACGAACGGAAACACAACGACGACGGAAAAACACAGTGGCGACGGAATTTCGCAGGAATTTTTCCAGCAACAGGATATCAGGGCCAGCTCCCTGCTCTGATACCAAATGTTGGGTGTTGGACTCACACACTCACACACACAAACCTGCACATTAGGGTTAGGTGCAGGGTAGAGAAGCTCACACATAGAAATGAGAGAGAGAGAGAGAGAGCCAAAAGTATGGTATCCACAAAATGCAAGTCAACCCTTGCATGTGTGCCACATCCATATAATATAGAAGTACAAAATATTGTGTCCTTTCACACTTGATGTCCAAGGGGAAAAACCACATGGGAAAAAGTGCCCTTGGTTAAGCCCTGTTCACACATAGCACTACCATAAGTGAGCATATGCCTACAGAATCACTAACCCAAAAACCAACAGATTTGTGCCAATTAATGAGTGCCCCTGTTGCCAAACAAAACTCCTCGTGCTACCCGGAAGGAACATAAGCATATATGTGGAGCCTTCAAGAACATGGCTGTGTCATCAGCTAACTCAGAGTTAACCAATTCCTCTTGACTACGAAGAGGCAACCTCAATCCCGAAATACCAGCAGAGGAGCAGAGAAAGATGCTCATGGCCTCTGCAACTATGATATATAATAATGGGGCTAAAGGGCAGCCCTGCCGTACTAAAAGCGAGAAATCTGAAACCGCTTTCCTCACCACAAGCGAGCACTCTACTGTGGGCGTCACGATACATGCATGATACTCCCTTGATCCATCTCTGAGAGAGAAGCCCATATGGCTAAGAGTACCCTCAAGTAAGTCCCAATCCACTCTATCATGGCCTTCTCAAAATCCAAGAGCAGAATGGCTAAGGGTTGATTGCTCGCTTTAGCCCATTCGACGGCCTCCCAAAACGAGAAAATGTTATCAAAGATGCTCCTGCCGTGTAAGAATCCATTCCCATTCTGAGTATCATGAACGACATCCTGCAAAATTGGCTGCAATATGATGCTCACTGCCTTAGCAAGAATCTTATAGGCAGTCCCAAGTAAGGTGATAGGTCTCCATTGGCCAATCAATGTCTTATCCGCACTCTTAGGAGTAAGATAAATAAGCCCCTTAGTGAGAGAAGAAGGCATAGAACCTATGTCCCACATCTCCTACAGAGCCAATGTGATCGCAACCCCAATCTCATCCCAAAAAGTAATGAAAAAAACAGGGGAGAGGCCATCCTCCCCTGGACACTTACCATGAGGTAAGGCATGAAGAGCATGACCGAACTCCTACATAGAAAAAGGGGCATCCAAAGCGGCACACAGTGATCAAATGTGGCAATGCATTCCAAACCTTCCTCTGTGTCCTGTGTCTCAAATTAGAGTGCGGCTCAGCACTCGAAGCTGACGATAGATATCAGTGGCAATATGTCTAACCATAAGAGGATCTAAGTGAAGAGTGCCATGTGAATCTTGCAACTGCCTGACACTATCTCTGGCATGAGATGTGCCGTAAGTAGCAAAGAAATGTTTGTTACATCTGCCACCCATCTTTGTCCAAAAGGATTCTTGGGCATGGAAATGGTACTCTGCGCGCTGCTCAAGAGAGTGATGAAGTTTTGCCCTAACAATACATAAAGAATCTACAACCCATTGAGCATGACGATGTTTCTTGTGCTCTTTCTGCAAGGTAGCCAATCTATGTCTAATAGCCCTTTCTAAATCCAAGGCCTCTTGCCTCTTAGACAGGGCACATGTGTGATGAAAGTCACTAATATCACAGAGAGCAGAGGCCAAGCTTTGAGAGGCCTGGAAGAAATCATGAGATCTCCAAATATCAAGCATACGACGCGATAGCTCTGCATCTGAGATTAGGGATGCGTACATGGGGTGTTGATCCATGGCAATTCGGATCTCTAATACATAAAACCACTCGGCAATGATCCGATTTAGAGGTGCTTATAGCAATAAAAGTATGCCCACCACTGTCAAGCACCCAATCATATCCACATAAAATCTGTCTAACCGTGCATAAATACATCCTGCATCTCTTCTCGTGTTAGACCATGAATAAAGAAGAGTGGATGGACTCCTCAAAATGTCATCCTCATGCCATGAATGGAGAGTATAAACCTCTCCCAAGACGCTCTTTCAAGAGGATGCACCAAGCCCTCATGTCCACCTCTTTTATTCGTTGGCATCTCAACCATGTTAAAATCCCCACCAATAATCCAATGGTCAGCAAGAGGCATCAGTGTAGTGAGAGATTTCCAAAAGGCAATCCTCTCACCTCTATGGTTTAGGAGCATAGAGGTTGAGAATACCAATGTGTGTAGTACCCTGCATAAGAAGGATCCACTGCGCTCTCGCAGGCAAAATGACACCATGCCCAATGATGCAAGGCAAGATCAAAGCTGAAACAGAGATACAGACACCACCCTTGGTACCAACAACTGGTGACTAAAAGGTGTGTCCCGAGAGAAGCTTGCCTGATCTCCCACACTGGCTAGCATCCAATTTATGCTCTTGCAAGAGCAATACATCCATAGGTCCACCTGTGACTGCACAATGAAGCTGGGTTTTTACAATTTGTTTTCGCTGACGCGGAAAAAAACCCCCAAGACTCTAAATGTTCCAAGAGACAATCCTCATAAAGACTCAGCGTAGGAACGACCAGATCTCGTGGTCAATGAAGGACCCCTTTAGAGGCGGAAGTACGTCTCGCATAGGTAAGGGAGGGAAAATCTGACGATGTAAACCTTACCTCTCTCTCCCACTCCGGAGAAAAGCCAGGGCTAGTTGAAACTCGCGGCGGGTGCCCGGGGGACTATGGCCTTTTACACACTTGTTGATACCATCAATGCATATTAAAACATTTAAACATGGCCACAGCCTTAACACATATCCATCATCACTTTGCATAAAACATAAAGCTGGACAAAACATCCACAAATGCTGAAAATGGAGCTTGCACGTGTGACACCGCATAGAGGCCGCAATGGGCCGACCCCCCCCTTGGAGTATTTTATTACCCAAGGAGAATAATATCATGTACAAGCTTTGAGGGGCTTACTCTCCCCACGGGAAATGCCGGATTATCCATATACAAATGCCATAACACAACCCAACACGAGGCAACCAAGCCGGAAGTTGGAACATAGGCTGTAGAAATGCCGAGCCAACAATATAATCCATATACCTCCGTGTGGGTACTGATTCTTCCCCAAAAACCACGGGTCTTCATGCAATAGAGAGGGTACAGCAAGTACAACTCTCCATTCAGCCGATACAGTAGGTACAATGGCTGGTACAGCCGGTACAGTGGCTGGAACAACAGGTACAATGGCTGGTACAGCCGGTATGGTGGCTGGTACAGCAGGTACAAGTACAAAAGCTGGTACAGCCGGTACAATGGGTGGTACAACAAGTACAGAAGCTGGTACAGCCAGTACAAGGGCTGGTCCAGCAGGTACAGTGGCTGGTACAGCCGGTACGGTGGCTGGTACAGCAGGTACAGCAAGTACAGAAGCTGGTACAGCCGGTACAATGGGTGGTATAGCAAGTAAAGAAGCTGGTACAGCCAGTACAAGGGCTGGTACAGCAAGTACAAATGCTGGTACAACAAGTACAATGGCTAGAAATCATAATAAATGATTAAATACCCTTGCCTTCAGTATTTCTTCGCGATGGAAGCCTCCAAAACAGTCCCCAACAGCCGGTATTCTTCATGGGCAGCCTTCAAGTGAGAGAGAAAGAGAGTAGCCATCATTAGGGCAACCTGTAACGGTGGTAGAGGCTAGTGTGGAGCAAGAGAGCCTCTCTTAATGAAGAGAGAGGGCTCCAATTTATAGATTTGGGCCTCCCATGAGCTAAAATGGCAAGAGAAGGTTACGATGACAAGTGGAGAGCCACACAATAGCTGAAGTGACAAGTGTGAGGCCACTTGTCTCACTTTGATCCTTTTTCTAACAAATGTCAGGCCACTTGTCTCACTTTGGTCCACTTTCTTGCCACATGTCCCAATCTAAGAGATGGGTCCTTCCATAATCTTTACCTCTAAAAATATCCCAGCTGGTAGACATTCTGTCATAGACACTTTGCCAACTCTTGGTATCTGCTCAATTCCAGATGTAATGACGCGAACAGAATTTCCATCGGAGTCGGGCCAAAAATAGCAACTCTCCTAAATTTTAGGAGTGTGGTCCTTTGTATTCTAGGATAATCCCCCATTCCCAAAGCTTGTACTTTCCAAATATTTAAACATCCTGGAGTCCACCAGACCCCTTTCAGACTGGGAAATGTCCAGGCTGGTGACATCCTCCCCAGCTTCTTAAAAGTTGTCCGCAACTGTAAGCTTGAAGCCAAGATATAATCATGTTCCATCGAGTCGGCGAGACGAGACAGTCTCAAAAATCCAATATAACTGAAGAATCCATGTCCCAAAGAAATGGGCGAGACTAAATAAGTCTCCATAATACCAATATTAAAATCATGTCCCAAGATAAATGGGCGAGACAATTAACAGTCCCATAAGTCCAGATATCATAATCCATGTCCCAAGTAAATGGGCGAGACAAAATAAGTCTCCTGCCAACAAGACATCGGTCCACATGACCGTTGGCATAGACATAAGTCCCGTCATGTCCACTTTACCACTTGCACTCCGTGTTGGTACTCTGACCACACACCTTGGATGAGAGGTGGGCTCAAGTAACAAGATAAAACA
Source organism: Cibotium barometz (assembly GCF_041138505.1). Lineage (NCBI taxonomy): Eukaryota > Viridiplantae > Streptophyta > Polypodiopsida > Cyatheales > Cibotiaceae > Cibotium > Cibotium barometz. Next base: position 37,438,320 of record NC_141075.1, on the reverse strand, counting down.
ATCACTCGCAGGCATAGATAACCTGGTGTTCCATAAGCATTTCTGCTACACATAGTTTATAGGCATTTCGGCCACCAACTCACACTACCCTCTCAAGTGCCCATGTTCCCTTCCATCTGCTCTCTATTGTTCCACCCACACATGGTAGAAACAATCTTCAAGAGAGCACGTAAGACAAGAGAACACTACACAGGGTATGTTGTGCTTGTCACTACCCTTTGAAGTGCCCATGTTCCCTTCCATCTGCTCTCTATTGTTCCACCCTCACATGGTAGAAACAATCTTCAAGAGAGCACGTAGGACAAGAGAACACTACACAGGGTATGTTGTGCTTGTCACTACCCTTTGAAGTGCCCATGTTCCGTTCCATCTGCTCTCTATTGTTCCACCCTCACATGGTAGAAACAATCTTCAAGAGAGCACGTAGGACAAGAGAACACTACACAGGGTATGTGAATCATGAGTTTCATAAGTCCAATGCATCCCAGATAAAGGGAGCCAAAAAGAATAATCCATCCCAGCAAAAGGGAGCCATAAACATAATCCATAAACCTGAGGATGGAACCAAATCCCTAGAAAAGAAGTCCAAGAATCCATAAACCTGTATACCATAATCCTTGTATACCATAACTCTTACCACATACTCCATGCTAACCACACACCTTGGAGTAGAGGTGGTGGACTTTATCCATAAAAGCATCATATCCATGAGATAACCAAAGATTTCTTCTCTATAAACTCAGACAGATTCGTCCATAGAAATTGCTTGTTAAGCCCAATATCTATATAAATCTCGTCCAAGAAAGCAATCTCCATAGATATATTCCATCCCAATAAAGGGAGCCATGAAAAGAATTCATCCCAATAAAGGGAGCCATGAAAAGAATTCATCCCATTAAAGGGAGCCATAAACAATGTTTTCCTGAAACCATCGCAAGGCAAACAACAACACCTTTCTCCTTGCATAGCTATACAAGGGTTAGTGAACATCAAAAACACTTCATAGCAAAAGCACTAACTTTGCAAACTCAAAGTATACTTAGCTTTTCTTTGCCAGGTTGGTCATGAAGCCAGAAGAAATATCTCGTCACCATATCCTTAAGATATCCTAAGATATATCTCCATATAGCTTGCCTGTAAGCTTGATAATATAATCCATAATATCCATATGGAAAGAGTGCTAAACGTGTGCACATAAAGCCAACTCTATACTTCCAAGATAAATTTTGTGAATTCATAAATCCTTAGACCAAGCTGTCTATTGCTCATGCTCTTGCTTCATAGGCTCTGAAGTGGCTGGCCATGCTTAATAGCAATGATGGTAAGTGTGGTCCCCACTCCAGATCTTTTCTCTTCCTTATTGATAGAAGGAAGCCTCCGCTTCCAAGAAAGCCTATGCTCTGATACCAATGAAACTCGCGGCGGGTGCCCGGGGGACTAGGGCCTTTTACACACTTGTTGATACCATCAATGCATATTAAAACATTTAAACATGGCCACAGCCTTAACACATATCCATCATCACTTTGCATAAAACATAAAGCTGGACAAAATATCCACAAATGCTGAAAATGGAGCTTGCACGTGTGACACCACATAGAGGCCGGAATGGGCCGACCCCCCCCCCCCCCCCCCCCCCCTTGGAGTATTTTATTACCCAAGGAGAATAATATCATGTACAAGCTTTGAGGGGCTTACTCTCCCCACGGGAGATGCCGGATTATCCATATACAAATGCCATAACACAGCCCAACACGAGGCAACCAAGCCGGAAGTTGGAACATAGGCTGTAGAAATGCCGAGCCAACAATATAATCCATATACCTCCGTGTGGGTACTGATGCTTCCCCGAAAACCACGGGTCTTTATGCAATAGAGAGGGTACAGCAAGTACAACTCTCCATTCAGCCGGTACAATAGGTACAATGGCTGGTACAGCTGGTACAGTGGCTGGAACAGCAGGTACAGTGGCTGGTACAGCCGGTATGGTGGCTGGTACAGCAGGTACAACAAGTACAGAAGCTGGTACAGCCGGTACAATGGGTGGTACAGCAAGTACAGAAGCTGGTACAGCCAGTACAAGGGCTGGTCCAGCAGGTACAGTGGCTGGTACAGCCGGTACGGTGGCTGGTACAGCAGGTACAGCAAGTACAGAAGCTGGTACAGCCGGTACAATGGGTGGTATAGCAAGTAAAGAAGCTGGTACAGCCAGTACAAGGGCTGGTACAGCAAGTACAAATGCTGGTACAACAAGTACAATGGCTAGAAATCATAATAAATGATTAAATACCCTTGCCTTCAGTATTTCTTCGCGATGGAAGCCTCCAAAACAGTCCCCAACAGCCGGTATTCTTCATGGGCAGCCTTCAAGTGAGAGAGAAAGAGAGTAGCCATCATTAGGGCAACCTGTAACCGTGGTAGAGGCTAGTGTGGAGCAAGAGAGCCTCTCTTAATGAAGAGAGAGGGCTCCAATTTATAGATTTGGGCCTCCCATGAGCTAAAATGGCAAGAGAAGGTTACGATGACAAGTGGAGAGCCACACAATAGCTGAAGTGACAAGTGTGAGGCCACTTGTCTCACTTTGATCCTTTTTCTAACAAATGTCAGGCCACTTGTCTCACTTTGGTCCACTTTCTTGCCACATGTCCCAATCTAAGAGATGGGTCCTTCCATAATCTTTACCTCTAAAAATATCCCAGCTGGTAGACATTCTGTCATAGACACTTTGCCAACTCTTGGTATCTGCTCAATTCCAGATGTAATGACGCGAACAGAATTTCCATCGGAGTCGGGCCAAAAATAGCAACTCTCCTAAATTTTAGGAGTGTGGTCCTTTGTATTCTAGGATAATCCCCCATTCCCAAAGCTTGTACTTTCCAAATATTTAAACATCCTGGAGTCCACCAGACCCCTTTCAGACTGGGAAATGTCCAGGCTGGTGACACTAGTCCTCAGAACTGGAGAGGTACCATGACAATGCAAATGCGCAACATCATCCTCAAGGGTACAATCATCCTGTAACTGTAATGCAGCATCCTCCTGTGAAGGATCCAGATCATGTGCTTGCAAAGCCTCATCCTCCAAAGAAGGATCAACATCCTGTGAGGCAAGAGCTGCATAGGGGTTAGGGTGCTCCACAAGGGGTGTGGGTGAAGGGGCAGGTACGGGGGTCCGAGGGTGCCTGCCATCCCCAACCACAACCCAACGCTGTGTGGTCTGCTGTGGCAAAGGAGCAACTGGAGTTTTGGCAACTGCAGCAGGCCTCTGATGGGCAGGACCACACCGCCTCCTAGCATGCACATACATTTAGTAACCATGTACATGCATTTAAGCAACCTTTTTGTACTATATTAAATACACAAAAACCTTGACACCAATCTCTCTCTCTTCTTCTCTCTCCTCTGTCTTAGTCATGTTTAAATCAACATCTTGTTCTTAATCAAGCTTAGGGCTGTGGATCATTAGAGCAAGGCTTCCGCACATGCAACAGTAGTATCAGAGCATTCAGGCTCAGCCCACTAAGCATAGTCCCAAGGAACATGCACAATTCTAGTAGAAGAATGCAGCTAGGTAGCAGATGGAGTGGTCTGCAAAACAGGACAAGCTAGAGGAAGCATTCCTTAAGGGTATGTACGCATAACCAGTACATCATTAAGCTCTCAGATCAGTCCCAAAGGCATAGCAACAAGCATGATCAGTTCTGGCAGGTGACCCACCGTTGTGCTAAGGGTAAGGGAAAAGCAGGCATGGGGACAACAGTGGAACAGATGCTCAGTTCTTCAACAAGACTTGGAGGTGGAGATCAGAAGTGGAAGGTGTTCAGACAAAAATATGTCGAAGGAGTCAAAGTCAACACTAGAAGTTTAAGGTAAGTAGTCCAAGGAGGACGGATGACAAAGTGTCCACCCCATCATCAAGTTTCGCAGGAGGGGAAGTCACGTGCCAACCTAAACCTCAGGAGGGCAGCAGGCCCTCACCAGCATATATAAGCATGAACGCATAAATCAGTTCCATTAAGTCATTCATTCATCATTCATCTACCATAGAAGTCAGTAGACATCATGTAGGGGCCAGAGGTCAACCCCTTTGGGGCTGACCACGGGCCTAATCATGCACATACATTCAGTAACCATGTACAGGCATTAAAGCAACCTTTGTCTACCATATTAATTACACAAAAACCCTGACACCAATCTCTCTCTCCTATGTCTTAATCATGTTTAAATCAACATCTTGTTCTTAATCAGGCTTAGGGTTGTGGATTAGTACAGCAAGGCTTCCGTGCATGCAACAATCAGGGATCGGGGTCAGCCACTCCAGAGGAAATGGCAGAGTCGATGTCAAGGCTGCACTAGGGGAAGCTGTCTGAATGCAAGCCAATCTCCAAGGGACCTAGCACGGCCCGTGCTCAAAGCTCCCCAGGCTACATGAGGCCGAGCCCCTAGCATGTGACCACTAGGTAAGCAGATCAAGGGGTTCCAAATCAAGGGTTGTCAGATACGCTCCTCGGAGGCTACCGGTGGGGCCAACCTAAGGTGGTCTCAAGCTCATAATAGACTCGCAGCAAATCTGTCGTCAAAAGCTAGGCTAAAGCCACGAGCCCGCATCTCCGTGAAGATCCATCTAGTGCTCTCCGGCCAAGGGCTCTCGACTCGGTGTATGGGCGGATATCCTAGCCAAGAGGAAATCCTTCCATGGCTTGCCGCCTGGAAGTAGTCCTCTAAAAATTAGCTTGCCAAGAAGGGCACAGCTCTGAATGGCGAGGTCGATGATGCCCAAGGCTATATGATCACTCTCCAGGCCACCTTGGCCCAGGTAGGCCTCCCGTCTCACTGCTAGCCCACAGAAATTTGTGGATCAACTATTGAACCTGACCAATGCAGGCCCATGAGAAGGCCCAGCAAGAAGCAATATACCACATGGTGGCAAGAAGAACCTGGTTCACCATCACCACTCGACCGGCTAAGAAAAGCCTCGTTGAACTCCAATATAGAATCTTCTTCCGAATGCTCAAGAAGAAGAGGAGCTAACTGTTGCTTTGGGGAGATATTGATGCCCACCTGGCATCTAAGATAACGGACTGGGGTGCCCCTCGAGATCCACTCGAAAGCCTCAACTGGACACCAAGTCAGGGCAGGCACAAAGCCAACCCAAAATCTAGATGACTTGTGCGAGTTAATCTGCGCTCCTGATGCGCGACAGAAGATCTCTATCACCTCTGCAAATCTCTGAAGATTCCCCACGTCTCCTGATAAGTATGTTGCTATGTCATCTGTGAACTCTGAGTCTAGCGGCTTCTCCTATGCACAGATGGGAAGACGCAATCCCTGGAGCCCAGTCTCCTGAGCTAAGGGAAAATGCTCACGGCCTCGGCAACAAATAGAAAGAGATAGGGTGCTAGAGGGCAACACTGCCGAACCGAGCGAGAAGGGGGAAATCTATCATCTCTGGCTCCCTGAATGAGAACCTGACTGTGAGAGGCCAAGTAAAGTCCAGAAACACCACGGATCCACTCCTCTGGAGAACCCATCCCGCACATCCTCCCCTCCAGAAAGCCCCAATCAACTCTATCATAGGCTTTCTCTCGAAATCCAGAAGGAGCACAATGAGATCCTACTGGCACATCTTGGCCGAAGCTATCGCCTCCCTGAGAGTGAAGATGTTGTCCAAAATGCTCCGATCCCGAACAAAACCTATTTGAGTATCATGAATCAAGTCAAGGAGGAAGGGCTGAAGTCTCCAGCTGATGGCCTTGGCCAAAATCTTGTAGGCGGTCCCGAGGAGGGTGATAGATCTCCACTGCCCAATCTCCAAATTATCTCATTGAAGGCTGCTCTAAGGCCGCCTTCCATGAGATCCTAGTGATGAATAAAAAAGGAGACTGGAAGCCCGTCCGCTCCCGGGCATTTGGCCCTAGGGAGTGCCATCAAGACCTCCATCAGCTCCTAAGGTGTGAAGGGAATCAATTGGAAAGTCCGGAGAACAGGGGAAACTACCTCTCTCGTGTGCAGCCAAACCCGCTCTCGCACATCCACCACCTGTGAGGATGGGTCAGAAACGATAGATCCATCTTGGCCTCGCAACCTACGCATAACATCTCTCTGCCTATGGAGGCCTGCAATCTCAAAGAAATCCCCAATGATCCTATCTCCCGCCTGGGTCCAGAAGGAAGCTCTGGCATGGTATCTGTACTCCACCCTCCGGTCCTCTATGGATATGGTATCTGTACTCCACCCTCCGCTCCTCTATGGATATGAGCTCTGTAGGGGCGGCAGTCAGCTAACCCTCAATCCATGGGCTATCTGGGGAGCTCTCCTAATGTCGCTGAAGAGAAGCAAGTGCTCCTCTCCTGCTCACGAAATACAATCAATATGCTATGTGCTACCTCCTGCATCCAAGGTGCCTGCGGACGTAGATCCTGAGATAAAATCCAGCCCCTTCCATATCTACTCTATCCTGCTGCATATCTCGGAGTCCTAAATGAGGCTGTCAAGGATCCAAGTGCTCAAGTGTCTATCATGCCTCTAGGGATCCTCTAGAGACAATATAACTGGAGCGTGATCAAAGAAAGTAGTGCTTGCCAAAATACCAATCATGCCCCCACGATTGCAAGCCCACTCATCCACATAGAATCTATCAAGTCTAGGAAAGGTTCGGGCCGGTGCTCCTCCTGTCAGACCTCGAGAAGCACAGATTCCCTGGGCTGCATCCAAACTCTGCCAAGGGTCCTATCCCCTAAGAGCCAAGATCAGCTCCTCTCAACAAGGAAAGTACTCTGAGCTAGAAACAGTAGCCATGACTCCTCCAAGTCCAAGTCTATCCTCTACTGACTCTATCATGTTAAAGTCCCCACCCATGCACCAAACATCGCCCTGTGGAGGGGACTTGTGAACTGTACTCCAGAAGGTGGCTTTGCCTGCAACAGCATTAGGAGCATATACATTTAAAAAGCCCACACAATCCTCGCAAATCCTGATGGTCACCCACTGAGCCCGACCTCTGTCAATGATGCCTGAGCCAACTACTACCGGCAAGAGCTGCTCGCTAAGTGAAAATTTTCTGGCAGATATAGGCAGATTTTCTTGCAAAGAAATCTCTACAGGTTTTTTTGCAAGGTTTTGGGTGCAGTAATTTTGGGCATTTTGGCACTGTGTAAGCCATTTTTGCTGCTCTACTCAGTCAATGGTGCATTGTTTTGCACATTCAGAGGATTGAGAGTGCAGGCATATTTGGGTTAGCTGTATTCAGTGGAGTACAGTTGCTTTCAGGGTTCTTGCTATTGGGTTTTTTTGATACACAGGTACAACATTGTGCATTAGCATAATGGCAAATCAACAACAGAGTAATGTATTCACGTATTTGTCTAAGGAAGACAAGTTGGATGGCATGAACTACTCCTTGTGGAGGTTTATGTTGAGAAATGTGCTCGTGGCAAAAGGTCTTTGGGATTTTGTTAGTGGTGATAAACCACGTCCAAGTCCATTGGCTCTAGAGACTCCTCCCCAAGGGGGTGCTCGTGGACGAGGACAACAGGTACAGGCACCAGGTCAGCCATTGCCTCTTCAAAGAACAAGAAAGGTGATGGACAGCCCAAGAAGAAGGGCAGATGCCATTACTGTAAGAAGCCAGGTCACTACATCACAGAGTGTAGAAAGAGGATTGCCAAAGAGAAGGCAAAGGAATCTGGGATGTCTGTAAATGATGCCTCTAAAGCTCCTCCGGAGACTGCTTCTTTTGTTGAGGACAGGGATTACTGTTTCTACACATGCAGCTATGATGCCTCTTGGTCTTCACAGGCACTCAGTATGACAGAGCATGCATGTACTTGGTATTTTGATAGTGGTGCTTCAAAGCATATCACATCTCGCATGGATTTGTTTTGTCATGTAGGCCCTGCTCCTGTTGGCAAAACTGTTCAGTGTGCCAATAATGCTTCATATCCAGTTCGTGGCATTGGGGAGATTCAGCTCACAGCCATTGATGGCTCTATTCTTCGCCTGACAGATGCCTTATATGTACCAGGGATAAAGAAGAATTTGTTGTCCATTTCTTCTTTAGCACACTGTGGTATGCAAGTCCACTTTGATGATGACAAATGGATGGTCAGAGACAAAGCTAATGCTTTGACCTTGATGCTTACTGGTACATTATGTCATGGACTTTATCAGTTGGATGCATTTCAGCCAGTGGATCAGTCTGCTTATAATGCATTCACTCTTACTCCAGCTATGGATGATGCGGAGTTATAGCATGCTCGCATGGGACATGTAAATTTTGGTAGTCTTATGCTTATGCAGCGACATAACATGTTCACAGATCTACCTCTTTTGGAGAAGCCTCCAGATCACATATGTGAAGGATGTATTTTGGGAAAAATGCATCGGTTTTCCTTCCCACGTGATCAGGCTGTACGAGCAACTGCAAAGTTGCAGCTTATACATAGTGATCCTTGTGGTCCCATGCAGATGAAGTCATTAGGAGGTATTTTGCTACATTTATTGATGACTTCTCTCGTATACGCTGGGTCTATCCGTTGACACAAAAATCACAGGTATATGATGCATTTTTAGCCTTTGTAGCACTTGCTGAAACAGAGTCAGGATGTAAGGTCAAGACTCTCCGTTCTGACCGAGGGGGGGAATATATGTCACACATGTTGAATTCCTTTCTTGAGAGTAGAGGTATCAAACATCAGTATACTACTCCTTATACTCCATAGCAGAATGGGGTTGCAGAAAGGAAGAATCGGTCACTCATGGAGATGGCCAGATGTATGTTAAAGGCAAAGAAGCTACCACATATCTTTTGGGTGGAAGCTGTCATGTGTGCTTGTCATATTTTGAATCGATGTCCCACAAAGGCATTGGTTTCCATTACTCCTTTTGAGGCTTGGCATGGCCGCAAGCCTTCGGTATCACATTTTCGTACTTTTGGGTGTCTTGCATATGCACACATACCCAAAGAGTTGAGGAGGAAGTTGGATGATAAAGCCACAAAATGCATTTTTGTTGGGTATAGCCGTGAGAGCAAGGGCTACCGGTTATATGACCCACTATCCAAGAAGATATTCACTAGTCGGGATGTGATTTTTGATGAAAAATCAGAAATATCCATGGCTGGTTATGATGCGAATCAGGCTGAAAATGATGTGTTTGAAGGTCTACTACCTATGGAGTTTCATTCCACAGTTGGTGATCCAATCCATGAGGGTACAGAACAGCCAGCTAATCATGAAGAAGGTGCAGAAATTCAGCAGCAAATTGAGCCAGAAGTTGAGCCAAATATGGGGCATCAGGCACCACAGGTCAGACACATACCTAGATGGTATTTGAGGACATTACAGGACAGCCATCTAGAGGGTCCTCTTGCTGGTCGTACTCGTAGGGAGACAAGGACCAATGAGCATGCACACATCATGGATTTGAATATGGTTATGGCAGCCAGTTTACAGGATGATGATGAGCCTGATTCATTTGTGGATGCACGAGACAATGTGCATTGGAACAAAGCCATGCAGGATGAGCTTGATTCTATTAAAAGGAATCAAACATGGGATTTGGTTGATCTGCCCAAAGGCAAGAAAGCAATTGGTACTAAGTGGGTCTATAAGTTGAAAAGACATGCAGATGGATCCATTGACAGGTACAAAGCCCGTCTAGTTGCAAAGGGCTATGCACAGAAGAAGGGCATTGATTATGAGGAGACATTTGCTCCTACATCCCGTATGTCGACACTTAGGTGTGTCATTGCATTGGCCGCACATCGTGGTTGGGTTGTTCACCAGTTGGACATCAAGCTTGCTTTCCTACATGGGGACCTCGAGGAGGAAGTTTATGTATATCAGCCCATAGGTTTTGCAGAACATGGTCATGAAGGGAAAGTATGCAGGCTGAAAAAGGCCTTGTATGGTTTGAAACAAGCTCGATGCTTTCCTACTCACTCAAGGCTTTGTGAACAGTCCATCCAAAGCCACTTTGTATGTAAAGAAAGAAGAGAAAGATCTGCTGGTCATCAGTCTTTATGTAGATGATCTTTTGCTCATGGGATCAAATGATGACAAAATTGCAGCTTTTAAAGAGATACTGCAAACAACAGACATTTGACATGTCTGATTTGAGGCTCGTACACTACTATTTGGGCATACAGTTTGTGCAGGATATCAGAGGCATTGGGTTGTTGCAATCTCGGTATGTTGCTAAACTTCTGGAGAAGTTTAAATTTCAGGATTGCAAGCCTATTAGTACTCCTATGGAACCTGGGATGAAACTGTCATTACAAGATGACAGTATTTCTTTTGATGCCACTACATATGCTCAGGCTGTTGGGTGCCTTATCTATTTGTGTACTACACGGCCAGATATTCAGTATGCCGTATCTCAGATGTCACATTGGCAAGCTGTGAAGCGTGTATTCCGGTATTTGCAGGGTACCTTGTCTCTTGGATTGCTTTATCCTGAGGGGGGTGACATGCAGTTATATGCTTACAGTGATTTAGATTGGGATGGTGATTTTGATACCAGACATTCAACTAGTGGCTCTTCATGTATTTCTTGGCTAAGCAAGAAACAGACCACAGTGGCCACTTCGTCTTGTGAGGCAGAGTACAGAGCAGCCTACACTACTACCGTTGAGTGTGTCTGGCTACGTTGTCTCATGACTGATATGGATATTTTAGTGGAGGAGCCTACACCTATCTATACTGATAGTCAGAGTGCCATTGCTGTGGCCAGGAATCCTGTGTTTCATGCTCACACGAAACACATTGAGATTCACTATCATTTTGTTCGGGAGAGACTCCAGGCAGGTGATATCAGTCTGATCTACTGTCCTACAGATCAGAATGTGGCAGACATCTTCACCAAGGCATTACCACGTCCGAAATTCGAAGCATTCCGCACTGCTTTGAATTTGTTTCCGTTTGGTGGATGATGTACAGTGATCACATATCACTCCAGGGGAGTTTGTTGGGTTTTATGCTGTGTATTAACCCAGAGGAGTACTGGTGATCATCAGTAGATTACTGGGGCACTTTTTACTTCAGTTAGTGGAGGTTTTTTCCCCCAGTTTTAGCTTAGTTTCACTTATAATAGTTTATAAGTGATTTGCTCCACCTAGCACACTTTATGGCCGGACCATGTGAACACATCTATTAGGTCAATTCATTATGTGGCTATTGTACTTCACTTTATCACTACTGAATACAAGTGAGTAGTCGTGTTCCTTCCTCTGCCTCTCACGTTTCTGTTTGAAGTACCTCCATATCCTAACCCTAACTGCTGAGCACCTTCATTCCATTCATTTTAAGTGCTGTTAATCACTAGACGGTGCCCAATAGGTGCTCACACCCAACGGAGTGAATTACAAAAGTCGGTGGGCAAGCGTTTTTCCAAGCTCTCTTTCCGAAGCCTTGGCCCGTTTCATATTCGAAAGAAACGGAGTGATGTCTCCATGAAGTTGAAGTTCCCGATAGTTGGACTATGCATGATGTCTTCCACATTTCATGGTTAAAGTTGTATGTTGGACCATCATTACAAGAGGTTCCAAATGAGCACCACCCTGAAGTGGTCAGTCGACAAACTAGAAATCATCAAGCCCAGGCAGATTCACCTCCATAAGTGGAAGCATGGTTCCAATTGAAGAATTAGACAGTTCTACACAAAGTTCAAACACCAAGGCACCTTTGGCTTGATGAGGAATTCTTCCAAGAGTACCCACAGTTATTGGCGGACTACTTGGAGGCCATGTAACTGCCACCAAGCTAAGCAGGAGGGAATGTGACATTCCCCCATGCATTGAGGTGCAATGTGGCACACTGGCTCATCATCAGTGCTATACTTATAGAGAAAGAGTACCTTTTTCACGAGCATTTGTCGTATGTCGTGACCCCATTGTGAGCCCTAGTCCAGGGACATATCAGACACGAGCTACATAGATCATTCCAAGCCGTAGGTGTCAATGTATGTCACTTAACCCACTTGGAGAACGCTCATTCACAACTACATACCCTTAGCTTTACCACAACATCAATCACGAGGTTGTAAAATTTGAGATAAACAAACTACGCAATTACAAAATGTTTCATTTCTGGCTAAAGTTGAAAACCACTTCAACAGATTACTAGTACTAGAAAAACTACTAGATAAAAGTAATAATTGTATTGCAAAGGCTTACCAGAAGAATGGGCTCAACAAGCTCCCGTGTATATTCAACATCTTCAAAATCATCCAGCACTTCCAATTCTTCATTAGTAATGTCAAAAAGCACCTGTGATACAAGAAAATGAATCATGCAAGTAGTAAATGTCTAAGTACTTTTCAATCTCGATAAAATTCATGTAAATGCTAAAATGTTGAAAAAGATGCAAAGCAAGGTTTGCCCGATTATCTAAAATTTACAACCGTAAAGGTTTCCAATGTTTCAATTCCTGATGAGAGTGTAAGAGAAACAAGGGGAAGAGAGTATCGCGTTCCAGCTCGTCCCCCCCCTCCTGCAATTCTGCTTGTGCCCCCCCCCCCCCCCTGCATTCGCCTACGCCCCCTCATCCTACCTCACCTCCCTTCGCTTCCCCCTCCCTGCTCCAGCTTTCCCCCTATTTTCGCCTCTTTCCCCACCTTGCGCTGTTGCGTGTGCCCCCCTCCTTTCGTTGTTGTGTCTACCCCCCCTTCCTTCACTGCTCCCCCCCCCTCCTCAGCGCCCCCCCCCCCCCCCCACCCCCCCCCCCCTTTTCCGCCTGCCCCTCCACCACACCCGCCCCCTCTTGCTTGCTAGCTAGCTTGCCCTGCCCTTTCCCCTCCCTCCTGCCTTCAACCTATGCACGCCCCCCTCCCGTGTCTCCCCCTTCCATCTCGGTAGTCTCTCCTCCGCTTCATTTGCCACCTCCATCATCTCCATGCAATTCTCTAAGTTCTCGCGGCTTTCTCCTATCGGCAAGTCTCAGCTTTTTTTGGTCTTCACCCTCAGGAGGACTCCATGGCAGCCACTCCATCAAACCCGACCAAGGCCGCCATTACTCGCTTATCTTTTTCTGAAGTAGACCTTCAGCTTCTTGCTACGACTGTTGCATCATTAGAGGCCTCCACTCTGGTATGCAAGATTGTCGGTAGCCGCCCAACGCGCAAACAACTCAGAGATCTTTTGCAGGCGAGCCTCATCGGTGGGCCTGCAAAGATCATAGACATTCATCCTCTGGGGTGTGGCTACTATCAGGTGGAGTTCAACTCGTTTTAGCGGTGTCAAATCGAGTCATGCAGCTGAGCCCCGTTGCACTGCGTACGGCCCAGGCCCTCTTTGCACGATGGCAACACCGGAATCGGTGGAGCCATAGGGAGAGGCCAAGATTCCTTCCCTTCGCATTTAAATCATCTCGCCGGAGACAGTGCCTCGCGTCATATCTATCCCATGCCACGTTCAGCGAGTGGAGTACTCAGGCCACCCAGGCCAATGTTTCATTTGCAGGCAGATGGGCCACCTTGCTAGAGCTTGCCCCCGGTGCCAATCCAAGAGTCCAAGAGACCGCCTCCAGTGGTCCCCCCCGGTCGCCGTTTAGATCCTTGCTAGGGGCTAGAGAGAGAGGTAGGCTCTCAGGCACCAGAGCCCTAGGATCTGGGCGTGGATGACCCTGCTGCCGAAGAGTGGCGGACGGTTGGTGTCACTAGTAGGGAACCTGGAGCGATAGACCAACACTTCAAATAACAGACAGAGCATGAAAAACACAACCGAAGAACCATAAACAATATAAAAACACCGCAGTGAGCCGGAACGGCTGGCTCCTTGTAGGAACTTGTTTATTCAGAGAGAAGCTTTTGCAATAAACCAAGGTGCGGGTGTGAAATACACCAGATTTTCCACAAAGCATGAGCAAATCTCTTGCCCTTTTATCTATCCAGTGCCAAGATAAAACACAGCACCAAAAGTCATGCGACAATTGCCTCAAAGCAGTCCCATGAATCAGCTCATGAACAGTCCATGAAACAGCCTGAGCCAAAAACAGCCCCAAAACAGAGCCTCAAATCAGCCCCTATAGAGCTCTCAAAACTGTCCCAGATTCCATCAAAACAGCCCCATAATAGAGCCTCAACTCAGCCCCAGTAGAGCTCTCAAAACTTTCCCAAATTCCTCCATAACAGTCCAAAATCGACCCATAACAAGGCCAGGACTGAGAGTGCAGAACACTAGAAGAAAACCACACATGTGGCTGCTGTCTACGGCCAGCTCCTGAGATAGAAAGAACTGACGGCTGCTGTACCAGCTGTACGGCCAGCGTACAGGGGAGATGGAACGATGTTGTACGTCCAGCGCTGAGAGAGGAGAGAGAAAGCTGCAGTCGGCCAGATGAGATAAGTGCTTGATGATAAAAACAGCCCCACTCAGCTTTTTATAAAGTTTACGTGCTCTATATTTGAAGTGCTTTTCCCTTTTTGCCAAAAATAACTGGACTTGCCCCAAAAATATCAACTCTATGCTTTTCCCAGGCTTGTAGCCCAAGTTTGCTCTAGGCGCCTTCTTCTGTCCACATATACATGCCCAAAATAATAATAAGTCCAGCCCTTCATTAATGATGTGTGAACACACTAACTTATAAGCATTATAAGTCACTTTAAATGATAGAAATTCCATGGTGCTCATGCTGTGTGGCCATCTTTCAAGCCAAACTTCGCCAGTGAATGCTTCAGCTATCTTTTGTGGAAGATCCCCGTTCACATCTTGGTTCCGCTCAATGTGTGAAACACTGATCAAGACTGGTGAAGGGACCAAATGGTGATAGCTGGCCCGGTGGCGAGTCTTGGAAGGACTTCCTCTTGACCTGGATTTCAGCCCGCACCCAGAGTCTAGGGGCCCTCGGCAGCCATTGGCCTGGAACCCCCACATGCATTTACCCAATGACCACATGTTGGGGGCCCGACCTCATGTATCCTGGGGAGCATTGAGCATAGGACCTGCCAAGTCCCTTGGAGATTGGATTGCACATAGGCAGTTACCCCCGGACGTGCAGGAGAGAAGCCTTATAGGGATCCGGGATAGAGACAGAATCAGCATCGACATCCACTCTGCTATTCCTCAGAAGTGGCTGACTCCTATCCCAAACTCTCGACTCCCCCACTGTGGCTAGAAGTGTTTACCCAACAGCATGATATTCTGGTGGCAGTCCACAGAGCGGATGAGGGCAGTGGTTTGCTCTAGAGAGATCCGAGCCCCCTGGGAGGATTTCAGTGGCTGCACCTTACAGAGGGTGAGGGTGATTGAATTTCAAGCATGGGAGTGGCACGTTATACATAGACCCACCACCGGCCAAGGTGGCCATGGAGAGATTCTGGCGGCTATGGATATGGGAGTGCCGACCTCACGCGCTTCCAGTGGGACTTGGGCAAGTGGACTTGGCATGACCCCGCTGATTGGGAGGAGACTCTGGATGCCCCCTTCTTTGCGTACACAGTGCGGCTAGGGCGCAGAATTCAAATGCCAGAGATTGATGGCACCCCGACAGCAGTGGTACATTGGCAGTCACACAGGGCCTCTCACAGCGCTTCCTATCAGATTTTTGGAAGAGGCTCTGGGACAATTTTCGGCCTCGGAAGATCGCCCTCTTTCCATGGGTGATGGCGCACAGGAGCTTGGCAATGGGCACGTGGTTGGCAGTTGGAGGTCGACTAGCAACTTGCACAAGGTGCAGCCACCCTCAGGAGTCTCAACGACATTGCCTTTGGGACTGCCCGAAGACTCAGCAAGTTTGGCAGCGGATTCCCCACATCTTCATGATGGATAGAGCCTCGACCCGGATCATTACTTGGGGCACCATCGCTTGGGCCAGACAAGCTAAGGGTTGTCAGCGATTATGAGGGTGGTGGTGGGGGGCTTTACCTTCAGGTTTCTCACCTCCGCATTTTGGCAGTACTAGTCACAGCCCCATCTATTAACCTCTTGAGACCGGGCCCGGGCTCATGTCAAAGATGGGAGATTTGCAGTAGCATTGTAGCCTGGCACATATGGCGAGCTAGATGTAGCGAAGCGTCGAGGGTACCCACACTCCGCCTACAGAGTCCATCAGGAGCATTTGGCTCGACATCATTCATACCCTCCGCAGTTAGTGGGGGAAGTTGCAGGGAGGCTCCCACTGCATGCGGAAGCGGTGGGAAGCTTTCTTGAGGCTCTGGTGGCCTAGCCCTTTTCTCACCAATAGAGGTGGTGATTAAGAATAGCCTTTAGCTACAAGGCAAGCTTTGTGATTATCTAAAGTACCATCAGATTTATACTTAGTTTGAAAACCTACTTTACACCAGTAACTTTTACCTGGCCTTGGAACAAGTTCCCAATTCTTGTTCTTCTCGATGAACAATAGCTCACTCTTCATGGCATCCCTCCATTCCTTCTGTGCCCATGCATCCTAGATAGTTATTGGCTCTGCAATCTTCATTTCAAGGCATAGTTGACCAAATGACCCTCCTGAGTCTGTTGTCCAAATTGTCTCTCCAAGAGACGCCTTGATCTTTCGGGTTCATTGCTTGTCTCCGGCAATTCCAACACTCGTGACTCTTTCAAAGTTTGATAGAGCCACCTGAGACTAGGCTTTTGCTTTTCACCGGGTTCCTCCTCCTCCTCCGGAAGATCAACCTGATCACAGGTTCTTTGCCTTTGTTTTTCTCAATTGGCAGAAGTCTCAGGAAGAGAGAATCTCTCCCCCTCCAAAGTGGAAATAGGGTGCTCTTGGAAGACCACATCCTTGCTTACAATGACCTACTTGTCTTGATCGAATAGTTTGTAGCCCTTGGTCTTTATGTTGTACCCAATGAAGATATATTTCTTCAACTTGGGTTTTAGTTTTGTCCGCTTCTTCTCTAGCACATGCACAAAAGCATCATATCCAAAGACTCTAAAATAAGCAACAGATTGCTTGATATCTGATAGGCCCCTCCTAGTGTGTTGCTAATCATAGACAAAGTTGGGGAGCGATTGAGAATGTGCACTAATATGGCAACCGCCTCCGCCCAAAACTTGTAAGGGTGGCCTTCATTGTGAAACATGGCATTAGCCATCTCTACTTATGACATGTTCTTTCGTTCAGCCACACCATTTTGGGATGGTGTATAGGAAGCGGCCAATTGCCTTTGAATACCATGCTGCTTGCAGAATTCGTCAAACTCTGTTGAGGTGTATCCACCACCTCTGTTAGACCTTTTGACTTTATGCTCAGGCTGATTTTCTACTTCAATATTTCATTCTTTAAATGCCTTAAAAGCTTCACTTTTCCTTTTTAGGAAATACACCCAACTATTTCTGGAGAGATCATCAATAAACAAAAGAAAATAAATAGCCCCAGTAAGGGACTCATTTCTCATCCGACCACAAACGCTTCCTTTTAAAAAGCTTCTCTGTGTTGCTTACCCTTCATTGCATGGTCCTCAAGGCTATCCGTAGACTACGTAATGGGCAGGTTCAAGATCACGCGAAACTCGCATGCACTATCCTACATGTTCAAAAGAGCCCTTTGTGAAGGATTTCCACCCTCTTGGTCCGCTAATACCATCACCCCCATCCTCAAAGTCGAAGATCCACTTGATCCTAATAATTATAGGAGGATCATGATTTTGGATATTTCGGAGTCTCTTGTGTCTTGTATGCCCACCACGTATACCTATCAATATGTGTGTAACCATTTATATGTGTTTGTGTAGGTGTGAACACCCCATCCCATGTATGTGTAACCATTTATATGTGTTTGTGTAGGTGTGAACACCCCATCCTATGTATGTGTAAGTGTGCCTATATGTGTGTTAACAACCTCTTATCTAGATAAGTGTGTACCATGTGTCATGTCCTCATATGTGAGTGTGATTTGTGCAACTCAAAAGATAAGGTTTGCAACCTATAAAAGCATTCACTTGGTGTACTTCAAATCATATTACTAATCCAATACTCATTGAGTCGTGCATACACTTGAGCATTGTTTTCCTCTCTCTCTTTGCCGACTATGCCACACAGAGGCTGAGATGGAGGAGCATTACATATGCCGCTGCCCAATATACTATGAGAACCGCGGGAGGTTTCACACTGTCTATTTTGTGAGGGATTTGGTCCACTCTCCAGGATCATTGACTTCGAGGACCAGCGTTGCCTAGGCCTCTTCCTGCTTGAGCTTCGCAGACACAGGGACACCTTCTTGAGAGAGCTTCGGCCCCAGCCACCCCGCCCCCTCCCTCACCAGCCAACCGTCACCAGTTTCTTCCGGACCCAAGAGGTGGAGGACACCGACATAGTGGATCTTGTGGACCCTCTACAATCTGCTCTTGACCTACCTCGCCCCAGAGGAGTTACCTCGGACCGAGCCTCTGCACTCCAGCCTGCCCGACGCCCTCGGCCCCCCCGTCGGCCATGATCACCTCATCAGCTCCAGATCCAGGACATGCTCCACCGCCATCGAGCTACCTTTCCAAGTGACATAGCCGAGGGAGACCTCTTGGCCATACTCATTAGCCCCATGCTTGATATTTTGGAGAGTGGTATACCATCTACTCGGAGCTGATGTTGCTCTCGTGTTTCTATGTTCTTAGTATTCCATGATGAGTTTCCATGGACAGTTTTGTATCACCCCAGTGAGATAGCTATGTTTATGTTTTCTTTCTGTTTTATTTTCCATTCCATGATGAGATATGCCATGGACATTATTGTATCACTTTGGTCTCATAGGCCCATTGGGTCTTTAGTAGACGCTTAATATATCTTTCTTTCTCTCTCTATCTCATCGATGAACTGAAGTGAAGAGATCCTCTCTCCCTCTAGTGATGGCCGTCATCTGTGCACAGCTTAATTGTTGGGTTTTATGCTGTGTATGCACCTAGAGGAGTGCTAGTGATCATCAGTAGATTACTGGGGCACTTTTTACTTCAGCTAGTGGAGGTTTTTTCCCCCAGTTTCGCATAGTTTCACTTATAAACAGTTTATAAGTGTTTTGGTCCACCCGGCACATTTTATGGCCGGACATGTGAACACTTCTTTTAGGTCACTTTATTATGTGGCTATTGTACTTCACATTATCAACTGAATACACAACAAGAGTCGTGTTCTCTCTCTGCTTCCCCACGTTTGTGTTTGCAGCACCTCCAAACCCTAACCCTAACAGCTGAAAGCCTTCATTTGGTATCAGAGCCATCCGTACAGGCCATAGCCACCAGCCACCCTCGCCGTCAGCTGCCCGTACGAATTCGTTGACACCTACTGTCCTTCGCCGTACAATTCTGTCTGCCCGTACTGTTCCACCTCTGCGCAGCAAGACAGGTGCTTCCGTACAGTCAGCGCCGCCTTCAATACCGTACTGTACCTGCTTCAGTACAGTACCACGACTGCAGCTGCCGTGTACCTGCTCGCCCAGCTCCGGACAGCACTAGTCGACTGTTTCCGTACTGTACTTGTTACGAGTACCTGCAGCTACCTACGACGAGAACCTGCTGTATACCTGTTCGCAGTGCTCAGTACAGTGCCCCGTACAGTACCAAGACTGCAGCAGTGTACATCCGCCGTACAGTCATCGTACCTGCAGTCTGCTCCTTACAGTCATCTGTACCTGCACAGTACAGTCGACTGTACTACTGCTCAGCACAGTAGTGGTAAGCATTACATATTTTGAATTTTGGGCATTTTTATTTTCTCTGTGAAAATCTTCAGGCAGATACAGGCAGACTTTCTTGCAAAGAAAACTCTACAGGTTTCTTGCAAGGTTTTGGGTGCAGTAACTTTGCGCATTTTTGGGCATTTTTGGCACTGTGTAAGCCATTTTTGCTGCTCTACTCAGTCAGTGGTGCATTGTGTTGCACATTCAGAGGATTGAGAGTGCAGGCATATTTGGGTTAACTGTATTCAATGGAGTATAGTTGCTTTCAGGGTTCTTGCTATTGGGTTTTTTGATACACAGGTACAACATTGTGCATTGGCATAATGGCAAATCAACAGCAGAGTGATGTATTCACGTATTTGTCTAAGGAAGACAAATTGGACGGCACGAACTACTCCTTGTGGAGTTTTATGCTGAAAAATGTGCTTGTGGCAAAAGGTCTTTGGGATTTTATTAGTGGTGATGAACCACGTCCAAGTCCATTGGCTCCAGAGACTCCTCCCCAAAGGGGTACTCGTGGACGAGGACAACAGGTAGAGGCTCCAGGTCAGCCATTGCCTGTTCAAAGAACAAATGCTCAAAAGACATGGGATGCCAGAGATGCACAAGCCTTGTCACTCATTGCATTGTCAGTACAGAGGTCTATTATACCTCATATTCGTTCAGCTGGCTCTTCACAAAATGCATGGGTGACTTTGGAGCAGATGTATGCTGCTCGTAATGAGGCTCGGATCTCGTTTTTGAAAAGAGAGCTGGAAAATCAGAAAATGAATGAAGGAGATGATATGTCTAGTCACTTGAACAGGCTGCAGGATTTGAGAGAGCAACTCATCAATGTGGATGAGATTATTCCTGAAACACAGCTTGTGTCCACCATCTTGCACTCTTTGCCAAGATCTTACTTGGCTTTTCATACCTCTTTGAACCTCAATATGAGGAATGCTGTTGAACCCCTCAAGTATCAAGAACTTGTTGCTCTCTTGCTACAAGAAGAGCAAATGAGGAAGAATATGACTATGAACACAAAGGCTGAACAAGCATTTACTACAGGTCAAAAGGGGAAAGGCAAATCTCAGCCAAAGAGTTCAAATCAGAATTCAGGTGATGGTGGTTCATCTCACGATACCAAGGGAGGTGATGGACAGCCCAAGAAGAAGGGCAAATGCCGTTACTGTAAGAAGCCAGGTCACTACATCACAGAGTGTAGAAAGAGGATTGCCAAAGATAAGGCAAAGGAATCTGGGATGTCTGTAAATGATGCCTCTAAAGCTCCTCCAGAGACTGCTTCTTTTGTTGAGGACAGGGATTACTGTTTCTATACATGCAGCTATGATGCCTCTTGGTCTTCACAGGCACTCAGTATGACAGAGCATGCATGTACTTGGTATTTTGATAGTGGTGCTTCAAAGCATATCACATCTCGCAGGGATTTGTTTTGTCATGTAGGCCCTGCCCCTGTTGGCAAAACTGTGCAGTGTGCCAACAATGCTTCATATCCGGTTCGTGGCATTGGGGAGATTCAGCTCACAGCCATTGATGGCTCTATTCTTCGCCTTACAGATGCCTTATATGTACTAGGAATAAAGAAGACTTTGTTGTCCATTTCTTCTTTAGCACATTGTGGTATGCAAGTCCACTTTGATGATGATAAATGCATGGTCAGAGACAAAGCTAATGCTTTGACCTTAATGCTTACTGGTACATTATGTCATGGACTTTATCAGTTGGATGCATTTCAGCCAATGGATCAGTCTGCTTATAATGCATTCACTCTTACTCCAGCTATGGTTGATGCGGAGTTATGGCATGCTCGCATGGGGCATGTAAATTTTGGTAGTCTTATGCTTATGCAGCGACATAACATGTTTACAGACCTACCTCTTATGGAGAGGCCTCCAGATCACATTTGTGAAGGATGTATTTTGCATCGGTTTTCCTTAGCACGTGATCAGGCTCTCCCATGCAGACGAAGTCATTAGGAGGTTGCTTCTATTTTGCTACATTTATTGATGACTTCTCTCGTATATGCTGGGTCTATCCTTTGACACAGAAATCACAGGTATATGATGCATTTTTGGCCTTTGTAGCACTTGCTGAGACAGAGTCAGGATGCAAGGTTAAGACTCTCCGTTCTGACCGAGGGGGGGAATATATGTCACACATGTTGAATTCCTTTCTTGAGAGTAGAGGTATAAAACATCAGTTTACCACTCCTTATACTCCACAGCAGAATGGGGTTGCAGAAAGGAAGAATCGGTCACTCATGGAGATGGCCAGATGTATGCTAAAAGCAAAGAGGCTACCACATATCTTTTGGGTGGAAGCTATCATGGGTGCTTGTCATATTTTGAATCGATGTCCCACAAAGGCATTGGTTTCCATTACTCCTTTTGAGGCTTGGCATGGCCGCAAGCCTTCGGTATCACATTTTCGTATTTTTGGGTGTCCACATACCCAAAGAGTTGAGGAGGAAGTTGGATGATAAAGCCACAAAATGCATCTTTGTTGGGTATAGCCGTGAGAGCAGGGGCTACAGGTTATATGACCCACTATCCAGGAAGATATTCACTAGTCGGGATGTGATTTTTGATGAAAAATCAGAAATATCCATGGCTGGTTATGCTGCAAATCAGGCTGAAAATGATGTGTTTGAAGGTCTACTACCTATGGAGTTTCATTCCACAGTTGGTGATCCAACTCATGAGGGTAGAGGACAGCCAGCAAATCATGAAGGTGGTGCAGAAATTCAGCAGCAAATTGAGCCAGAAGCTGAACCAAATATGGGGCAGCAGGCACCACAGGTCAGACACATACCTAGATGGTATTTGAGGACATTACAGGACAGCCATCTAGAGGGTCCTCTTGCTGGTCGTACTCGTAGGGAGACACGGACCAATGGGCATGCACACATCATGGATTTGAACATGGTTATGGCAGCCAGTTTACAGGATGATAATGAGCCTGATTCATTTGTGGATGCACGAGACAATGTGCATTGGAACAAAGCCATGCAGGATGAGCTTGATTCTATTAAAAGGAATCAAACATGGGATTTGGTTGATCTGCCCAAAGGCAAGAAAGCAATTGGTACTAAGTGGGTCTATAAGTTGAAAAGACATGCAGATGGATCCACTGACAGGTACAAAGCCCGTCTAGTTGCAAAGGGCTATGCACAGAAGAAGGGCATTGATTATGAGGAGACATTTGCTCCTACATCCCGTATGTCGACACTTAGGTGTGTCATTGCATTGGCTGCACATCGTGCTTGGGTTGTTCACCAGTTGGACATAAAGACTGCTTTCCTACATGGGGACCTCGAGGAGGAAGTTTATGTATATCAGCCCATAGGCTTTGCAGAACATGGTCATGAAGGGAAAGTATGTAGGCTGAAAAAGGCCTTGTATGGTTTGAAACAAGCTCCACGAGCTTGGTATGCAAAGATAGAAGCTTTCCTACTCACTCAAGGATTTGTGAACAGTCCATCAGAACCCACCTTGTATGTAAAGAAAGAAAAGAAAGATCTACTGGTCATCAGTCTTTATGTAGATGATCTCTTGCTCATGGGATCAAATGATGACAAAATTGCAGCTTTTAAAGAGATACTGCAACAGACATTTGACATGTCTGATTTGGGACTCGTACACTACTATTTGGGCATACAGTTTGTGCAGGATAGCAGAGGCATTGGGTTGTTGCAATCTCGGTATGTTGCTAAACTTCTGGAGAAGTTTAAATTTCAGGATTGCAAGCCTATTAGCACTCCTATGGAGCAAGGGATGAAACTGTCACTACAAGATGACAGTATTTCCTTTGATGCCACTACATATGCTCAGGCTGTTGGGTGCCTTATTTACTTGTGTACTACACGGCCAGATATTCAGTATGCAGTCTCTCAGTTGAGCAGATTCATGCACAACCCGCGGTTGTCACATTGGCAAGCTGTGAAGCGTGTATTCCGATATTTGCAGGGTACCTTGTCTCTTGGATTGCTTTATCCTGAGGGGGGTGATATGCAGTTATACGCTTACAGTGATTCAGATTGGGCTGGTGATTTTGATACCAGACATTCCACTAGTGGAAATTGTTTCTTTCTTGGCTCTCCATGCATTTCTTGGCTCTTCATGCATTTCTTGGCTAAGCAAGAAACAGACCACAGTGGCCACTTCGTCTTGTGCGGCAGAGTACAGAGCAGCCTACACTACTACTGTTGAGTGTGTTTGGCTGCGTCGTCTCATGACTGATATGGATATTTCAGTGGAGGAGCCTACACCTATCTATACTGATAGTCAGAGTGCCATTGCTATGGCCAGGAATCCTGTGTTTCATGCTCGCACGAAACACATTGAGATTCACTATCATTTTGTTCGGGAGAGACTCCAGGCAGGTGATATCAGTCTGATCTACTGTCCTACAGATTAGAATGTGGCAGACATCTTCACCAAGGCATTACCACGTCCGAAATTTGAAGCATTCCGCACTGCTTTGAATTTGTTTCCTTTTGGTGGATGATGTACAGTGATCACATATCACTCCAGGGGGGTTTGTTGGGTTTTATGCTGTGCATGCACCCAGAGGAGTGCTAGTGATCATCAGTAGATTACTAGGGCACTTTTTACTTCAGCTAGTGGAGGTTTTTTCCCCCAGTTTCGCTTAGTTTCACTTATAAACAGTTTATAAGTGTTTTGGTCCACCCGGCACATTTTATGGCCAAACATGTGAACACTTCTTTTAGGTCACTTTATTATGTGGCTATTGTACTTCACATTATCAACCGAATACACAACAAGAGTCGTGTTCTCTCTCTGCTTCCCCACGTTTGTGTTTGCAACACCTCCAAACCCTAACCCTAACAGCTGAAAGCCTTCATTAATCACCTCTCCAAACCTGCCCGCCACTTCTCCATACCCTAATCCTATGCAAACCCTAGCTCTCTCTCTCGCCGCCACCTTCTGTTCGCTCTGTTTACCGCCTTCTGTTCGCTCTGTTCGCGCCTATGTGCGTAGTCGCCGCCTTCGCTCCTGCCTCCTGCACACGCTCAACTCTCTCTCTCTCTCTCTTCCCCGCCACACTCTCTCTCTGCCCGCCCGCCAGTTCGCCATCTCACCAGTTCGCCATCTGCCTGCCAGTTCGCCCTTTCCCCAGTTCGCCATCTCACCAGTTCGCATCTCTGCCCGCCCGCCATCTCACCAGTTCGCCTCTGCCTGCCAGTTCGCCATCTCACTAGTTCGCATCTCTGCCCGCCAGCCAGTTCGCCATCTCACCAGTTCGCCATCTGCCTGCCAGTTCGCCCTTTCCCGAGTTCGCCATCTCACCAGTTCGCATCTCTGCCCGCCCGCCAGTTCGCCAGTTCGCCTTAGGTCTGGCTAGCCTTTGCCCACCCACCCTTGCTCAGGCCCCCAAGGCAGCAACATAACTCTCTCTCTCTCTCTCTCCTCCCTGCCTGTGGGAAGGACTGCAGAGTGATTTGGAGGAATGGCCCCGAGTCTCCAAGAGAAACTCGAGGCCCTCGAGATGGCAATGAAGGCACTAATCAAGGAGAACAAGAAGACATCCGATTCCAACCTCAATGAGGTGGAAAACAAACTACACAGGCACATCATAGCTCTCGAAGCACGGGTCACGAACCTCGAACAAGAGAACACGGCACTCAAGGAGGAGGTGAGTGCATTGAAAGTGGAAATGGTAGCCATCAAGAATGCTGAGAAGGAAGAAGGGGAGATCAATGAAAACACTCTCACGGCCATCAAAGAAGAGATCTCCAAGGAGATCACAAAGGACATGGAGGGAAAGCTCGAAGCCAAGCAATCAAGATGGGTCGAGGTGGTGAAGAAGAACATCCGTAAAGAAGTGAGGGAGGAGACTCAAAGGGAAGAAAACCAAATCATTCACACCACCATTGAGGAGGAGAAGATGAGGCATGCTCGCCGCCTCAACATTCGAGTCACAGGTATAGCCGAGACACCCGACTCCACTCCCGAGAAAGATGGACAGCTTCTATGCATGAAGCTCGGCTACAAGGAAGAGCACCCTCTCCCCTTCACCAAAGCATGGAGAGCCGGGAAAGACTCAACACGCAAGCGAGCCCTCATCCTACAATTTGCAGGAGAGACGGAGAGGGTCACCTTCATGAGGAAGAGGGTCATACTACGGGGTTTAGAGGGAGCTCCCATTTTCTTGGATGATGATCTCACGAGGATGCAGCTTGAGCATAGGAGAACTTGCATGCCACGAGTCTTACACGCGAGGAGAGAAGGCAAGAAGGCCTTCTATCGAGATGGTCGGGTCATCATTGATGGCCGGCCCATGGATTAGCGGTTTGGGGCCTATGGGACACAGACCAGGCCACTGACAGAGATACACATAGCAGTGTGGAACTGTAATGGTTCACTATGGGTGCAGCCTGGACGACTGGAGCATGTTATGGTGGGGAGAGACATCATACTTTTGACAGAGACACATGAGAGCCCAGAGAGAGGGCTACCTCGAGTAGAGGGATTCCAGTGGGAGTCAGCATACAGGAGGACCACACGCCAGGGTACCTCGAGAGGGTCGGGGGGAGTAGCAGTCCTATTCAGACGGGAGCTACAGGGGAGACTGAGAGTGGTAGCACAGGATCCAGAGGCCAGATACATGTGGATCAGCTTACAGCTCTCACAGGACAGGGTTATCTACATAGCTCTATGTTACTTTTCTCCATCAGGATCCTCCTATGTCATTACAGAGGACATGCCACAGGAGGAGGAGACAGGAGCCTCGCCATACACTTGTCTGTCAGAGGAGATTATGCATTATTCTACACTAGGGGAAGTATTTCTTACGGGCGACTTCAATGCCCACACACAGAGCAGACAGTGTGAGGTGTATGACTATGATGACATGGAGATCCTCCACCCTGTGGATCCAGAGGAGATAGGGGCTAGTCGGGCATCAGAGGACACTGGACCAGACAGAGGACATTATGGGGACCACTTACTAGAGTTGGGAGCCAGGCATCGTCTCGTTATTTATAACGGGATGCTACAGTGGCCGGGATCAGGAGGGCTGACATGCTTCCCACATGGGGGTCATACACGGACCGGAGGCACGGTGGTAGACTACATTTTGGGGTCTTTGGAGGCATCACAGCTTGTCACCTCATTCTCCATTCCACCTCGTCCTATTGGGGCAGATCATACATACTTGGCATTTTCACTAGCCGGATCACCAGTATCACCAGCCCCCCACATACCGACGCCACACACTACCATCTACTTCACACATGACATGGCAGACATATACACTGGCAGAGTAGAGGATGGGCTCCTACTCATGGATCCCCTGGCATCTATGGATACCATTACAGCCCAGCTCGCATCACTCCTACACACGGCTGCATTACAGAGCTTCCCACATCGTGTACACTCAGGAGAGCCTGCGAGACCTGGGACTATGCCCCAGAACAAATGGTATGATGACGAGTGCAGAGCCCTATACTCACGGCTCCGCATACAGAGAGCCTTGGGAGCCATCACAGAGCAGGAGTCGAGGAGAGAGATGAGGAGACTTACTCGCCGCAAAAGGCGGGCCTTCGCAGAGACACAGGAGCTAGAGATCTTTCATTTCTTCATGAGCAGAGATAGCCCTGTCTCATGGCGGCACTTTAGAGAGCCCCGGACCCCGACACCTATTGCAGACCCACAGACATGGCACACATATGCAGAGGGTCTATACCATGCCCCACAGCAGCCACCTATACCTCAGCCACAGGAGCCTCGACCTACCACAGCTAGCTTCTTTACCCACTCGATGGTACAGGAAGCTATCCGCCGCCTACAGCATGGACGGGCCGCCGACCATATGGGCCTGCAGGGTGAGCATCTCATATATGCAGTAGATTCTTTAGCTCCTTTTCTTGCACACCTGTTTAACAGGGCACTAGCAGAGGGTTTGCCTGCGGAGTGGACGATGCACACCATTGTGCCGATTCACAAAACAGGGGATATGCTCGATCCGAGCAACTACAGGACGGTTATGGTAGGCCACGTGCTGGCCAAACTCTATGGTGCAGTGCTGGAGCAAGAGCTTAGCTTATATGCTGAGCGAGCAGGTTTACGCTCATCAGGGCAGGCAGGCTTCAGGAGAGCTTTCTCTACCACTGACCATGTATTCACTTTGAGATGTATGATTGATCAGGCCAGAGTGAGGAAGAGAAAGCTCTATTGCTGCTTTGTGGATTTCCGCAAGGCATTTGACACGGTACCACGAGAGAGGCTCTTTCAGCGCCTGCAGTCTCTTGGCATACCAGCAGATATGACATGGGGCATCTATGCATTATATGAGCAGGTTTTTGGGCGACTCAGATGTCCAGGAGGTATGTCCGAGACTATTGCTAGCACCATTGGTGTGAAGCAAGGATGCCCACTTTCCCCCACGCTATTTGGGTTGTACATTGATGAGGTGGCTGACTTCATTACACGGGGAGGCGGAGATGGAGTTGATTTAGCAGGTACCTCAGTACATATTATGCTCTATGCTGATGATATTGTATTAGTGTCTGAGTCCCCAAGTGGTCTACAGCAGCATCTACATGCACTCGATGATTTCTGCACACAGAGGGGTCTTACTGTGAACCTTGGGAAAACCAAGGTTATGGTCTTTCATACATCGAGACAGGGCAGGAGTCAGCTGACATTCAGTCTCGCAGGATGCCCGGTGGAGGTGGTGACATCATACGTGTACCTAGGGGTTACCTTCTCTGCAGCAACCACACGCTTTACCATGGGTTCAGCAGCCAGAGCTAGATTGACACGGGGATATGCAGCATTGGCTATGCTAGAGAGACAGTGCCACCAGGCGCATTTTCAGGAGCCCCGGACGAAGGGGTGGCTATTTGACACATTAGTCACACCGGCATTGATGTATGGAGCAGCAGTATGGGCACCAGGCCTCGCTACCCATTGGTGGACACAGATAGAGAGACCACAGGCCCTCATGATGGCACGCATGATACGCAGCAAACCGTCAGTACCTCATGACATTATCCGAGCAGAGTTTGCTGCGCCTCCTATGATGGTAGAGGCCATATTTCAGACTATATGCCTGCTAGACAGATTCAGAGAGATGCCACAGGACAGATTATCATACAGAGCTTTTCAGGCATCTAGACAGTTGGCTGAGGCAGGAGACAGAGGATCATGGTATGCACAGGTCACACATTGGTTCTCACAGCATGGCCTAGACATGGATCATCTACCACCATTCCAGTATGACAGGGATGCACCACATATCCGTCTCTCTCATAGTGAGAGGAACAGAGTATTGAGACAGGATCTATGGCAGCTCTATACACGAGAGACATGGATATCGCCTGCACAGCCTCTTCTACCGAAGATGCTATACTACAGAGATCACTTCATGAGTATCACTGATGATGGATTCATAGAGAGGCCTAGATACATGGAGGGCTTTTTACCACACGGCTCCCGAGTGGCTATTGGTCAGCTCAGAGTTTCATCACACCGATTGGAGATTGAGACTGGCAGAGCAGCACGGATCCCCCGAGAGGAGAGGGTATGCAGATTGTGCAGAGAGGAGGTGGAGAGTGAGGAGCATTATGTATGCAGATGCAGAGCATATACAGCCATCAGAGAGAGATATCCCATTTTATTCAGAGAGCCACATTCCCTACGCCAGATCTTTGAGGCAGCAGACCAGCGCATACTGGGGAGATACATTCTAGACATACAGCGCCACAGAGAGACATTATTACAGGCTCAGACAGCTCCAGAGGGGGGGCGACAGACACAGATTACTACATTTTTTCAGAGATCCACACCCCTCCCAGCCCCTACACGGCAGGGAATTACTCTCCAGAGAGCAGAGACACTTAGAGCCCGCAGGAGACAGAGGACACCTGGCTTTCGGACACCACGCCTATACCAGAGAGAGATGACAGAGATCAGAGCTCAGTTTCACAGAGAGGGTGCGGAGCGAATGGCTCGCTTCAGAGCACACCCAGGCATGTTCTTCAGGGAGCTGTGGACACCCCCTTCACTGATGTATACCATTTTATATCCCCAGTATGGTACAGGATGGAGCTAGCTAGGTTGCATATCATGATTGTATACTCCATGCATATAGCTTTGCATTCTCCTAGTAGTAGAGCTCCATCCCCTGCACACCCAGATTCAGCTTTTTTATTCAGTACTTTTTCATTTTGTTGGGATGACAGAGGATACTCCATACAGGTACTCCGATTTGTCTCATAGGCCGAGTTCGGTCTTTTGGAAGACGTTAATAAAATCTTTCTTTCTTTCTTTCTTTCTTTCTCTCTCTCTTCAAGTCAGGGGATCCCATGCTTCCTGGGAATTATCGTACCATCATGATTGGTCACACATTGGCTAGATTATATGCATCTATTCTTGAGCAGGAGTTGAGTAGATGGGCCATACGTGCATCAGGGCAAGCAGGGTTCAGGAGAGGTTTCTCCACTCTTGACCATATCTTGACACTCAGAGCTATTATTGAGGAGGGCAGATTATATGGCAGGAGGATTTATTGTTGCTTTGTGGATTTCCGCAAAGCTTTTGACACAGTACCGAGAGCCAGACTGATGCGCAGACTACAGGAGATGGGAGTGCCCCCAGAGCTGATTTGGGGAATCATGGCTTTATACAGGACAGTTGTGGGGCAGGTACGTACTACTCAGGGTATATCTGAGATGGTTCACTCCACTATTGGGGTGAAACAGAGCTGCCCCCTTTCTCCCACGGTCCACCTTATTTGGGATGTATGTGGATGAGGTTTCGGACTATGTAGAGCGGGAGGGTGACAGAGGAGCACAGCTAGCAGGGACATGGATTCCGCTGTTATTGTATGCTGATGATAGTGTGCTGATCTCAAATTCTCCAGAGGGGATGCAGCGTCATTTGGATGCATTGCACACATTTGCAGAGGACAGTGGATTGTCTGTTAACCTTGGTAAAACCAAGGTGATGGTGTTTAACACCACAGCACAGTGGGTTAGGAGGTCAATACCCACCTTTACATATGGTCAGGAGACAGTGGAGTATACAGATGCATATACTTACCTTGGTGTGGTTTTTAGTGGCCCACTATTTTCCTTGAGGAGAGCAGCGGAGACCAGATTGACCAGAGCTTATGCAGCATTGGGGAGACTAGAGAGGATGTGTTCGCTCGCAGGTTCAGTTTCAGGAACCTCGAACAAAGCTCTGGCTCTTTGACACTTTGGTCACTTCAGCCATGCTGTATGGAGTGGAGATATGGGGACCCTCAGTGGATCACCACAGCCGAGCTGGTAGCACCGATGGATGGAGACGTATGGAGAGGTCCTTGGTTTCTATGATTTCCCGGATGATTAGGGCCAAGGCCTCCGTACCACATGATATTATCCGTGCAGAGATGGCTGCCCCCCCATTGGTAGTAGAGGCACTCACTCGATCAGTCTCCTTTATACATAGCACTTGGGCTCTCCCTATAGACAGATATGCTCGCTTAGCCCTGGAGTCTTCACGACAGTTGGCATCACAGGGAGACGGATCATGTTGGTATGCACAGATGACAGCTTGGTTCCAACTGCATGGCTTTAGTATGGACAGGCTACCTCCATTTCAGTACTCCCTGGATGCACCCTCCCTCTCTCTCACACCAGAGATTACCAGACTTATCAGGCAGGACTTGACTCAGCTGGACACTAGGAGGACATGGATACAGCCGACACACGAGCTTGGTACGAAGATGGCTTTCTATAGAGATCATCTTCTCCAGCTCACGGAGGATGGGTTTGTGATTAGACCCAGCTACATGGATACTCATCTTTCTCATGGGGTACGGTGTGCTATTGGTCAGATGCGCACATCCTCACACCAGCTAGAGATTGAGACTGGCAGATTCAGAGGAGTACCAGCTGAGGCCAGGATTTGTCAGCTGTGCCAGATGGAGCCAGAGACAGAGTTACATTACATATGTCACTGTCCAGTATATTATGAGATACGAGGCCGCTTTCACTGCCTGTTCAGAGAGGGCTTCGGACCACTTTCTAGAGTCACGAGATACCAAGATCAGAGATGCCTCGGATTGTACTTGCTGGAGCTGCGTAGACATAGAGAGGGTCTCCTGAGAGGGAGAGGATTAGAGAGGGAGAGACACCTACAGAGGCAGATTACAGACTTCTTTCGACCAGAGATTGAGCAATCAGGCCAGCAGGCATTGCAGCTAGCCCCAGAGTACAGCCGCACCAGAGGTACACTGATTGATCGGGCTATAGAGCTGGGGCGGTCCAGGCGCCCCAAGATGAGAGGCCCATCTCGACACCAACGGAGACTACAACAGAGGATCAGGACCATACTAGCACGGCATGGGAGACGTCCAGTCAGGGTACTCACCATGGAGGACATTGAGGATATCCGCCATCGACCGATGAGAGACATCTTTGGATAGTGATGTGTATGATGCTTACCTTTGTTGCTGGAGTTTTCCTCCCAGATGTTATCCATTAGGAGCTCCTAGTACCGTACTTTTCCTCATAGTTGTTTCAGTTTCAGTTAGTTGTTTAGTTGTTTTTAGTTTTCCTTACACAGACATTGTATCAGATCCACCAATTGTTGTAACCTTTTTGGTCTCATAGGTCATTTTGGCCTTCTGAAGACGTTAATATATCATTTCATTTCATTTCATTTCTCTCTCTCTCCCTCTCTTTCTCTCTACATTAAGCGGTCTCGTCTCGTCTCGTCTCTCTCTCTCTCGCGCGAGCGCCACTGTTCTCGCCGCCGCCTTCCCTTCGCTACTGTTCGCGCCCCTGCTCGCCGCCCTCTCTCCCGCTTGGGCTGGCTCTGTTCTGTCTGGACCCGCTATGCTATTATGTTCGCCTCGCTGCCCTGCTTGCGCTATGTTGGCCCGTCTCCCTGTCCGCTAGTCCCTTCGCATGGCTTTTCCCACCCACCCTTCCTCAGGCCCCCAAGGCAGCAACAAAACTCTCTCTCTCTCTCTCTCTCTCTCTCTCTCTCTCTCTCCTGTGGGAAGGGCTGCAGAGTAATCTCGAGGAATGGCTTTGAGTCTCCAAGAGAGAAGGCACTAATCAAGGAGAACAAGAAGACATCCGATTCCAACCTCAATGAGGTGGAGAACAAACTACACCGGCACATCATGGCCCTCGAAGCATGGATCACGGACCTTGAACAAGAGAACACGACACTCAAGAAGGACGTGAGTGCATTGAAAGTGGAATTGGTAGCCGTCAAGAACACCGAGAAGGAAGAAGGGGAGATCAATGAAAACACTCTCACGGCCATCAAAGAAGAGATCTCCAAGGAGATCACAAAGGACATGGAGGGAAAACTCGAAGCCAAGCAGTCAGGATAGGTTGAGGTGGTGAAGAAGAACATCCGTAAAGAAGTGAGGGAGGAGACTCAAATGGGAAGAACACCAAATCATTCACATGACCATTGAGGAGGAGAAGATGAGGCATGCCCGCCGCCTCAACATTCGAGTCACGGGTATAGCCGAGACACCCGACTCCACTCCCGAGAAAGATGGACAGCTTCTATGCATGAAGCTCGGCTACAGGGAAAAGGACCCTCTCCCCTTCACCAAAGCATGGAGAGCCGGGAAAGACTCAACACGCAAGCGAGCCCTCATCCTACAGTTTGCAGGAGAGACGGAGAGGGTCACCTTCATGAGGAAGAGGGTGATTCTACGAGGATTACAGGGAGATCCCATCTATTTGGATGACGACCTTACAAGGATGCAGATAGAACACAGGCAAACATGCATGCCGAGAGTCCTACAGGCCAGGAAAGAGGGCAAGAGAGCATTCTATCGCGATGGCCGTGTCATCATTGATGGCAAGGCCACCGATTAGCGCTAGGCGGCCTATGGGACATCGGCCATGGAGGATCCAGATTCACAGATACACATAGCAGTTTGGAACTGCAATGGAGCACTTTGGACACATCCTGGGAGGATGGAGGAGGTCATGGAGGGACGGGACATCATACTACTTACAAAGACGCACCAGAGCCCAGAGAGGGGGCTACCCAAAGTAGAGGACTATCAGTGGGAGTTTACATACAGAGGATCTGGAGGTATAGGAGCGCCTACAGGTGGTATCACGTGACCAGGAGGTTAGATACATGTGGATTAGACTGCAACTCTCAGCAGACAGGGTGTTATACATTGCTCTATGCTACTTCTCTCCTAGAGGATCGAGATATGCCATGACAGCAGAGGATGAGAGTAGAGGCGAGGAGGAGGACACAGGGCCATTGAGAGAGTCACCATATGCAGCCCTTTCAGATGAGATCATACACTACTCCAACCTCGGGGAAGTCCTCCTTATGGGGGACTTCAATGAACGGACACAGAGCCAACAGTGCAACATTTATGATTTCAAGCACCCCGAGGTGATGCACACACTAGAGGTGGAGGACACGGGAGCTTGCACGGTGTCAAAGGACATGGGGCCGGATAACACCAGATATGGTCATCACTTACTTGAGCTGGGAGCGCGACACCATCTCGTTATTTATAACGGGATGAGACAGTGGCAAGATTCAGGAGCACTGACATGCTTTCCACGATCAAGGGGGGTAAGCACAGTGGACTACATCATGGGGTCCATGGAGACCACACAGGCAGTGACATCTTTCACCATCCCCCCCTGTCCTATTGGTACGGATCACACGTACCTCTTATTGTCACTGGTGCGCTCCACACCAGCACCCACACAGCCCACACAGGCATCGCATACAACTTTCTACTTCACCCATGACTTGGCAGACATATATGAGCATCATGTATATGACGGGCTATTCCAGATGGATCCCCTGTCACATCTAGACACACTCACCACCCAGCTAATCATCTCTACTACATACGGCCGCCACCCGCAGCTTCCCCCATCATACACACATTGCACACACAGATAGATCTGGGAGCATGCCCCAGAATCAGTGGTATGATGATGAGTGCAGAGAGCTATATAGACACCTCCGTGCCCAGAGAGCACTAGGGACCATTACAAAGAGACAGGTGAGCCGACATATGAGGATCCTCACACGCCGTAAGAGGCGTGCATATGAGGAGGCACACTACTGGGATATATACCACCTACTCATGAGCAGAGATGCAGCCACTGCATGGCGCAAGATGAGAGAGCCTCGCCCTCGTACCCCGATTGAGGATCCACACACATGGCACACATATGCAAAGACCCTCTACCATATCCCTCAGCAGCAGCCGCCCATACCACAGCAACAGGAATCCCGCCCTACCACCTCTACTTTCTTTACCGCCTCGATGGTAGAGAGAGCTATCCACTGGTTACAGCATGGGAGATCAGCTGACCACATAGGTGTACAGAGTGAGCATCTTATTTGTGCAGCTGACACACTGGGACCCTCTGTTGCTCACCTCTTTAATAGGGCACTAGTGGAGGGCCTACCAGCTGAGTGGACTATGCACACCATCGTGCCTCTCCACAAAGCGGGAGACATGCTAGACCCCAGCAACTACAGGACTATCATGATTGGTCATACATTGGCCAAACTTTATGGCGCAGTCTCGAGGCAGAGTTGAGTTCATATGCAGAGGAGGGACTACAAGCACGAGGGCAGGCTGGATTCCAACGAGCTTTCTCCACTATTGACCATATATTCACTCTGAGATGTCTGATTGACCAGGCTCGGGCACGGGAGAACAGATTATACTGCTGCTTTGTGGATTTCCGCAAAGCATTTGACACGATGCCACGAGAGAGACTCCTCCAGCGCCTACAGTCATTGGGGATCCCATCAGAGATGGTTTGGGGCATCTATGCTTTATATGAGCAGGTCTTTGGGCGCATACGATGCCCCGAGGGGCTATCTGATGTTATTGCTAGCACCATAGGTGTGAAGCAAGGATGCCCACTCTCTCCTACACTATTTGGGCTATACATCGATGAGGTGGCTGACTTCATTGGTCACGGTGGTGGGGACGGGGTAGACATCTCAGGTACCACAGTCCACATTATGCTATATGCAGATGATATTATTCTGGTCTCTGAGTCGCGGATGGGACTACAGCACCATCTCCATGCACTCGATGACTTCTGCACACAGAGGGGGCTTACAGTGAACCATGGGAAAACCAAGGCCATGGTTTTCCACACCTCAGGGCCGGTTCGACGACAAGCCATCTTCACACTAGAAAGAGGACAGTAAGAGGTGGTAGACTCATATGTGTACCTGGGGATTACATTTACGACTCCACTAGGAAGATTTACTATGGCACAGGGGCAGCCAGGGATAGACTCACACAAGGGTATGCAGCTCTGGCCATGCTAGAGAGACAATGACACCAGGCACACTTCCAGGAGCCCCGCACGAAGGGGTCGTTGTTTGACACACTAGTCACCCCTGCTTTGATGTATGCTGCAGCAGTACGGGCACCTGGGCTCGCCACCTCCACATGGTCTCAGATAGAGAGGCTTCAGATTCTCATGCTCTCACGGATGATCCACAGCAAACCCTCCGTCCCACGTGACATTGTCCGGACGGAGTTTGCTGCACCTCCTATGCTAGTAGAGGCCCTCTTCCAGACGATTTGCTTCATAGAGGATCAGAGATATGCCATCAGATCGACTCTCACATAGAGCTTTTGAGGCGTCCAGGCAGCTCGCAGAGTGGAGATAGGAGATCATGGTATTCACAGATGATATAGTGGCTCACTCAGCATGGTCTTGACATAGATCACCTGCCACCTTTCCAGTATGATATACATGCACCACACATCCAGCTCTCTCATAGTAAGAGGAACACAGTCCTTCGGTAGGATTTATGGCAGCGATACACTCAAGAGACTTGGATTACACCCAATCAGCCTCTACTGCCGAAGATGCTATACTACAGAGATCAGTTTATGCGTATCTCAGCGGATGGATTCATACAGAGACCTGGATACATGGATGTGTACATGCCTCACAGTGCCTGAGTGGTGATTGGCCAGCTCAGAGTGTCACCACACCAGCTTGAGATTGAGGCAGGTAGAGCAGCACGGATCCCCAGAGCAGAGAGGATATGCAGACTATGCCAAGAGGAGGTTGAGAGTGAGGAACATTATGTATGCAGATGCAGAGCATATAGTGTCATTAGAGAGAGATACACCACCATCTTCAGTGGACATCCCTCACTCTACCACATCATGGAGTCCGTAGACCAGCGCAGATTTGGCCAGTTCTTGCTAGAGACACAGTGCCACAGAGAGACACTGCTACGGACTCATACCATAGGGAGAGGTGGGCGACAGCTCCAGCTCACTGATTTCTTCCACAGATCTATCCCAGTGCCTACCCAAACACAGGAGGGGGTTACACTTCAGCGCGTTGCGGACCTCCGAGCCAGACGGAGACCAAGAGCACCAGGCTACCATACTCCCAGACTACATCAGAGGGAGATCACAGAGATACGGGCTCGACATCAGCACCATATCAAGGAGCGGCTAGCTCACTTACACTCACACCCGGAGATCATGCTCCGAGGTATTTTTGCCTCGCCATCGCCTATGTATCACATATTACACCCCCATTATGGTACTGGTTGGAGCTAGACAGATTTGCATTGCATTCTTGTATACCCTGCGCATATAGGTTGCATACTGAGCCTCTAGCAGTAGTGCTCCATCCATCACACCCCCCCACTAGCTCAGTTATATCCACTAAAACCATCCAAAAAGCTGTAGAGGGCATGCCCGGCAACATCCTCTAAGACCTAAATCCCGATCCATGAATGGAAGGGGAAACCCATCCTTGATAGTAGCTTTGTTGAGAGAGCGGAAGTCCACACAGACACGGATCTTATTGGTCTTTTTCTTTGGAGAGATCACCATGGGGAAGAGCCATTCAAATTGTTCCACTGGAGAAATGATGTGGGTGTCCTCCATCTTTTCCAGCTCCACTTTGATAGCCTCTATATACTTTGGGTTGAGCTTGTATGCGTGCCCACAAATGGGTCGAGTACCCTCTTGGAGAGGAATGGTGTGGACACCAATAGCTGTTGGAACGCCTTCCAAGTCCTTGTATGTCCATGCAAAGATGTCCTTATATGAGCGGAAGAAGGCAACACCTTGGTCAAGGAGGGTGGGGTGATCCCACCACCAAGAGGCGAAGAGGATGGGACGAGGTGCCTTAGAAGTGCCGAGGTTGAACTCCTAGACAGGGTCTTGGCAAGATGGCAGGTCGACCGGTTCCCTATCTCAGCTGCTTTGGAGAGGAGGTCAGGGTTGTGTGCGGGCTGGTGGTAGATTGGGAAGGTGGAGTTTGTGGAAGAGTTGCTAGAGTTGGTGTGGAGAGCTATTCCGCCTTGCGGAGAGATTTGGCCATCTTACTGCCTCTGTGGCGATCCGTGACTTGTTCTCCTAGGCCTTAAGCCTCATAGTGCTCAGAGGAGAGTTGGGTGGAAGCCTGTTATATCTCTGTGATGTCCACCATGTAGGATGTCAGGCCTTCCATCATCCATGGCCTGGAGCCAGTCAAGGAGTTCAGACTCATCACCATGGGGAACAAGGCCTGAAGTGGTTGTCCGAGAGTTGGAAGAAGCGTAAGGTGAGTGGCGTGCGTTGGATCTTCAAATTGAAGTTTCGAGCTGATGGCAGCTTGGACAAGCACAAGGCGAGGTTGGTTGCCAAGGATTATGCTCAGCGCCCAGGAGTCGACTTCGATGAGACCTTCGCTCCGACTACCCGGATGACTATCATTCGCACCGTTCTTACTCTTGCAGGACATCATAGATGGCCCGGTTTCCAGATGGACGTCAAGTCGGCTTTCCCGAATGGAGAGCTTACACAGGGGGTTTATGTTGATCAGCCACCGGGATTTGTTGTTCCAGGCAAACAAGATCAGGTGTACCGGCTGAATAAGGCTTTATATGGTCTGAAGCAGGCTCCGCAGGCTTGGTACCAGCAGATTGATGAGTTCTTTCAGAAGCTCAGCCTGTGCCGTTCTCATGCAGATTCGAACCTTTATATCCTCCTTGAGAGGGGGTTGATTGTTATCATTGTGGTCTATGTTGATGACCTAATCTTTACAGGTTCTTATTCTGTGAGGATCCGTTCAATCATGGATGCTTTGGAGATAGAGTTTGAGATGACGGATCTTGGCCTTCTGCGTTATTTTCTTGGCTTTGAGATTTGGCAGACCTCGAAGGGCATTTTCTTCTCTCAGCAGAAGTACACACGGGAGATTCTTGACAGATTTCAGATGACTGGATGCAAACCAGTATCTTCTCCTATGGATACTAGTGAGAAGCTTTCTCTACTTGATGCTTCTCCAGGGATTGATCAAAGACAGTATCGGGTTCTTGTCGGTTGTTTGGTTTGGTTGACCTACTCTCGATTGGACATATGTTTCGCAGTCAGTTTATTGAGTTCTTTTTCATCCAAACCCCGTCAGCAGCATTGGCGGTATGCTATCATAGTTCTTCGGTACTTGCGTGGTGCTCTAGACTTTGGCATCTTCTATGGCCAAGGATGCACTCTTGTTGGATGGTCTGATTCAGATTGGGTTGGAGATCCAGATACTCGACATTCGACCATTGGTTGTGTTTTTTCACTCGGGTCTGGAGCCATTTCATGGAGCAGTAAAAAGCAGCCTACTGTGGCGCTTTCCTCTACAGAGGCGTAGTATCATGCGGTTTGTTATGCTGCATGTGAGGCAATTTGGTTGCGAAGATTATTGGAGGAGCTTGGCTGTCCTCCTAAGAGATCTACTCTTCTTTCGTGTGACAATCAGAGTTGCATCGCCATCGCCAAGAACCCTGTGTTACATGCTCGTACGAAACACATTGAGATACAGTATCACTATGTTCGTGAACGGGTTCTTGCTGGAGATTTGCGTTTGGAGTATTGTGCTTCAGCGGAGAATGCTGCAGATTTGTTCACCAAGCCGGTTTCTCAGGCTTCCTTGGCTCCTCATCTTCGGCTTCTCGAAGTTTGTTCAACATCTGGTGCTGAGAGGGGGTATTAGCACATTCATCCCCAATTTCTGCCCATGTCTGGTGTCCTTTGGTCCCTTTTGCATGGCCCTTGATTGTGGGCTGGCCACCCTTATTTTATATATTTTTCTGGGATTGTTCCTAGCCTGGATGCCTTTTCTCCAGTCGGCCAGCTACAGATGTGCAGTCGGCCAGCTTATGCAGTTCCAGTCGGCTAGCTCTCCCCACCTATAAATAGGTGGGCTGGCCTCTCACTTTTTCATCTTGCCTAGTCTATCTTTTGCTCCCTCACTTATGAGACTACTTCTATCTCTTGCTTGGGACTGTATCACTTCAGTATATTCAGCATAGTTGCTCCATATCTCTCTCTCTTGCACTCTCTACTCAGCACACTCTAGTGCTTATTTGCTTCCGCTCTGTGCTGGACACCCGAAGACTGGGAGAGGGAGGTTGGCAAGTGGGTGGGGGATGTCCTAATGATGGAGTATGGCCTATAGATACTAAGTGGGTGGTGGGAGCCGGAAATGTGAAGTCGGAGGATGTGGATGCCCTTTGCTTAGGGCAGTCCCAGGTATAATGATTTTTGGATTCTGGACAATGCCGGCAGGGCGGAGCACCTTGACGAAGAAGGAAGCGGCTCTGGTAGTGACCGTATTCCCCACATCTATAGCAAAGAACGGGACGATTGCGAGGTTGAGGAGGGCGAATAGGACGGTTCACGAGGGTTGTTGCCATGGTGGTTGGTGTAGGAGGGTTAGGGATGAGCGGTGGAAGGTAGGTCACATGGGGAGAGGGTGGGCAAGGGGGAGGGGTAGCAGCATGGAAACGTTGTGGAACGGCAACAGCAACTGTAGCATATATGCAAGATTGGGGACTGTAGAGGCGGGGTGAGGAGGTTGTTGTTGGTGGAGTTGACGGAACCCCTTGAGGTAGTAGCAATCTTTATCTTCATGTCCTCCTTTTTCACAAAAGGAGAAGTACTTGCTTTTTGAACATTCCTGGATGGTGTGTCCAGTACTTCCTTTTTGGACATTCCTAGACAGTGTCTCCAAGTGATTGGCATATGGCACACCACAGCCCCTTCTTGGATTCGTGCTGGGTCTTCAATCTCCCTTTTGAGTTGAAGCAAGGTACTTTCCTCGCTAGGAGATTTCTGGCTCACTTTGAGTGCCTCCAATTCCCGCTTCAGTTGAGCCACCGGGTCATCCGATTGTGTTGCTGTTGGATTGACACGATTGTGTTGCTGTTGGATTAACAGAGCCGACATCACGCTCACACATGAGGCGTGCATTTTCAAGTTGGGATGCTAGCTCCTGGAATTCCAACAATGTTGTTGGTGTGGGCCGACTCTCCCGAATCTTCTGCTGGGTGGACCTGGGTAAGGCTTGTGTTACCCACTGAAGCACCATGAAGTCACCAGTGTAAGTTGATAGGCGGGCCACTAGCATTGTGGTCTGTGTCATGAGTTCCGACACTCTCTCTCCTGGTAGCAATTAGAGCTTCCCTAGCTCTTGGAGAATGCGGTCCTCATAGTTACCAGGACGGAAGGTCCAGAGGAAGGTGTCCTTCAGAGTGGTCCAGTCTGTAAAGTGGTCGATTGGAAACTGACTGAACCACTTGTCTATAGAACCTTGAAGAGTGGATGGAAAGAGCACCAAAAAGGCATCCTCCCACTTTACAAATGGCAATGAACCGTCAGATGTGGTCATCCAAATCCTCAGTGGATGATCCTTTGAAGGTGGAAAGCTTGACATTGACTCGGCCCAGCACCGTGGAAAGGGGTTCTGTGCCAGGAGGATGGGCTGCACCAAGAGGGTTGGCTTGGCCTCCCACATTGCCAAGGGCGGGGTTACCAAGGTTAGCCGCCATAGGAAGGGGTGGAGGAGGTTCCCTAGATGGCAAGTGGCTGAACCTCTTCCGATTGTAGCAGCGTATTGAAAGAGGACTTTTGGATGGACTCACCGGACTACCACGGGAGCATGTATTGGGCATGCAGAGAGGACGCAACACGGGAAGATGACGCAATACAACACGGGAAGAGGACACAACAAAAAGGATGCAACGCGAAAGAAAAGGTGAGCTATCAGGACTCCCAGTTTGGAGAGTCCCACCGGGCGTGACAAATTTTAGTGTACCTGTAGCACGGTTGGTTGCCCGGTATACACTGTGGTGGCTCTTCTCTGGACAGTATGTCCAGAGTCGTCCTCTATTCTCACAGTGTATCACATAAGCTCACAGCGCAACACACAAGACCCTACGTTGCAAACACAACAAAAAGAGACGAGACGAGACTACGGAAGGAACAGAATGCTTGCACTAATCGGAGAACACCTGATACAGGTCCCTCACTGTGCCGTGCACACTCAGCAGAGGTCACAGTGAAGAGGACGACACAGCTCAAAGACTGATGACTAACACAGAGGTACAAGTGGTATGATAGAGGTACAAGTCGTATGGGGGAAGAGTATAAGGATGTCCTTCAAGGTGAGAGGATGATGCCAAGAATAAGGATGTCCTCTATGGTGGGACAAGGGCCATATATGCCTGAGGTCGAGGCGGTGGCATCTCCTATCCTTAGTGGATGCCTTGGGTGGCAGCATAGCCTCTGGTGGAATCTCCTATCTCTGGAGATGTGGTGGAGTGTCAATCGGTGCCATTGGAGCCTTCAATGTACCTCCTTGTGTGGTGGTGCATCTCCACTTGATGATCCATGCTTGGCGCCTCCGTTGACTCGCCAATCACGCTTTGCGGTGGACAGTCCAGGTTACATCTTGGTGGACACTCCAGGTTTGTGGACACCCTTGGTGGCTACATATATTAACATCTACAAAAAACCAAAAAGTAAATGAGAGTGTACAATGAATCCATGCACTGTATCATGGAGAGAGGAATTCTATCATGGATTGCTCTCAGCACACGGTGCCTGCTGTCTTTCAAAAGGAAGCCACCCTGTTGACACTCCTTGCATTTTTCTTTCTGAGAGCTGGGGCAGTTTTTGGCCTTCGAAAGACGTCAAGTGAGATTTATTTCTTGCAATAATATCAGTGCTCTCCTCTGCATTCTCATCCTCTCTCCTATCCAATTATCCTCTTCTACTAGTGCAGCATTATGCAATTTTATTGAGAAAGAAAATCAAAATAGCAGCCACATATAAAGTCTGGTCCCCCTCCACTTATTAACATATCCACTGATTAGTGTGTATGACACATTGATAGTACTAAAAAGCCACACCTCATACTAACCTTTCCATTCACTTTGTCCCCTTTTGCTGGAAGTATTGCTGGGTATACTCGACACTTTATACTGTATCGATGGCTGCACATATCAGAGCTGATATAAGTTCACGCATTCCCAAAATAATTGAAAAGAATTTGTTTAAAAACAAGATGTAGTGTCTTTGAATACAGGACAAAACTTAAAACAAGTTCATTGTGGCTGTCCATCTAGTTTGTGATACTGCCCGGAAGAGAGGCTTGTGACAAGAACAATATCATGAGACCAGAGAAACAGAAAGTAAGCTTGTTTGTGCCTAACGTAAACCACAAATGCCTCTGAGAGTGTGAATAAAACCTGCCCAAAAACAAGCAAGAGATTCACTTAGGTATTAGGATGCCCTCACTGTAGGTAACCGCTTGCTTCTCATATGCCACACCGCTATGCTAGCTATTCTAAAATCTCCCAGGCTATGTCTTTCTTGTGAAAAGGCACAAAATTGTGAGTGCTACTGAGGCCAAGGTGATGGGAAAGTCAAACTTCCCTCTGCTTTGAAAGCTACCTCTCCAATCTTCCCTCACAGAATAAATTAGAACCTTAGCATCACATCCATGCACAACTGCTTCAAATTGAATATAAGAGTAACTTCATTCAAAAAACTATTGTCCACCATGAACGATGCTGATCAGTCTCTATACAAAGGTTGCATGTGAGGGAAACAGGTGAGACACATCAAACTTGTGAGACTAATGTCCTATTATTGGTGGACATGCCACAATTTACATGTAAACAGCAGAAGTGAGTGATTCTTCCTATGTTTTTTTTTCCCAAAGATCCTTCTATTAGTTAGCAAAAAAAAACAGCCTCGAGAGTCGAAGGGCTAAATGCAACCACGAAGGGCTAGATACAGACTCGCCTCCCTGTACAGGACAGGAATCAAAGAATCAAAAGGTGGAGAGAGATGCACTTCTCCTCCGGCTGGCCACTCTATGAGGAGAAGGCCAACTCATACAAGGGGAGGGGGAGGAGAAGGGAATAACCACATAGGTGTCCTGTAGTGCCAAGTGGGATCACCACCTCTATCTGTGAGAAAAGGACCAGGCCACCAGAGCCTCAAGAAAGCTTCCCGCTGCTTCCGCATGCGGTCAAAGCCACCCTGCAGCTTCCCCCACTAACCGTGGAGGGTATGGATGATGTCAAGCCAAATGCTCTTGATGGACTCCCTAGGCGGAGTGTGGGAGCCCTCAATGGCTTCGCTGCATCGAGCTCTCTAGATGTGCCATGCTGCAATGCTGCTACAAATCTCCCATCTCTGGCACGATCCCGGAGTCCAATGATCAGTAGATGGGGCTAGGACTAGAACTGTTGAAATGCGAAGGTGAGAGACTTGAAGGGCTAGCCCCCACCTTCGTCCTCATAAGCCATGACAACCTCAGCCTCTATGGGCCAAGTGATAATGCCCCATGAAATGATACGGGTCAAGATCATGTCCATCGCGAAAATGTGGCGAATCCGCTACCAAACCTACTGAGCCTTCTGGCAATCCCAAAGAAAATGTCGCTAAGACTCCTAAGGGTGGCCGCACCTCGGACAAGCTGTTGGTCGATCGCCAATGGCCAACCACGAGCCAACCACCGAACTCCTATGTCCAACAGCCAAAGAAAGAGGGTGATCTTTTGAGACCAAAAACTGCCCCATAGCCTCTTCCAAAAATCTGACAAAAACCGCCATGAGAGGCCCTGTGTCTACCAATGTACTACAACTGCCGGGGTGCCCTCAACCTCGGGCATCTGAAGCCTACGGCCTAGCCACGCAGTGTT
This sequence comes from Cibotium barometz, assembly GCF_041138505.1. Lineage (NCBI taxonomy): Eukaryota > Viridiplantae > Streptophyta > Polypodiopsida > Cyatheales > Cibotiaceae > Cibotium > Cibotium barometz. The sequence continues at coordinate 37,393,720 of NC_141075.1, read as the reverse complement.
TGCGAAGAACAAGGTGTCCAATGTCTCCTCTCGGTCAATAGGATCATGCCAAGTCCACTCCCCTGGGTCCCACTGGAGGCCCATGAGGGGCCGGCTCTCCCAAATCCATAACCACCAAAGTCTCTCCCATAACCACCAAAGTCTCTCCCTAGCCACCTTGGCCAGCGGGGGGTCAACATGCTCATGTGCCTGAAATCCGAGCACCCTCGCTCTCTGTAAGGCATAGCCACTGAAATCATCCAGAGGGGGCTCTGATCTCTCAAGTCTACCATGGGGTCCAATAGAAAAAGTGAGCAAAGCACAGCTCTCATCTGCGCCATGGACTGCCAAGAGAATACATTGCCTAGGAAACACATCCAGCCACTACGGGGGGGTTGGGTCTGGGATAGGGGTCAGCCACTCCTCCGAAATAGTAGAGTCAATGTCGAGGCTAAGTCCATCTCTACCCAGGATCCCAGCCAAGCCTCTCTCCTAAGCCTCCGGAGAAAGCTATCTAAATGCAAGCCAATCTCCAAGGGACTTTGCAGGTCCTATGCTGAATGCTCCCCATGATACATGAGGTCGGGCCCCCAATATGTGGCCACTGCTCGGTAAAACGGATCAGGGGGTTCCAAATCAAGGGCTGCCCGAAGACGCTCCTCTGAGGCTACAAGAGCTTACTGCTCAAGAGCCAGCCTAAGGTGATCCCAAGCTCGGAGTAGGCTAGCTGCAAATCTGTCCTCAAAAGCTGGGCTAAAGCCATGGGCCCACATCTCTATGAAGATCCATCTGGTGCTCTGCAGCCAAGGGCCCCCCGGACTCAGAGTACGGGCTGAAATCCGGGCCAAGAGGAAGTCCTTCCAAGGCTCCATAGTCACAAAGAAACACATTTCTAGGCTGAGAAACTCTGAAACCCCGAAACAGCTTAAATGCCAGAAACACGTTTCAAAAACGGGGATTTTTTTCGTTTCTTAAAAAAAACAAATTGTCTTTTTTAAAAATTTTGTGTAAGTGTTTTTTTTAATGTTGGGCTCTCTCTCTCTCTCTCTCTCTCTCTCTCTCTCTCTCTCTCTCTCTCTCTCTCTCTCTCTCTCTCCACGCCAGTTTCTTCCGGACCCAAGAGGTGGAGGACACCGACATAGTGGATCTTGTGGACCCTCCACGAGCTGCTCTGGACCTACCTCGCCCGAGAGGAGTTACCTCGGACCGAGCCTCTGCACTCCAGCGTGCCCGACGCCCTCGACCCCCCCGTCGGCCACGATCACCTCATCAGCTCCAAATCCAAGACATGTTCCACCGCCATTGAGCTGCCTTTGCACGTGACATAGCTGAGGGAGACCTCTCGGCCATACTCGTCAACCCCACGCTTGACATTTTGGAGTGGTATACCATCTACTCGGAGCTGATGTTGCTCCCATGTTTTTATGTTTTTAGTATTCCATGACGAGTTTCCATGGACAATTTTGTATCACCCCAGTGAGATAGCTATATTTATGTTTTCATTCTGTTGTATTTTCCATTCCATGATGAGATATGCCATGGACATTATTGTACCACTTTGGTCTCATAGGTCCATTGGGTCTTTAGTAGACGCTTAATACAAGAAACCCAAGAAGGCATTAGCAAGCGCACCCATCCTAAGATCCCCCAATTGGGATTTAATCTTTCATGTGCATATAGACGCTTCAGCCTTTGCTATTGGATGTGTGCTAGCACAGTCAAGGGAGCACAACATGCACTTCCCTGTGACCTTTGCTAGCCGTCAACTTAATGACGCTAAGCGCGACTACACCACCACTGAAAGAGAGGGATTAGCCATGGTATATGCCATGAAGAAGTACATGCATTACCTACTAGCTACCAAATTTGTGTTCTTTGTCAACCATCAAGCATTGGTGTATTTGGTGAACAAGCCTTGCGCCAAAGGGCGCATCACCAGATGGTTGCATATTTTTCTAGAGTTCTATTTCACCATCATGGTGCGAAAGAGGGTTTGTGCATGTCCATTCCGACCACCTTTCCAAAATTTTGAATGGAGAACCCCCTTTATGGGTGGAAGATGATCTTCCCGACGCTCCACTGTTCCACATTGACCACGTACCGGAATGGAATGAAGACATTGCCCACTTCTTGGCCAATTGACCGCCCCATCAAAAAACATAGAGCTAGACGCCTCATTAGAAAGGTAGCCCCCTATCAATTGATAGCGGAAATGGTTTACAAGAAGGATCAAGATGGCATCATAAGGAAATGTGTTTATGAAGATGACTTTGTTGCCATTTTTGAACAAGCCCATTCTGGCATAGGTGGAGGACACTTTGCCAAGCACACAACTGCCCATAACGTTCTCCAGGCCAAACTTTGGTGACCTACACTCTTCGAAGATGCGGTTGAGTTTGTCAAGCGCTGCGACGAATTCCAAAGGTTCGCCATCGTCCACGAGAAGGACCAAATACCCCTAACCCCAATAGTTTTGGAACAACCCTTTGCAAATTGGGTTTTAGATTTTGTTGGTCCCATTAGCCCTACTACTAAGGGAACCCAAGCGTGTTTCATCATCGTCGCCACACAGACTATTTCACAAAATGGGCGGAGCCCAAAGCAACGCAAAAAGCTGACACGAGAGCTACCGCACAGCTCCTCTATAAGAATGTGACTACCCCTTTCGGTTGCCTACTAGAAATAGTGAGCAATCGTGGTACACATTTTATCAATGAAGTGGTGGAGTTCTTGCTCAAGGAATTCCTTGTGGTGCACAGAAAGTCAACAATTAACTATCCACAAGCAAACAGCCAGGCCAAAACCACAAACAAAACTCACCAAGACAATAGAAGCATCGAGGAGCGATTGGGAGCCCAAGCTGCACTTGGCTCTATGGGCCTACCGCATGGCATACAAGGTGGCTGTCAATAGCACATCTTTCCAGCTTGCATTCAGGCTTGATGCAGTCATGCTAATGGAACACTTGGTTCCAAGCCTCCGAATTGCAGTAAGACATAACCTCAAGGGAAACCCTCTCACAGAGAGGTTAGTTGCCTTGGAGCAACTTAGTGAGCAAAGACTGTGATTCGCTTACAGATTGATGGTTGAAAAACTGAGGTGCAAGCAGTAGTTTGATGACCACCTCAAGGAGACATGGTGCTAATGTACAATGTCAAGAACACTAAACAAAACCTTAAGTACAGAGGCCAAGGTCGTCCCTGCCGAGTAACAGAGATTGCTCCTCAAGGCACAATAAACATAGAGTCCCTAGAAGGGATTGAAATGAAGGTTACTTCAATGGTAGCAAGCACCCTCTAGAGGGGATGGATCACGGGCCACAGATTGCATCATCAGCTTGCAAAGGAAGACCACGACGCTCGAGCTCCCCTTCAGAATGGTTAACGTACCCGCGGTGGATGAGGGCATCCCCAAACTATCAACATCCCAAGCCTCATCCTCCACTTCCAAACCACCACCTCAACACTAAACAACCCTCTCATCTCGCCGCATTAGCAACCTCCTCAAACCATTCTGGAGATCCAAAATCCCGCCGACAAAGACAAAGACCACCCCCAAACCTCAACCTCAGCAACTCTTCAAGGAGATCACCAAGAAAGAATGGATATCCAAGAGTACCCTGGCGATGAGCCAGGGCAAGCACGACGCCCATGCAAGTTCATGGAAGCCACTGTTTGGCCCAAAGCCCAACTATGAGAGGAGACCTACCAAGAAGCAGGCACCCCAAACGATAGAATTTTACCCAAACCCCGAGCCCCACTAAATCCCCGTCAAGTTGCTAGAAGCCCAGGGCCTCTACAAAGGGAACACGTCTATTTGGGTGTTCCAATGTCATGTGCATGCTCATTTCCAGGGCTGATCCTTGCAGGGCAAGGATAAGAACCAGTTTTGGACCAAACTCATGAGCTTGTGTTGTTTGTATGGGCAGGAAAGGCTTGTGGAGAGAACCAAGTGGCTGTTAGCCAACGCATGAAAAGGCCTTTCTTCCGTCGGTTGTAGGAAATGGACAATTATTTGTCTAGGACCTAGCCAGTCCATGAGGTTGTCCCAAGGCCTATATAAGGCACTGAAAGAAAGAGCATCACATGTTGTAGGCCCAAAGCACAAATTGTAGAATGGAAACAGTTGATTATTGCTGAAAATGAGCACGATGGAAGCCCGTAGGTGCTTACAAGCATAAGAGACTATTGCAACAGCCAATGACCTCTAGCAGATATGCAAGAATGAGATGAAAAGTGAGGGGAAGGGTGAGCACCTTTCTATATCCCTCCAGAGAGCTGGTCAGCCAACTGTAGCAGGCCGACAACTGTCTAGTAGCATAAAATGCTATTAAATGTCTTAAAAATGGTAGAAAAATGCCTAAATACCAATGCAGGGTCTCATAAAATGACCAGTACAAGCATGAAAAGGTGATGTAGACTCTAATGAACTCATGAGATGAATTCCTTGTTCAATACAATAGTCATCGAAGAGATTTGAAATATATTCTCCACCATTGTCACTACGGAGAGTCTTGATAGAGCGACCAATATGAAGTTCAACTGCTTTCTGATATTGCTTGAATATGGATAAGGCTTCAAACTTATCCCTCAAGAGAAAAGCATATGTGAAACGAGAGAAATCATCAATAAAGGTAATGAAAAAACGATAGTGAGATTTGGAGGGAGGAAAAGGTCCACAAATATCCATATGAATGAGATATAAAAGGGCATGTGAACGTGTAGAGGTAGAGATATGAAAATGTTTTCGATGATGCTTGCCCAAGAGCATTTGGAGATGATATAAAATCCAACACCTCCTCTTCAGGGCCAAAGGGGCAGTCCAATACCAGCACGTTGAAGTAACACCTCCAAAGCAGCTCTTGGAAGTGGTTTGGTGAAGAGATCAGCCACATTGTCCTTGGTAGAACAATAGGCCAATCAAAGAAGTCCCAACTTGATCTAGTCGCGCACAAAATGATAATGCACAATATGCTTGGATCGTCCCCGTATCACAAGATTCTGAGCTAGAGCAATAGCACTCTGAGAATCCGAGAAGATGGTAACTGGGGAAGTGTCGGCACAGCACAAATGCTCCAGAGAATCTGATGAATCCAAGTGGAGGAGAGAAGGTAGGATTTATACTCAACCTCGGTGAAAGAAGCAGAAACAATCCTCTGCTTTTGAGACTTCCAAGAAATCAATCCAGTACCAAGCATGAAGCAATATCCAGATGTAGACCTCCGAGTATCAATGCAGCCCACCCACTCAGAATTTGTGAAACCAACCAAATCAGCACCACTGGAATAGGTGATGCCATAATCTGAAGTACCTCGAAGATAACGAAGAACTATCAAGGCTACTTACCAATGAGAGCTTCGAGCGGCTGATGAGAACTGGCTGAGAACACTCATAGCATAGGAGATATCTGGACGGGTGTTGGCTAGGTAAAGCAATAAGCCAACAATCTGCCGATATTCTGTGGAATCCACCAAGGGTGTATAATCCTCGAATAACTTGGCATTGGGATCCATGGGACGAGAGAGGTATACAATCTAACAACCCATAAAGTGAGAGTAGCTTCTTCGCATACTTCTAATGAAGATACAGTCATCTTTCTGCCAAACTTCTAGCCCAAGAAAATAATAAAGAAGGCCAAGATCAGTCATCTCAAATGTCTCTGAAAGCTTGGACTGAACCTGTGTGACCAACTCAGTATCTGAGCCAGAAAGGATGAGGTCATCAACATACAAAACAATGACACAAATATCCCCATCAAAAAGAAGCACATAGATATTGTTGTCAGCATATGCCCTCTCAAAGCCAAGAGATAACAAGAAGGCATCAATCTTCTGATACCAAGCACGGGGCACCTATTTGAGACCATAAAGAGCCTTCTGCAGAAGATACACATGGGTGTCCTATCCCTGAATCACAAAACCAAGAGGCTGCTCAACATGAACTTCCTCCTCTAAATCTACATTCAGAAAAGCGGATTTGACATCCATCTGGAACACGGGCCATCTGAAGTGTGTAGCCACAGCCAAAACAATCCTGATGGTGGTATACCTAGCAGTAGGAGCAAATGTCTCATCAAAGTCTTCACCTGCCTTCTAAGCATATCCTCGAGCAACAAGGCGGACTTTGTACTTCTCCAAAGTACCATTTGCATGAAACTTGACTTTGAAAATCCATTTCACACACACGATGATGTAAAGGTCATGGCACCAAAGACCAAGTGTGATTCCTCTCAATAGAGGACATCTCTGCTTCCATGTCTTGCCCCGTCACTGTGGCTATGAAAGAGCCTCTTCTGGACTCTCAAGCTCATCGATCTCCTAGAGAGAACTCATGAGAGCATAATTCACTCTATAATGAGATGTGGAAGCCCGAGATAAACAGCGAGGTCCAGGGGTGGTGGTAGAGATCTAGTTATGGAGCTGTGCATCAGTGAGACCAGAATCTCTAAAGAGTTGCTGAACCCACCGAGGTAGGCCAGCCTTCCTCTCAAAGCATGAAGAAGAAGAAGATCCAACTGCCGTAGAGGACTCATCCGATGCTGTTGGGAGAGGTGATGAAGTAAGCACTAGTGGGGGGTAATCCCGGAGTCAAAGCAAGACTCGTAGAGGGATTGGGAGCTCCAAAAGTTGATGCCATAAGAACTGGTGGCTGTAAAGTAGCAGTTGTCACTAAAGTTGCAGCAGGAGGAGGAGGAGGAGGAGAAGGAGGAGTTGGAAGTGAAAGAGGTATAAGATCACTAACATCCGCCGAGAATGGATCTTCCAAAAAATCTATAGATGCATCAGGTGGTGAGGAGTCAATGCCAAACAAGCTATCATCAAACCGAGTATCAAAAGAAATGATGATGTCATCAACCTCCGGATCCCAAAAGCGATACCCTTTGGATCTCAAACTGTAGCCTGTGAAGATCATCCTCTTTGACTTCGGTGCGAGAGTGGTCCTCTTCTGATCTAGAACATGCACATAAGAAACACAACGAAAACACGTAGATGAGAAACAGAAGGCTTGTGTCCTGTATAAGCCTCCTCCGGAGTCATTGTCAAAACCCCATAGCATCTCCTCGTAGAACGTTCCTGGTACAAGACTCGAAACCTGCAAACAAAACAAACAAACAAGAAGGGGGTGCAGGCCTGACTCACGTCCCAACCATGACAGCCGTGGGCAAGCCCACAGACTTGGCTGTCCCCACCGAGCCACGAGCTGAGCTAACTAGATGGACGTACCGACCAATCTCTACCTTGTGACGTCCCATACCGCCACGAAGCTACCCTCGCGGGCCTCGAGACTGCTGCCGGCCTCGGCTGCATGAAGCAGGCGCACGTCTGCACTAGATCCAGGCTCCTGACCATAGAGCTCTCACATAACGCGAGACTCTATATGACTAATGACTAACCTTGGCCACCCTTTTATAGGCTCTTGGCCGGTCATCGAGCGTCCACACTTGGGTGCCCGCCCGTTAGTCTATCTCTAACTCAGCTCGTCAATCAACCTGCCTAGCTCCAAGCTTCCCCAAACCTCAAAGCTAGTCTTGTGTGTGTGTAGCACACGGTAGATACACACTGTGCACATGACATACTCCCCTTCCTCTAAGAGCTCACTCCTGAGCTCACTAAAAAGCCAGGGTAATCTCTATGAAGAGTAGTCAATGTCTCCCATGTAGCGTCCTCCTCAACACGATCCTTCCACTTGATCTTGTATTCCGTGATAAGCGTATTACGCAATCTTCTTTCACGAAATCCAAGAATCTTTTCAAGTTCGTGTGGAACAAATGTCATGTCCTCGACGTCTATGATTTCTTGAGGAGTAACTAACTGGTCTGTTCCACCCAGTACTTCCTTAAGTCTACTGACATGAAATACAGGATGAACTTTCACATGAGAAGGCAAATCCAATTCATATGCAACTGAACCAATTCGTCGTGTAATACGAAATGGTCCATAGTATCTAGGGGATAATTTCGGAGATCGACCTGTCCGTAAAGTCTCGGAATCTTTCGGAACTCACAAATACACCATCGTTCCTTCAGAGAACTCTCTGGGTGAACGATGTCTATTAGAATAAAATCTGTCTCGGTCTTGAGCACTTCTAATAGATTCCTTTGCAACTTGTAACATTTCTTGCATATCCTGCAAAAAATTATGTGCTGCATCATGTTGAAGTCCTAAGAATCCCACTGTAACAGGTGATCTAGGTTGAAACCCATACTACATAAGCATGAAAGGACTAAAACCTGTACTCGTATACTTAGTACTGATATATGCAAATTCTAACATAGGAAGATAATCCTCCCATGAACTCTGCCTTTTGGATACATATGCTCGAAGCATATCCTCCAAAATCTGATTCACTCTTTCAATCTGGCCATCAGATTGAGGATGATCTGAGGAACTCAAATTCAAAGTTGTTTCCAACTTCTCAAAAACAAGTTTCCAAAAATCACTCGTAAACTTAGAGTCCCTATCACTGACTATGTCCTGCGATAACCCGTATAGTCTAAACAATTGTTCGATATACTGCCGTGCTAATTGCGTAGCTGTAATAGTCTTCCGGGTCCGTAAAAATCTAGCCATTTTTGTCAAGCGATCTTCCACAACCCAAATAGAATCGTGGCCTTGTTGTGTTCTTGGCAATCCGGTAATAAAATTCATGGAAATACTTTCCCATTTATTACCTGGGATTTGCAAAGGATGCAACAACCCAGCCTCTCTAAAGCGTTGAGCTTTATTTGCTTGACAAATTTGACACTTGAGAACATAATCTTCCACATACCCTTTCATCTTTGGCCAATAAAAAGTGTGTTTCACTAACGATAATGTCTTGTGTACCCCAGGGTGTCCAGCAAAAGGGGCGTCGTGACACTCCTTAAGAATCTTGGACCGAATGTCCGGGATCTCTGGTACACAAATTTTGTCATTACGGAATAGTAAACCATTCCGAATCATCCACTGGCCTCCTACAGCAGCCTGAATAGTAGGCTGTTCAGTCATCGAGTCTTGGTCAATCAAAGAGCTCCCGTCTTGGATCTTCTGCCAAAATGGACCAAAATAACTATCAGTCCTATAAAGCCCTCCCAATGACTGAAATAAGTTAGTAGAAATCTCGGTGAACGACAAAGTATTCACCTCTCTAATTCGAATAAGCGCATCTGCAACACTATTCATAGACCCTTTTCGATAACGAATCTCAAAATCAAAATCTTGCATTAACTCAGCCCAACGAGCTTTCCTTCCTCTCAAATCATCCGCATCACACACGTACTTGATTGACTGATGATCAGTTAATACCACAAACTTGGAGCCATATAAATAATGTCTCCAAACCTTGAGAGCGTGAATCACAACATAAAGCTCCTTCTCAAGGGTTGGCCAACGAGATTGAGTGTCGTCTAGCTTTACTTTCAAAAGCAACAGGTCTACCATCTTGAAATAAAGCAGCCCCGATAGCATAATCACTGGCATCAGTTTCAAGAACATAAGGCGGACTAGGATCGGGTAATGCTAAGATAGGTGCTTCCTTGACTTTATCTTTCAAAAGTCTGAAGGCCGTATCCAGATCATTATTCCAAGTGATAGGCTGATTTGATTTACGTCCACGACCTTTCAACAAGTCGGTCATCAGTAGTGTGAGCTGAGAGTACTCCCGCACAGATTTTCGAAGAAAAACAACAAAACCGAGAAAAGAACGAAGTTGTCTCACTGTTCGTGGTATAGGCTAGTCCAGAACCTTCTGAACTCGGTCATAGTCAATGCTCAATCCATCTCTAGTGATCTTGTATCCCAAGTAAATGATGTCTGTCATGAAAAACTCACATTTACTTAATTTAGCATATAGTCGATTCTGTCTTAAAATAGTTAAGACAATCGTGAGATGTCTAACATGATCCTCAAGAGTACGACTATATATCAAAACATCATCCAGGAACACAACCACAAATTTTCCCAAATGTTCACGAAAAAGATCGTTCATCATTTGCTGGAAAGTGGCTGAAGCATTGGTTAACCCTGTTTAGCCAACTCATCTTCCTCAGCTTGGCTCATCCTATAAGGTGGAATTCTGACAGGATGAGCACCAGCGAGATCAAGTCAATACGATGATCTACTGCCCTTTCAGGTGGTAAACCCGATGACAGTTCTTTAGGAAATACATCTTGAAACGAATCAAGTATCTTCTGTAATTCTTTGCTTTCAAATACACTTAATTCATTGATATCCATAGAAGGTATGAGAAATGAAGAAAGTGGAATCAATACACAATGGAAAGCGGTATACAAAGAAGAATCCATTATATTTCCAAAATCAACTGTATTTGCAAGAGGTCCCTGAGAGGGATGTATACAATCACCTAAGATACTAAATCGGGTGTTCCTATGTTGAAAAGAAAAAATATGACTAGACCAATCTATCTGGACTTGAAGAGTCTTAAACCACTCAATCCCTAATAACAAGTCTACATGTTCTAGGTGCATAATATAGCATTCCAGATTATCTTTGTAGTCCTGAATCCGGATTGGTAGCATCTCCACCTTTCAATCCCATACTTGCTGACCCGCAGGTAGGCGTACATCATAGGTATGATCGTTGGGTGTCGTATCAAGACCCAATTTCTGCACAAGTTTGTAGTTAACAAAGTTGTGTGAGCTGCCAGGGTCTGAGTTCCTTCCACCAAAGCAAAGCTTTGCCTGAGAGGAAACCTACTGCTAACTGGATCTTTTTTCCATCATCATATGGATGGAACTGAAAATGGACTTGCCTATGTAGCCAAGTGTCCACTATCTCCTTGGTACGCTGCTTGTGCTCGCCCCCGAACTGTTCCGGAGTAATGTTGGGGCCTAAAGCAGAGGCCAAGGTATCCATACCCGAAAGAGTAGATAGGTCAAAAGAGAGATGGAGTTCTGCAAAGCCTGCATCTGCGCGGCAATTTGTGCTTGACGTTCCAAAGAAGAAGCTTCGAGGAGCAACTTTAAACTCTTGGAAATCTAATTTCAACACATAATCGTCGAAAAGATCGGCATCGGTGTCTTCCGTAGCCGGTAGGCCTTTACATTCGATAAGGGGCTCCAACTTGGATTCTTGGGTCGACATCTTGAAGAGGGCAAGAGGAGAGAAAATTCGATCTTGCACAAGAAAAGTGCTAGAGAACTTGAGAGCTTGAGAGCTTGAAAACTTGAGAGATGTGTGGCAAGAAGCCCGCTTAAGGGGTTTATATAAGCTTCCCCAAAAGCAAACTTGAGCTTTATATGTATGTATATATATATATATATATATATATATATATATATATATATATATTCTATTTTCTTTAAAAAAACACCTTTAAGCTTTAAATGGGTCTTTAACCCTTTTAATAAGGTTTAATCCAAAAAAACGAAAGCAAAGCGTATGTTTTGTTTTTGTTTTTTTTTTATACAAAAGCTAAAATCGACGCTTGAATGCCGTCGTGTTTTCTTTTTCTTCGCCCACCTAGATTTAGCGCCAACTTCGCCGGCGTGGACCTGACGTCGCCTGCATCTGCGCATGTGCTTTCCGCCGGCGCATAGGCCTGGCCGCCTGCCTGCGTAGGCCTAGCCGCCTGCCTGCCTAGGCCTGGCCGCCTGCCTGCCTAGGCCTGGCCGCCTGCCTGCCTAGGCCTGGCCGCCCGCCTTCCTAGGCTTAGGCACCTGCCAGCCTATGCTGCCCACGCCGACAGTTTACATGCGCTTGCGCCCCTTACACCCGCACCCACAGTCAGTGCAAGACCCGGCCAACTATACCCTACGCATACAACAGCCGGCGTTCCTTTCTCTCACTCTCTCTCTCTTTCTCTTACAACAATAGCCGACTAGCTTTTTTTGCCTTTTTTTTTCTCTCACAACAGTTCATACGACTGCAAAACACATCTAACCTTCTTCTTGTTAAACAAATCGACCCTTCCTAGACCACCATCTCCATCATCACGGGTTTCTTCGATGAAGAAACAACATACTAATCTGAAAAAACAGCAGTATGCATAAACAAAACAGCAAGCTTCTTGAACACATACCTATCTTCGACCTCATCTTCTCTACCTACTGACTTGCTAGTTCACGAGGCACGCTCTAATACCATTGTCAAAACCCCATAGGATCTCCTCGTAGAACGTTCCTGGTACAAGACTCGAAACCTGCAAACAAAACAAACAAACAAGAAGGGGGTGCAGGCCTGACTCACCTCCCAACCATGACAGCCGTGGGCAAGTCCATAGACTTGGTTGTCCCACCGAGCCACGGGCTGAGCTAACTAGATGGACGTACCGACCAATCTCTACCTCGTGACGTCCCATACCACCACGAAGCTACCCTCGCGGGCCTCGAGACTACTACCGGCCTCGGCTGCATCATGAAGCAGGTGCACGTCTGTACTAGATCCAGGCTCCTGACCATAGAGCTCTCACAAATAACGCGAGACTCTATGTGACTAATGACTAACCTTGGCCACCCTTTTATAGGCTCTTGGCCGGTCATCGGGCCTCCACACTTGGGTGCCCGCCCGTCCATACTTGGGTGCCCGCTCGTTAGTCTATCCCTAACTCAACTCGTCAATCAGCCTGCCTAGCTCCAAGCTTCCCCAAACCTCGAAGCTAGTCTTGTGTGTGTGTAGCACACGGTAGATACACACTGTGCACATGACAGTCATCCCCTCAACCGCTTTTGTGAGACAGCGGTTAATGAGCTAAAGTGAGGTAGCCATAGCTCCACCCTAGAAAGCAAAGGGAGACCTACATGATGCAACAAAGAACGAGCCATCTCTCTCATAGTCCAGTTCTTCCGTTCATTTTGCGGAGGAGTGTAAGGAACTGTGGTTTGTCGGTGAATGCTCTTTGACGCAAGGAAGTTATCAAACGGTATAAACTCGCCACCATTATTAGTCCAGAGAAAAGAAACTGCACCCCCAGACTAATTTTCCACCATCGCGATCCAAGTCCTGAAACTGGCAAAAGCATCTAACTTGCGAGCCAGAAAACATACCCAGACTTTGCGAGTGAAATCATCCACAAGAAGAAGAAAATATCGAGCCCCTCCAAGAGACTCAACCTCCATGGGTCCAGCAAGATCTGCATGTATAAGCTCCAATCTTCAGGTTGCTCGATGAGTGGCCTCCTCTGGAAATGCATCTCAATGATGCTTGCCCATTATGTAGGATGAGCAGTTGTGTGAAAGAGACCTGACGTGAGATAGTCCACTGACAACTTGTTGAGAATGGAACTACTGTAAGGCACCAATAGGTACATGACCGAAGCGATAATGCCACAAAGAAGCACCAATAGGTACATGACCTGACCTGAGATAGTCCACTGACAACTTGTTGAGAATGGAACTACTGTAAGGCACCAATAGGCACCAATAGGTACATGACCGAAGCGAGAATGCCACAAAGAAGTATCTACCTCAGAAACCAAAGCCATCAAGGGGAAGAAAAGCTGATAAATATGTGAGTCAGTGCGAGGGATCTCGAAAGAAAAGTTGGTGATCTTGTAGAGACTCCCATCATGGACTCCATTGGCAACAACCGAGAGAGTCTTTATGTCGATCACTTCACTGACCTCATCATCAAAGTACACACCAAGTTCCTTCTGAGAAGCTTTGTACACTAAAAACAGATTTTTGGAAATCCGTGGTACATATAAAACATCATGTAAGGTGGCAGAGGAACCCAAAGAAACATTACCAACACCGGTGACAAGAAAGCGAAGAGTTGTTGCCGATACCAACTGAAGAAGAGAGAGTCTAGTAGTCCTCCAAGATATGGGCTTGATTGGTCATGTCGGCAGAAGCACCACTATCACCAACCCATTCCACCGCTTCAAGTGTGTCACTAACCTCGTCTGAAGAAGTCATCGCTGTGATCACGAGGAGTGAATCCTGTGAAGAAGTAGATGAATCTGTGACCCCCATGTATGCAACTTTGGCCGATCCCTACTCTGAAACTTTCTCCTTGCCCTTCTCTTTGGTGTTGTCACAAATACGGAAGCGTGTACACAAAAAACCTTATCCCATACATAACATCACGGCATCATACATAGCATCTGACAGCATCATCAACTGAAACAACAATACTTTGGTACCACCCAAACAACAGTATAAAAAATCTGCACAAAGACAGCACTAGGGGCTGAAGTTGGGCCAGAACCCCCCCCCCCCCCCCTGCCCCGAGGCAGAGTGTTCCAGTACAAGAGAACGGGTGCCAGAGAGTAAACACGCTTCAAACTGGAACCAGATACATCCAGAATAAGATGAAAACAAATCAAACAGTAGCCTGAGTACTAAATCTCAAGCTTTCAAGAGTCTCTCGGGCACAGCCACACTCTAGTACGTGATCACACCCTCTAGCAGTGATGCTGTCCCGAATAACCAGCCATGAAAACCTTGGCTCTGGCCACCCTAAGGTTCCACCCTTAGAGCCACAGGCCTCATGCAAGTTCAGAGACTGTATACCTTCAATTCTGTCACGAAGAACCTTGCTGAATTGGACTGCACAGCCCTGTTTTCAGCCCACAAACATGCTGTAAAAGTCACCCCAAGAGATGAAATGCGTGCTCTGTGGTTTGCCGTGGATCCCGAGCCTTCAGAGCATCAATAACCAGCCAAAAGACCTGCTGTACAGCAGTCGACCAGCCCTGTAGAGGGGCCAAGCATGGTCGCCTGCTTCAAGACAGAGAGAGAGAAGAATCACTTTTTGCTGTCCCAACTATGGAGGCAGTCCCCCAGCTATAAAACAGCCTTGCTCAGGGTCGACCAGCTCTCTCTCTAGTTCCCTTGCATGTCTTCTTCACAACTGGCCAAGCCCTACATGCTCTACAACCAAAAACAGTTGGAAAAAGAGGCACCTAGCTGATTTTGGCCCTCCTCCCCCAAAATAGCAACTTGTGGAGCTTTTCTTAGCTTGAGGGCTGCCCACTTTTGAGTATTGGCCAAGCTTTGTTAAAAATTGGTCCCTTTTGATGTGAACACCTTAAAAATTGTCCACCCGAACATAAGTGTGTGTGAACACTTTATAAGTTGTCCGCCCAAATTTAAGTGTATGTGAACACCTGCACTCATAAACCTTAGTATAATAAAATATAAGCTGTAAATTGAGTTTGGGGTCACTTACCACCTGCAAAACACATAAGACCACCGCCTTAGTCCCAAACAGGTGTGCACACACGCATCCACAAGGTTTCTAGGCGTCCCCGGAGCCCATGGACAATCACAGGCAGAAATACCAAGCATTGTCCACGCAATCAAGACAAGTCATTCATGCATGTCAGCACACACACAAATGCTTTATGCATAATATTCTGGATTCCATCTCCCAACTTATTCATCTTGTACCGAACCCTTCTCGGGCACTGCCCATACAGGTATAAAGAATGCTCACCAAGGTGTCCACCCTTCCATGAGACTTAATTAGCATGCCAGGAACTCTCACCAGGGTATCCACCCTTCCATAAAGCCCTTCCACATGTACTGAGTCATGCCAGGAACTCACACCAGGATATCAATCCTTCCATGGAGCCGTTCCACATGTAACCAATCATGCCAGGAGCTCACACCAAGATCTCAATCCTTCCATGGAGTCCTTCCACGTGTATTAAACCATGCCTGGAACACACACATTTGCATAGTCAGAAATATGTCATGTTGTCCTTGTCAGATGCTTTGGAAGCATCCTGGGCTTTATATTTGGCTTTGGCTGCTCGAGAGTCGTCACAACGAGCAAAGCAACGAGCCTCAATATGACCTGTCCTGCCACAGTAATCACATTCATTGCTTTTGTCCTTGGACTCCTTTGAATCATGTTTACCCTTGCCTTTGCCTTTGTTTTTGTTGTTGTTGTTGTTGTTGTTGGAGGTCCCTTTCCCACCTTTGCCTTTGCCCTTGTCAGAGGCAACAAAAGCGAACTTCAACTTGCCTTTTCCACGAAGCATGCACTTGTCGTGGAGATAACTCACAACTTCCTCAAAAGGAGGGAGAGAATCACAGAAATAAATATTATCCTTAAAAGAATCAAAGGAAGCAGGCAATTTACCAAGAAGTTTATGGATGGGATTGTTGATGGTGCTCCCATACTCCTCAAGCTGCAGCTTGATATGGGTGAACTCTCCAATCTTCTCAATCAAGTTATCTGACTCAATGATTGTGAGCTTCTCCAGATCTGACTCCAATTTGGCAATCTTCCCTGTCGAAACAATCCCATACCTCCTCTGGATCTCTGTCCACATCTGATGAGCATTACTTTGGGTAGAGACAAATTGTGCCCGTATAGATGGAGTCATGCAATGGATGATGATAAGATGAGCACGAGTGTCACAAAGCAAGCACATGCAATACACAAAACCAATGGCTCAAATCACAGCATACATTCAACATGCATCACAACATGAGCATGAATCAATAGATCCACAGACATCATAAGTCACATACACATCCTGCAACCACATAAGATAATCTTGCACATGACAAAGCACTAGGGGCTGAAGTTGGGCCAACCCCCCCCTAGGTATCTTTATTATGAAGAGAGTGTTCTCTTATACAAGATGCGGGTGCCCGGGAGTTCCACTCCTCAGCCAGCACCAGATTCATCCAAATCTGTGGAAAACAAACAATTCAAGCTCTTGGTCACCAACTAGAGCAAGGCAATCACCAACTACCCAATAGAGAAAACAAATCCTTGGTCACTAACCAAGGCCAAAGCAGCCACCAACTGTTGTCCAGATAAATCCAACCCTCGGTCACCAACCAGGGCCAAAGCAGTCACCAACTACAGTCCCAAGAAACCAAGCCATTGATCACCAACATGGGCTTACATAGTCACCAATTGTTCCTTAGTTTCACGGCTGTCCACATGATTGTGCAATTCACCAGCTCCAAACAGGCCCAATACAGCACTTAGGCCAATCGTTTTGCTTCCCTTGAAGCTGTGTTGAAGCCAGGCACAACCTGTATCTGCTCCATCTCAAAGAAACCCTTAGAGTATTGTTGAAATCTGCTGTAAATCAGCACAACCAGCGAAAAGAGAAAGCAGTAGAGGAAGTAGACCAGCTTTAGGGAGCAATTAAGCAACTCGACTAGCCCTCTATGGATTGTGGAAACCCGACCAGCAATAGAAGAGAGAGAAAACATTGTCGGCCAGCCTTGTAACCTGTTTTTCAACAGCCAACCACCCTTATTGATCCTGTTCCATAAGTCAACCAGCCTTGTAGCTCTTGTGCATGGAGTCGGCCAGCTTTACCACACTTCCTACTACTGTCAACAGCCCATATACCCTCTACAGAAGAAGTCAATCTGCTGCATCTGGCTGCCCTTGGCTTGCTCCGTGCCCCAAACTCGTGTCTAGCAAAAATAGCCCCTAGGGTCACTTTTAGCAACTCGTGGGTTTCTAGTCCATGCCCGGGTGCCCAAACCTAAAAATTGGTCCCGGTTCATTAAAATAGTCCAACCCGATGTGAACTCTCTTATAAATTATAAGTTTGTCCGCCCAAACTTTAATGAATGTGAACCTGCAACCATAGACTTTAGTAAACAAAGAAATAATAATTAAATAAGGTTGAGTGTGCACACTTACCACCTGCAAAACACATAAAATTCACCACCTTAGTCCCTAACAGGTGTGCACACGCTCATTGACAGGGTGTCCAAGCGTCCCCAATGCCCGTGGACATTCACAAGCAAAATACCATGCAATGTCGAAGCACACAAAACAAGTCACACATGCAAGTGCACTTCACAGGCAAATGCTTGTCCACGATGATTTGGATTAAATCTCCCAATGCGGAAGGAAATTCCTAGGGCATGACGGATTCACTATGTAAGAGCTGGTGACTTTAATGAGTGATTAGAGTTGGTGACTCTAGGTCAGTAAGAAGAGTTGGGGACTATGACTACTATAGTTATGCATTCATGCAAGGGTTGGTGACCCTAGTGTCTGCATAAACTCATGAAAGAGTTGGTGACTCTATTCAATGAGTATGTTAACTCATAAAAGGGTTGGTGATCCTGATGAGTTAGCTAGGCTGATGCAAGGGCAATGGCTCTAGTGAGTACAACATTTGGATCCAGCATGGGTGGTGCCCATGGTCGCGATAGCTTTTGTGTACAAGACGGCAAGTGGCACAGATCTCTGGAGGATTGTGACATCCCCCTCGGCTTCTAATCAGTTGTCCTCAACTGAAAAGCGTCCATATATGCTCTAAGGAGATCCAATTAGTCCTTAAAGTATTCTTCATCAACCCACTTCGCATCAAGTGCGGGGTAGTTTTTGAATTTAACTAGATATCTACGAACAAGCTTGCCACGAGGCGCTTTTCGTTCCTTGTGGAAGACAATCTACTCAGGCTGCAAGATTTCTTCCAATTCATCAATCTCCGGTCCTCCAGTACCGGTTCCAAAGGATCTGGATTCTAGACGAACATATGGTTTCAAGAGACTAACATGAAAAGCATTATGTAGCCGCCAATGATCTGGTAACACTAATCGAAAAGCTACATCAATGATCTGCTCCAAGATCTGAAATGGTCCATAATACCTGCAAGATAGCTTGGGATACATTTTCTCTTTACATGTCTTCTTACGGAGGCTAGCTTTTTGGAATTTCAATAAAACCTAATCACACTCCTTGAATTGCAACTATTTCCGATGATTATCTACGGCTTTCTTATGCTTTTCCTTGGATCATTGTATGGCTGTCCTGACCTGTGAGAAGGCAGTATCCAAATCCCTAACATACTCATCTATTGCAAATATTTCATCCTCGGTGCGTAGTATAGAAGGCAAAACTACTTTGCCATACACAATTTCGAAGGGTGCCTTACCTGTGAAGTATGGACTGTATTGTTGTAGGCAAACTCAACAAGTGGTAAATACTTCTCCCAGTCTGATTTGAGGTCAGAAACATAAGATTTCAGCAAATCAAGCACTGGTGAATTTGCAATTTCACTATGCCTATCCGTCTCTGGATGATATGCCAAAGAAAAATTCGGCTTGGTTCCCATTTTTTTTTCCGGGAAAAAGATCCTTCAATTAGTTGATGAGAAAAACAGCCACAAAGGGCTAAGTACAACCACAAAGGGCTAAATACAAACTTGCCTCATACAAGGGCGGGAAACAAGTAATCATAAGGGGGAGAGATGCTTCTCCTCCGGCTGGCTGCTCTATGAGGAGAACGCTAACTCATACAAGGGGAGGGAGGGGTGACAACCACATAGGTGGTCTGTAGTGCCAAATGGGGTCACCGCCTCTATCTATGAGAAAAGGGCCAGGCCTCCAAAGTCTCAAGAAGGCTTCTCGCCGCTTTCGCATGCGGTCAAAACCTCCCTGCAGCTTCCCCCACTGACCATGGAGGGTATGAATGATATCGAGCCATATACTCCTGATGGTCTCAGCCAGCGGAGTGTGGGTACCCTCGATGGCCTCGCTACATCTAGCACGCCAGAAGTGCCAGGCTGCTATGCTACTGCAAATCTCCCAACGCTGGCATGAGCCTGGTCGCCAAACACCTGCAGGTGGGACTGTGAGTGGAACTACTACAATACGATGGTGGGAGACCTGAAGGGCATGGCCTCCCCCATCCTCCTCGTAAGTCCTGACCACTCTAGCTTCGGTGGCCCAAGCGACAGTACCCCAAGTGATAATCCGAGTCGATGCCCTATCCATAGCAAAGATGCAGAGAATCCGCTACCAAATCTACTGAGCCTTCGGGCAATCCCAAAGGCAATGTCGCTGAGACTCCTGGGGGTGGCCGTCCCTCACTTACGAGGTTCTCCCCTCTTGCTCTGATACCATGATAGAATGTGCAGCTAAAGAAGGGAAAGTGGAAACACAGGAGAGAGAGTGAGGGAGAGAGATGGAGAGGAAAAACAGGTGAGAACCTGCTCTCAATATCATCACCAAAAGGAATACATGTCCCGAGCAAGAGGGGAGAACCTCGTAAGTGAGGGACTGCAGCTAGACAAGCTAGGCAAGCAATGCAAGCAGTGAAACATGAGGGAGACATGCCGGCTATATATACCTCTACATGAAGGCAGCCGACTGGTGATAAATATCTCCACGACTGGGAAAAATACCAGGACAATAAATGGGGAATAAATATGGGTAAAATATGAGTGAGGGGTGACCAGCCCGCCCCTCTGACTAACATGGTCAGCCCTAGAGGCTAAAATAGGACACCAAATAGGAAGCCAGCAAGTAGGGGATGATATCTACCAGGCCGCACCTCGGGCAAGCTGCTGGCCGCCCTCCGACTGCCAGCCAAGTACCCGCTGCCAAACTCTTGTGTGCCGTCAACCAGAGGAAGAGAGTGATCTTCCTCGATCGAAAGCTGTCCCAAAGCCTCTTCCAGAAATCTGAAAGGAAGCGTTGTTAGGCCTTGAGACTGCCAGTGTGCTGATGTTGCCGTTGTGCCATCTATCTCCGACATCTGGATCCTGGCCTCGCTGTATATGCAAAGAAAGGGGCATCCAGAGTCTCCACCCGGTCTATGGGATCATGCCACGTCCACTCTCCAAAGTCCCACTACAACCGCGTAAGAGGTCAGCGCTCCCAAATCCATAACCACCAAAATCTCTCCCTGGCCACCTTGGCCGGTGCTGGATCTATGTGCCACGCACATGCCCGAAAACCAATCAGCCTCACCCTCTGCAAGGTGCAGCCTCTAAAATCCTCCAAGGAGTGCTCTAATCTCTCTAATCTGCCATGTAATCCAATAGAAAAAGTGAGCAAACAACTGTCCTCATCTGCTCCATAGACCGCCACGAGATTATCGTGTCTAGTGAACACGCCTAGCCACATCGGGGGGGTCGGGTCTGGAATAGGAGTCAGCCACTCCGGAGGAACAGCTGAGTCAATGTCAATGCTGAGCCTGTCTCTACCCCGGATCCCTGTCAGGCCTCTCTCCTGCTCTCTTGAGGTAACTGCCTGTGTGCAACCCAATCTCCAAGAGACCTGGCTGGTCCCATGCTCAAGGCGCCCCAGGATATGTGTGGTTGGGCCCCTAGCATGTGGCCACTGGGTAAACGGATCAGGGGGTTCCAGATCAAAGGCTGTCGAAGATGCTCCTCTGAGGCCATTGGAACAATTTGTCTGAGGGCTGGCCTGAGATGATCCCAAGCACGAAGTAGACTAGCTGCAAATCTGTCCTCAAAGGCAGGACTAAAACCACGGGCTCTCATCTTTGTGAAGATCCATCTAGTACTCTACGGCCATGGGCCTCCAAGGCTCGGAGTGCAAGCTGAAATCCGGGCCAAGAGGAAATCCTTCCAAAGCTCACCACCGGGTTGGAGTCCTCTCACAATCAACTTGCCCAATAGGGCACGGCTCTGTATAGCAGGATCAATGAGACCCAGCCCCCCTCTGCTACGTGGCTGAATGATCACTCTCCATGCCACCTTGGCCCTGGCTAGCCTCCCATCACTTCCAGCCCACAAGAAGTTTCGAATCAAATGCTGTACCTGGCCCATACGAGCCCGAGAAAAGGCCCAGTACGAGGTGATGTACCACATGGTGGCAAGTAGTACCTGGTTCGCCACCACCACTCTGCCTGCTAGGGATAGCCTCGCCGAGCTCCAGTATAGAAGCTTCTTCCGAATACTCTAATGAAGCAAAGCGAGCTGCTGCTCGGAAGAGATATCAATGCCAACCTAGCAACTGAGGTATCGGACTGGAGTGCCCCTCGAGATCCACTGGAAAGACTCAATTGGTCGCCAAGTCGGGGTGGGTGCTGAGCCTATCCAAAAACCACATGACTTGTGCCAGCTGATCTGTGCTCCTCATGCACGGTAGAAAATCTCTATCGCCTCCACGAATCTTTGGAGATTCCCAACATCTCTAGCAAGGTAGGCTGCTGTGTCATCTGCAAACTCTGAGTCAAGCAACTCCTCCTGTGTGCGGAGGGGAAGCCGCAATCCCTGAAGTCCAATGATCAATCTCCTGGGCGGAGAGAAAACTACTCATGGCCTCAACGACAAATAGAAAGAGGTACGGTGCCAGAGGACAACCCTGTTGAACCGAGTGGGAAAGGGGGAATCTGTCGCCTCAAGCTCCCCGAATGAGAACCTGGCTGTGAGATGCTGAATAAAGTCCTGAGACTCTGCGAATCCACTCCATGGGGAATCCTATCCGGCTCATTGTGCCCTCTAGAAAGCTCCAATCCACCCTATCATAAGCTTTCTTAAAGTCAAGGAGAAGCACAATGAGGTCATGTTGTCGCATCTTGGCCGAAGCTGTCGCCTCCCAAAAGGTAAGGATGTTGTCCAAAATACTCCAATCCTGAACAAAACCAGTCTGAGTGTCATGGATCAAGTCTGGAAGGGAAGGCTGAAGTCACGTGCTGATGGCCTTCGCCAAAATCTTGTAGGCCGTCCCTAGAAGGGTGATGGGTCTCCACTGCCGGATCTCCAATCTATCACCACCCTCCTTGGGAATCAAATGTATCAAGCCCTCTGTGAGCCTCTCTAGCATGACACCTGTGAGCATAATCTCATTTAAGGCAACACGAAGGCCACCTTCCATGAGGTCGCAATGGTGAAGAAAGAAAAAGTAGGAAGCCCATCCGCCCCCGGGCATTTGCCCCTGGGTAATGCCTTCACCGCCTCCACCATCTCCTCTGGTCAATTTGAAAGACCAAAGAGTGGGGGGAACCACCTCTCTCGTGTGTCTCCAGACTCTCTCACGCGCATCCATCACCTGTGGGGATAATGGGGCACTAGTGAGAAGAGACCGAAAGAAATCCGTGGCGATGGCTCCCACTCGTCCACATAAAACCTGTCCAGCCGAGAGAGGTTGGGGCCAGTGCTCCGCCTATCCGATCGAGAAAAGCTAAGACTCCCAGGGCTGCGCCCAAACTCTGGAAGATGCCAAGGGTCCTATCCCCTAAGAATCAGTATCATCTCCTCCCATGCAGAGTACTCCACCACTGAGACAGTGGTCGTGCCACGTCCAAGTCTGTCCTCTGCTGCCTCTATCATGTTGAAGTCACCGCCCATGCACCAAAAATCAACCTGGGGAAGGGCCTGTCGGACAGTGCTCCAAAAGATAGCTCTACCTGCAGCCGCATTCGGGGCGTAAATGTTGAGGAAGCCAACGCTATCCTCTCCAATCAGAATGGTAACCCACTGAACACGTCCTGGAACTATGACTTCTGATACTGTCAGAGACGGCCGAAGCTGCTCACTAACAGAGAGACACCCTCCTCCTTGCGTCCTTGAAGGGCCAAAGGATGGAGACCGAAAAGTATGACTCCTACCTCGTAGTATCTTCCCGCAGCAGCGGGTACGCCCCTTAGTAAGATGGTGCTCCTGAAGAAAAAGAATGTCGATAGATCCCCCCA
Source organism: Cibotium barometz (assembly GCF_041138505.1). Classification (NCBI taxonomy): domain Eukaryota; kingdom Viridiplantae; phylum Streptophyta; class Polypodiopsida; order Cyatheales; family Cibotiaceae; genus Cibotium; species Cibotium barometz. The sequence continues at coordinate 37,370,424 of NC_141075.1, read as the reverse complement.
CCATAGCTCGATGCAACTCTCCTCTAAGGACGCCTCGTCTCTGAAAGCACTGAGGCCCCCCTAAGCCCTGAATGTTCCATGAGACAATCCTCGTATCAATCTCGGTGTGAGGCGGAACTATCGGAACTACCCTCCACTCGAAGAGTCTTGGGCGCGGGCTTCGACGGGGAATAGTCACAATCTATCCTAGTGCAGTGTAACATGCGGAAGCTTCAGAGAAGATCGGTAACTTTAATGCTCAGAAATCAGCACACTTTTCGCGACGAAATTAACGCACAAAACTGAATGAAGATGTGCAGAAAATAGAGAGAAAGAAAGAAAGAAAGAAAGCTGTATTAACGTCTACTAGAGGCCGAACTCGACCTATGAGACAAATCAATTTACAACTGTCAATGTAGGGAGAGATGGAGAGGACACAGTGTTGGGTCCCAAATACCCTCTGTAGGGTCCCCCACCACGGATGGTGTATTTGCTTTATTAGAATGATGTGAATCTGAAAAGAAATACAGAATTCTTGACCTTTCTTGGCTAAGAAATCTCTGCCCTTGACCTGCAGTCCTCCACCCCTTTGCTTAGCAACTTCTTTGGCTGTCCTAGCCCTTGTATGCTTGAGCTCTTGGTGAAAAATGAGATAAAACAATGGGATTGTAACTCATCTATTTATACTACTCCGAGATGAGCAGTCGGCCAGCATTAATCCAGGCGGCCAGTTCACTTTCTGCCCACGACTGTAAAATCAGCATTAAATGCTGAAAATAACATATAAAAAGCTGCGCTTCATTCCCTAGATGGCTGGGCATCATACGCCTGAATTCCAAGAGGCTGGGCACTGATTTTGCAAGTACCCTGGGGCTGGGCAGCCTGTATGGGCTGCCCCACACCTGCCCTACAGCCATATAATTGCTTCATGTACTGTCGGCTACCCCTGGCATGCCCCTGGGGCTGTCCCACAGCCCCTCCATGGCTGGTGGGTTCAGCCAGAGCCTTCCTGGCCCTCATGGGGGTGGTTTTACACCATCCCCATGCCCACACTAAGACTTGGGGTAGCCCTATGGGCTGGCCTCTTGTTCTAAAAGCAAACCCTATCTATCTACACAATGATCTGGCATCCGGTACCATACCAGATACACAGAATCACTGACATCATTCCAGAGGGAGACTTACAAAGCGAACTGGCACTGTTTCATGTGCAGGACAGTGCACACCTGACCTTGGACTCATGTGCAGAACAATGCACACCTGACCTCGAACGACTGAGATGGATCCCTGGCTGACTCGTCCCGTACTGGGCTCACATGGGACCAGTTCACCATCCCAGGACCTGCACCTTCTGTACAGATATGTCTACATGGCATCCAAGTGCGGGATGCACGTGACATGCAGAGTCAAGCCAAGCGGGCGTGGATCCTGCCCTCCATGTACTGCCACTCTGCCCGAGCGCGAGAGTATGCATACTCCGTGCTCCATCGATCACAATGGAGGTATCTGTAAGAAGGGGGGGAGAGGTATTGCGAGAGAGGTATGCATGAACACAAAAAGCAGCACCTCCAGGCTAGAGGTCACCATCTCCCCTCCCTGGTCTCTGTGTGCTGATCCACCAAGCTCCATCCTGGCCAAAGGACATAGATGAGTAAGAACATCGGTGATCCAGAGATCCTGCAGATGATGCGATAGCTCAACTGCTTGATCCTGTATGGTAGCGGCCACCGACTCTAGATCCCACTCTATCTCGAGGGCTGCGCTTAAGGGGAAAGAGAAGATCATCGTGCCATTCTCTGGCGTAGAGGGTCTGGAGTGGTGGAAGACCACACATACTCGAATAGGGGCTACGGTCTCCTCACACCTGTCTGTCCCTTCCGTTGGAAGACACTGAAAGAAACTATAATCCACAGGTTGCCCCAAGATCCTGGGGGCCCGCCTGGAGACTCAACTGGGAAAGCCCTCACTGGTGAGGCCGCAATGGTCATCTCCACCGGCTCTGAGAAACGATGAATCAGGTGGCGAACAATACTCGCCGGTTGTCTCCTCTCCGGGTCAAGGGCTGCAAGGGGCCGACGGGAATGCTCTGGAGAGGCGGAGGGGAGGGGGATCGTAGGCATGGAGGAAGAGGAAGGGGCAAATGGAGCAACTGCAGGGAGAGTCGAAGGCGATGGTGGGGGAGGGGGGGGAGGCGGCAAGGGAGGAGGCGAGGGGGAGTGGGAAGGCGGAGAGGCTGGAGAGGAATGCTGCTGAGAGGTATCCATCGGAGAGGAAGGCTGCTGGGGAAGGCTTGACGAAGCGAGGGTGGGGTCAACCTACCCCACTGGGCACTGAAGGCCAGAGAAGAAGTCGTGACAAGGAATCGGCCGACACCTCAACCGGGGGGGGGGGGGGGGGGGCCCTCTCCATGACTGGAGGGGGCCTGCCATCTGTGTGCTATGATAGGTGCTCGAAATGGTTCTCTGACAGAATCGAATCCTCCTGCGTGTTGCCAGCCTGGTGCGCACGACGGCGACGCTCAGCTCTAGTGCTCAACTGGCGACCGGGGCAGGGGCCAACCGTCTGCCACTCTCCGGCTGATGGGTCACCCATGGTCGGAACCTGGTGCTCTGCGGCCTGGGAACCTGCTCCTCCCTCGGCCCCCTCGTGAGGATCTAAGTGGGAAGTAGGAGGGGGAACCACCGGGCCTTCTTCTCAAAACAAGCCAACTAATGTCTAACAAGTTTCACAGCAAACTTCCCAACATAAAACTCGCTCTCGCCACTCTCTTCTTCAACACAATGCTCTCATACATACCAACTTTCTCTCTTTTTCCGCCTCTTCACGCAATGCGCTCTATCCCCATGCATACCTCAACTACTCTACCCAATCTTGTCAGCTATTCTCCATGCAACAATCCTCCCTCTACTTAACAGCAGTAAATAACAGCTAGTTTACGAATGCGCAGATATCCATGCAACAATCTCCTACCTCCTAAGGTTCCTAACGATACCCAATTTGTTATTTTTTCCTCTTGGGGTTGGGGTGGATACCTCCATTGAGCATATTCCTTGGAAAAATCCTATCAACGTGATCTTAGATTTGCGACCCCAAAGCTGCGTGTAGAGAGAGAGGACGTGATCGTAGGTCTGCGAGAGGAGAGAGAACACGTGATCGTAGATCCGCAGCTATGGGAGGAGAGAAAACACGTGATCGTAAATCGGGAGATGCCCTGACAAGCACCAATCTGCCTTGGACTGCATGTTGAGAGAGAGGACTTTGTGTGATGAGTGATGTTTGAGTCGGCATCATCTAACCCTTCAAATAGGGGTTCAAGGGTACAAGAAGCGACAGCTTGGGACATGGCGAGAGATCAAAACCCCGCCAAAGCTTAAAGGGGGAAACGAAGATCTTTGTAGGTACGTTTAGGGTTTGAAATTTTAGCAGAGTTGTAAGGAGGAGGGCTTTTGATCTCTAAATCCATCTTGGCTTGGCACCGCCTCTTCGAGCTCGACGTCAGCAAAAATCTCTTCTCCGGCTTTTCCGACAGTGGCTCTGTACTTACCCAACCTCGCGTTTCTTGACTTTCACTTCAATCATTTTTCTGAATGAGCTTTTCGATAGGCTGCTAGATGCAATCTTCAACGCAAAGCAGAGATATGCACAAGCAGCAAGAGCAAGGAAGACTCTGCTACTTGTTAAGGTTAGGGAGAGCGGTGGGCCAACAAAGGACATCTCGCATCCACGCCCTTCTGCGTGTGCTTCATAGCACTCCTGTTTGTATGGTGAGCTTTATCCTGGATGCAGCCTTAGGTAGTGGTGCTACACCCCTGACGAGATGTTGGTCAGCGTCTACCATGGCTTCTCATTTGGACAAATTCGACAGTCTCTCCAGTGCAGAATGAAGGTCCAAGGCATCTCCCTCTGCAGCCAAACTGTCAAATCCCCACCAGATCTCCTCGTGATCGTTTCTGGTACGAGACTCAAATCCTGCAAACAACACAAACAAACAAGAAGGGGGTGCAAGCCTGACTCACCTCCCAACCATGACAGCCGTGGGCAAGCCCACAGTCTTGGCTGTCCCCACCGAGCCACGAGCTGAGCTAACTAGGTTGACGTACCGACCAATCTTCTCCTCGCGACGTCCCATACCGCCACGAAGCTACCCTCGCGGGCCTCAAGATTGCTGCCGGCCTCGGCTGCAATCTCGACCAATCTCCTCCTCGCGACGTCCCATACCGCCACGAAGCTACCCTCGCGGGCCTTGAGATTGCTACCGGCCTCGAGATTGCTGCCGGCCTCGGCTGCGTAAAGCAGGTGCACGTCTGCACTAGATCCAGGCTCCAAGACCATAGAGCTCTCACAAACTCGCGAGACTCTCTATATGACTAATGACTAACCTTGGCCACCCTTTCATAGGCTCTTGGCCGGTCATCGGGCGTCCACACATGGACGCCCGCCCGTCCATACTTGGGTGCCCGCCCGTTAGTCTAGCCCTAACTCAGCTCGCCAATCAGCCTGCCTAGCTCCAAGCTTCCCCAAACCTCAAAGCTAGTCTTGTGTGCGTGTAGCACACGGTAGATACACACTGTGCACATGACATACTCCCCTTCCTCTAAGAGCTCACTCCTGAGCTCACTAAAAAGCCAGGGTAATCTCTATGAAGAGTAGTCAATGTCTCCCATGTAGCGTCCTCCTCAACACGATCCTTCCACTTGATCTTGTATTCCGTGATAAGCGTATTACGCAATCTTCTTTCACGAAATCCAAGAATCTTTTCAGGTTCGTGCGGAACAAATGTCATGTCCTCGACATCTATAATTTCTTGAGGAGTACCTAGCTGACCTGTTCCACCCAGTACTTCCTTAAGTCTACTGACATGAAATACAGGATGAACTTTCACATGAGAAGGCAAATCCAATTCATATGCAACTGAACCAATCCGTCATGTAATACGAAATGGTCCAGAGTATCCAGGAGATAATTTCCGAGATCGACCTATCCGTAAAGTCTCGTAATCTTTCCGAACTCGCAAATACACCATCGTTCCTTCAGAGACCTCTCTGGGTGAACGATGTCTATTAGAATAAAATCTGTCTCGGTCTTGAGCACTTCTAATAGATTCCTTCGCAACTTGTAACATTTCCTGCATATCTTGCAAAAAATTACGTGCTGCATCATGTTGAAGTCCTGAGAATCCTACTGTAACAAGTGATCTAGGTTGAAAACCATACAGAAGCATGAAAGGACTAAAACCTGTACTCGTATGCTTAGTACTGTTATATGCAAATTCTAACATAGGAAGATAATCCTCCCATGAACTCTGTCTTTTGGATACATATGCTCAAAGCATATCCTCCAAAATCTGATTCACTCTTTCAGTCTGGCCATCAGATTGAGGATGATCAGAGGAACTCAAATTCAAAGTTGTTTCCAACTTCTCAAAAACAAGTTTCCAAAAATCACTCGTAAACTTAGAGTCCCTATCACTGACTATGTCCTGCGGTAACCCGTACAGTCTAAACAATTGCTCGATAAACTGCCGTGCTAATTGCGTAGCTGTAATAGTCTTCCGGGTCGGTAAAAATCTAGCCATTTTTGTCAAGCGATCTACCACAACCCAAATAGAATCGTGGCGTTGATGTGTTCTTGGCAATCCGGTAATAAAATCCATGGAAATACTTTCCCATTTATTACCTGGGACTTGCAAAGGATGCAACAACCCAGCCTGTCTAAAGCGTTTAGCTTTATTTGCCTGACAAATTTGACACTTGAGAACATAATCTTCCACATACCCTTTCATCTTTGGCCAATAAAAAGTGTGTTTCACTAACGATAGTGTCTTGTGTACCCCAGGGTATCCAGCAAAAGGGGCGTCGTGACACTCCTTAGGAATCTTGGACCTAATGTCCGGGATTTGTGGTACACAAATTTTGTCATTACGGAATAGTAAACCATTCCGAATCATCCACTGGCCTCCTGCAGCCTGAATGGTAGACTGCTCAGTCATTGAGTCTTGGTCAATCAATGAGTTCCCTTCCTGGATCTTCTGCCAAAATGGACCAAAATAACTATTAGTCCTGCAAAGCCCTCTCAATGACTGAAATAAGTCAGTAGAAATCTCGGTGAACGACAAAAAATTCACCTCTCGAATTCGACTAAGCGCATCTGCAACACTATTCATGGACCCTTTTCGATAACGGATCTCAAAATCAAAATCTTGCATTAACTCAGCCCAACGAGCTTTCCTTCCTCTCAAATCATCCGCATCACACACATACTTGATTGACTAATAATCAGTCAATACCACAAACTTGGAGCCATATAAATAATATCTCCAAACCTTGAGAGCATGAATCACAGCATAAAGCTCCTTCTCAAGGGTTGGCCAACGAGATTGAGTGTCATCTAGCTTTTTACTTTCAAAAGCAACCGGTCTACCATCTTGAAATAGAGCAGCCCCGATAGCATAGTCACTGGCATCAGTTTCAAGAACATAAGGCCGACTAGGATCGGGTAATGCTAAGATAGGTGCTTCCTTGACTTTATCTTTCAAAAGTCTGAAGGCCATATCCAAATCGTTATGCCAAGTGATAGGCTGATTTGACTTACGTCCACGACCTTTCAATAAGTCGGTCATCAGTAGTGTGAGCTGAGAGTACTCCCGCACAGATTTCTGAAGAAAAACAACAAAACCGAGAAAAGAACGAAGTTGTTTCACTGTTCACGGTATAGACCAGTCTAGAACCTTCTGAACTCGGTCATAGTCAATGCTCAATCCATCTCGAGTGATCTTGATGATGTCGGTCATAAAGAACTCACATTTACTTAATTTAGCATATAGTCGATTCTGTCTTAAAATAGATAAGACAATCATGAGGTGTCTAACATGATCCTCAAGAGTACCACTATATATCAAAATATCATCCAGGAACACCACCACAAATTTCCCCAAATGTTCACGAAAAAGATCGTTCATCATTTGCTGGAAAGTGGCTGGAGCATTGGTTAACCCAAAAGGTAATACGAGAAACTCGTAATGGCCATACCTAGTCCGAAAGGCGGTTCTTTCGACATGCCTTTCATGAATACGTATCTGATGATAGCCAGTACGTAAATCTATCTTCGTGAAATATTTCGCTCCTGCTAACCGGTCAATCATGTCATCTGATCTAGGGAGAGGATAACGGTTCTTAATTGTCAGCTTGTTCAATCTCTTGTAATCTATACACATTCTCCAGGTATTGTCCTTCTTTCTCCTAAGCAACACAGGTGCACCCCAAGGTGATTTACTTGGACGGATCTGGCCCATCCTCAAATAATCTTCGAGTTGTTTAGCCAACTCATCTTCCTCAGCTTGGCTCATCCTGTAAGGTGGAATATGTTGGACCGATGCGGGAGCGGAGCAAGCACACACGAGAGAGAAAGAGAGGGAGAAGGAGGAGAGCAGACACGAGAGATGGGGGGTGGAGCTATCCACTGTCTCAACCAAGAGAGAGTGAGCCCCTTATTCACTAACTAAAAGAATAAGGAGATGTGTGTACATAAGTGGGCGGCCGGACACTGGGTGCAGGCACACTGCCTTTACCCAACATTCTCCCACTAAAGACTATGTGTCGATAAGTGGAGAGAAAAACTAGCCTACAACTAGTATATACAAGAGGTGAGAGAAGACGGCTCTCAACCTACGCCCACTAGCTCACTCCAAGTACGTGCATGCACCTGTATGCGCTCTAGCGACCACTCAGAGTGCGCAACACTGCTAGAGCGTACATGCACCTCATGCAGGTATCTAGTAAGGACCTGCAAAGCTCCACAATGCACAATGCCAGTGTCAACCACCGAACGGCTAACAACTCCCACTGCAAATGCACCAACCGCATAAGCAAGATCAGGTCTCCAGACCAAAAGGTCAGACATGAGAGACCCGAAAGCTGACGAAACCTGCACTATCTCAGCCAACCTATCACTGTCAGCAACCTCACTGCCATATGCATCCTCAGGATCTACCTGTCCATGCATCACAGTGTCAGCATCATCTGGCAAAGGCATATAAGACGAGAATGACTGCAAAACCGAAGAATCAGCACCACTGCAATCATTCGGCCACTGTATGGCCTCTCCGATACTCTGCTGTGACTCACTAGCGCAAAGACGCTCTACCTGTCTATCCATAGACGTATCATGCACAACTGACTCTACCTGCTCGACCAATGTCAAAGAACTCTAAGTCACTCATCTCCGTCAAAGGAGGCATCTCCGTCCTAGGAGGAATAATCTGCTGTGCCTCACTAGAGCACTCCCGCTCTACATGTCCGCACACAAACATGTCCTGCACAGTTAGATCTCCCTGCTCGACTAACGTGTGAGCATCCTGCTCAATCAATGTCTGAGCATCCTGCAGCGCATTTGCAAAAGAGACACGTCTCGTCTCTCGCTTTCCACATGGCTGCAATATCACAGAGACTACACCGTCTCCAAAATGAGAAACATGCAAAGGGTATACCACGCCACTCCTGGCACCTCTCGCAATAACCAGCGAACCCAAATGCATCTGGAAAGACCGCTCTCTAAGCAGTACCTGACAACCAGTGTCTCTCAACTGTCTCACTGAAATGAGACTCTGTCCTCCCAAATCTGGAACATAGCGCACATGACTAAGTGTGTACAGAACACCACTAGGCAATGACAAGCATATGTCTCCTGCACCTGCGATCTCATACACTGAGCCATGTAGATGCATACAACCAAGTCTCCCACTAGAAAATGTGCTAAACCACTCACAATGAGACGTGACGTGAAACATAGCATCTGCATCTAGCAACCAACGTGGAGAAAGTGAGCATCCATCAAAGTATGCAGGAGGAACACTAGAGGCAAAGGTGACATCACCGTCACTGGCGTACTCAGTCACTGTAGCTGCCTCTCTCACCTGTGTCAAAGGAGTCTGTGCATCATGCATACATCTCCGTCTCTGTTGCCTTATACGCCTGAAGCAACGACGCCTAATGTGCCCTGTGTGGCCACAATGCCAACAGCGCATATGATGGGAAGAACGAGAATGATGTGTACGAGACCTCAACGTCTCAACCTCTGGCAACAATGATTGCTCATCTGTATCAGGAACACGGACAACAAAATGCTGGACGGAATCCAGAGCCATGTGTGTGCAAGGAAACACTGAACAACAAGACAAGCAACCAATGCGCACAACTCTATGTGGCGGATGCGGAATCCTCGACGCAATCCAAACCACAAGATGCCTGCCAACAAGAATAACCTGCAAACCTCGCAGCAAACCACTGTGCTACTTGCACCAAACTGTGCTCAACACTGCAAGTCCAATAGCAATATCAAGGCATCAAAACAAGCTAGCTGTATACACTGCCAAAACCTCTGTGAGCAACGAATGCTCGAGAATACCACAATCTCCCACTCGAGAGCAAGCGTAGCGAAATACACGCTACCAATCAATGGCACAAAGAGGCATCACATAGCTGCAAATTTTGACAAAATTTCGGCAACATAACGGCAGTAAATGGCCAAAAAACCAAAATAACCAGCCAAGGCAAAAATAGCCCAAAACTAAAGGTGTAAAGCTCTCAAAAGAGCACAACCAAGTCTCAACGCAAAGTATCACTGCGGAGAATCACACTGCATCTGACATAGGTGACCAGACACTATGCATGGGTCCTATGGTGCTCGCGGGATCGCTCCAGTACCTGTATCACCGAAAGGATCCCGGACATGGGTATCCCCCAGCTCAATGAAAACCTCACTCGACCCTCAACAATGGCTGCAATCCAATCAGCTGACTAAATAGTACGTGTCCTAAATGACCATACATAGGGCTATCCACAATGCCAAAGAGCTATCACAGCTCACAAATGCGTATGGCAAAGCCCAAAACTGTCAGCACACACAATGCCAAGCACGGAAACAAGCAACCAAAGAGGCAAACACTGCCAACATCAAGTGTACCAAGGCATGAGCTGTCAAGGCATATAACTAAGCATATGTCCCACTGAGCATAGAATGCCAAACACGGCAACTCTAACCCAAAGTCTGTCACTCACTCCAACAACGGCACCTGTGCTCGTAGGAGACAACAAAGCTATGGTCATGCACGAGAAAAACTCAACTCGCTGTAAGAGGAGCATGCATAAAGACCACAAATAACTCCACCTGCAAGCCTGCAACACGCTCAAAAGCGAGACCCACAATAGGCATACATCTCTACCAGTAATCGTGTCCTGTCAACCTGCCAGAAAATGCGCAATACGGCCACGCTACACAACCTGTAGCTCAAAGACAAGACCTGGCGAGATACCTGCAACCTGTCAATGCTCATAAAAGAGCACACAAAACCTGTTTCACGCAATCAGCATACATGTCCTGCAAATCATTGCTCTAAGCATACATATCTTGTGCGAAGAGCATCATCGCTCATGCATGAGCGGAATCCAAAGCTCACCACATTTCACGTACATGAGCACTGGAGCAAATCAGCCCCAAAGCTACAAAACATAGTACCAGGAACCTGTGAAAAACATCAAAATTGGAGATCCGAAATGCACACAGCTGCTGCAGAAAATTCTGTGATCAGAATAAGGTCAAATGAACACCACCATTGCGTTCGGAACGTGCCAAAACCCCAAAAAAGACTCTTGGGTTGCGCAGATCTGAGTTCGTATGAGGGATTTATGGCCAAAAAAGTGATTTTCGGGCCAAAAAATGCACCTGCGGAAATCTGTTTCTGCATACACACCTACTAATCGATCTTTCAAGCTTAGGGATGGCCCTCAAGCTTTCTCTGTCCCCGAAGCTCTCTCTCAAGCTTCCATGGCCGAGCTCCGTACTCGAGGCCAAAAGCTCCACCGCACACCGCAAGCGCGCACACGAGGCACGCACACCGCGACTCTCCTTTCCGTCCCGCAGTCAATCAATAGGATCAAACTTCTACCATAATCTAAAACTTGCTCTCTATTTTGGGCCGGGAATCCAGAGCGTAGCGATAGGGCAGTTCCTTCAGTCTTCCTTCAGTCGGCAAATACCAAGATCTGTAATTCTCCCGGATCACTATGGCCGACCTTCGTCTCTGTCCGACAAGTAAGTCTTACAGTAAGTTGTTGGACCGATGCGGGAGCGGAGCAAGCACACACGAGAGAGAAAGAGAGGGAGAAGGAGGAGAGCAGACACGAGAGATGGGGGGTGGAGCTATCCACTGTCTCAACCAAGAGAGAGTGAGCCCCTTATTCACTAACTAAAAGAATAAGGAGATGTGTGTACATAAGTGGGCGGCCGGACACTGGGTGCAAGCACACTGCCTTTACCCAACAGAACACTGATAGGATGAGCACCAGGGATCAAGTCAATACGATGATCTACGGCCCGTTCAGATGGTAAACTCGATGGCAGTTCCTTAGGAAATACGTCTTGAAACGAATCAAGTATCTTCTGTAATTCTTTGCTTTCAAACACACTTAATTCATTGACATCCATGGAAGGGATGAGAAAGGAAGAAAGTGGAATCAATACACAATGGAAAGCGGTATACAAAGAAGAATCCATTATATTTCCAAAATCAATTGTATTTACAAGAGGTCCCTGAGAGGGATGAATACAATCACCTAAAATACTATACTGGGTGTCCCTATGCTGAAAAGAAAAAATATGACTAGACCAATCTATCTGGACTTGAAGAGTCTTAAACCACTCAATCCCTAATAACAAGTCTACATTTTCTAGGTACATAACATAGCATTCCACAGTATCTTTGTAGTCCTGAATCTGGATTGGAAGCATCTCCATCTTTCAATCCCATACTTGCCTTCCCGCAGGTAGGCGTACCTCATAGGTATGATCGCTGGGTGTCGTATCAAGACTTAATTTCTGCACAAGTTTGTAGTTAACAAAGTTGTGTGAGCTGCCAGAGTCTAGAAGAATGTGAATCTTATGGCTATTCACTTCTCCATAAACGCGGAGAAGATCATGTAAGCCAAAGACTTTAGAGTTGAACAGAACAAGTACTAGGACGAGAGAAAGTACAGTAATTGACGTACCTGTCAAAGACAACTGGTTAGCTGCCTTTGGCTTGGGTCCTGCGTTGGTCTTTGCACCCTTTTGCTTTGGGCACTCGTTACGCATGTGTCCTTTTTCTTCGCAGATAAAACAACGTCCTTCCTTCTTGAGCTTTAAAGCCCTAAGGAGTCGTTTCTTCTTCGTTGGTGTCGAACTTGAATTCTTCGAAGGTTGGTCCGAAGACTTTCCTTCAGTCGTGTTAGCCATAGGTGCAGAGAACTTTCGTTTATGCTTGTTCCCCTGCTCGGTAACGGGTTTCGACTTGGAAGAGACCATTGTATCATCATAGATACGTGCTGAATGAATGGCTTCATCCAATGTTTTGCATTTGTTATTTTTAACTTGTAAACGGTATGAGTCTGGTAAACCAGCTACGAAGAATCCCAAAAGAGTAGTGGGATCCATCTTTGTAGCTTTCATCTGCAAGTCCCTAAACTTCTGGAGGTAGACCTCATAAGTGAGGTGCTGCGAGGTCACGGTCAAACCTGAAAACCGGGCAACAACATCATAATCATCCTCTTTCTTGAGAAATTCTTTCTTGAAGACGTCTTCGAATTGTGCCCAAGTTGTTGGCTTAGAGTTGAGTTCCTTCCACCAAAGCAAAGCTTTGCCTGAGAGGAAACCTGCTGCTAACTGGATCTTTTTTCCATCATCATATGGATGAAACTGAAAATAGACCTGTTACTTATGTAGCCATGTGTCCACGATCTCCTTGGTACGCTGTTTTTGCTCGCCCCCGAACGGTTCCGGAGTAATGTTGGGGCCTAAAGCAGAGGCCAAGGTATCCATAGCCGAAAGAGTAGAGAGGATAGTGGTCAAAAGAGCGATGGAGTTCTGCAAAGCTTGCATCTGGGCTGCGATTTGTGCCTGACGTTCCGACGAAGAAGCTTCGAGAGCTACTTTGAACTCTTGGAAATCTGATTTTGACACATAATCGTCAAAAAGATCGGCATCGGTATCTTCCGTAGCCGGCAAGCCTTCGCGTTCGACAAGGGGCTCCAACTCTGATTCTTGGGTCGACATCGTGAAGAGGATAAGTGGAGAGAAAATTCGATCTTTGCACAAGAAAAGTGCAAGGGAACTTGAGAGCTTGAGAGCTTGAAAACTTGAGAGATGTGTGGCAAGAAGCCCACTTAAGGGGTTTATAAAGCCTGCCCCAAAAGCTACTTGAGCTTTTGCTTTTGTGTTTTTTTTTTCATATATATATATATATATTCTGCTTTCTTAAAAAAAAACAAACACCTTTAAACCTTGGAGGGGACTTTTAAAACTTTAAAAAAAAATTAAACTAAAAAAAAACGAAAGCAGGCCCAAATCGGCGAGTGCTTTCCTTGATTTTTTTTTTTCTCTTCCCTCCTGGATTAGCGCCGCCGGCTACCTGTCTGCAGACGTCACCATGCTGCTGTCGCCTCACGTACTGCCGACGCCGCTTGTATGAAGGTCGGCGTAGCTGTCTACGCCAGCTTGCCTACGTAGGCCTAGCCAGAAGGCGGCGTAGGCCTGGGCGCCTGCCGGCCTGGCCTGGGCGCCTGCCGGCCTGGCCTGGGCGCCTGCATAGGCCTGGCCTGGGCGACTGCCCAGGCGCCTAGCCTACTACATGCATGCGCCTCCAACCAGCACGAGTATGCGACCCCGCAGAGTCAACTGAATACATCTCTCGCTCTCTCTCTCGTTCTCGTTCAACCCAAAAGCAACCATGCTTTTTTTTTTCTATTTTCTCTCTGCTGAAACTGTTTATACAGTTCAAAACCATCTTTCCTCTTCTTTGCAAGGCGGCAAACATCCCTTCTTAGACCACCATCTCCATCATCATGGGTTTCTTTGATGAAAAAAAACACATACTGAATCTGAAAACAGCAGTATGCACAGAAAAAACAGCAAGCTTTTTTGAACACATACCATTCTTCAACCTCATCTTCTCTACCTACTGACTTGCTCGTTCACGAGGCATGCTCTGATACCACTGTCAAATCCCCACCGGATCTCCTCATGATCGTTTCTAGTACGAGACTCGAATCCTGCAAACAACACAAACAAACAAGAAGGGGGTGCAGGCCTGACTCACCTCCCAACCATGACAGCTGTGGGCAAGCCCACAGTCTTGGCTATCCCCACCGAGCCACGAGCTGAGCTAACTAGGTTGACGTACCGACCAATCTCCTCCTCGCGACGTCCCATACCGCCACAAAGCTACCCTCGCGGGCCTCGAGATTGCTGCCGGCCTCGGCTGCGTAAAGCAGGTGCACGTCTGCACTAGATCCAGGCTCCAAGACCATAGAGCTCTCACAAACTCGCGAGACTCTCTATATGACTAATGACTAACCTTGGCCACCGGCTCTTGGCCGGTCGTCGGGCGTCCACACTTGGGCGCCCGCCCGTCCATACTTGCGTGCCCGCCCGTTAGTCTATCCCTAACTCAGCTCGCCAATCAGCCTGCCTAGCTCCAAGCTTCCCCAAACCTCGAAGCTAGTCTTGTGTGCATGTAGCACATGGTAGATACACACTGTGCACATGACACCAACCATCCTCGGTGTATCAAAAGCCATAAACATCTCCATGGTCATGGCCAACGGTCTTGTAGAGTCTGTTGCTCCTAGGATATGCTAAACATAGGCATGATGTAGAGCGACTCATGTGCTTCAGGTGTGTGCAAGTTCAGGGGTGTCTCTGGACATGTTCTCGCATACACATGCAACTTCGGTGCTTGTGGCAAAGTCAAGGGCTGAGGTTGCTGAGGAAGGATTGTTTAAGGATACCTTATCGTGGGCATGCCATTACATGTATGCCAAATGTGGCACACGAACTAAAGCATGGTAAGTGTTTTACAAGTTTTCTTTTCAAGAGTGATGCTATTGTGGAGTGCGCTGTGTGCAGGATAAGGATACGCAACTTGAGGGAGTCCCTCTAGAAGCTTGCACCTCGGAGGATTGTGGCAGCATAGGAGTTAGAGACAAGGACCATGAAGTACAGGTTTTCAGGTCACTCGAGTGCTAGCGGAACAAGAAGCATGCTTGTTGCTAGTCTCTTACATTATTGACAAGTTTTGTTGGTGAGATCGCCAAAGATAAAGCAAGTGATCTCTTCAAAGTCCCCAGATATTTTTGCAGCTTGAGTGCTTGTGACTGGATAGAAGACAATGTGACATAATCGGAGAGTGGGCATTTATATCCTGCAATGCACTATCTTCAAGCACATGCACAACGGTTTACTAACACCATATTCTTAAGGTCAGTGTGATGGTCAAGCTTTTGCAGGTTCAGGTAGGGGCCGGCTTCCCCATCCTTTTCCTTGACATAAACCCCATCTCTCAGCCAACCACACCACACAAACCATCGGGTCTTTCCAACCACCGGCCAAGCACCAAGGCCACACTGCCATGGGCACGAAGCTATCGGCGCATAAATGCTTTCATTCGGCCATTACCGACATTCCAGCAAGTAACCCTTAACGCAACGCCGGTGTCCGCGTTCTTCCTGACAACCCGGTAAGTGCAGGTGACCCCTTCACCCTCCTTAAACTGCTTTTATTGACTCCCCATGGAGTGGGTAGAGCACTCCCCACGGAGGGTTGAGCTGGTACAAATGGGATTGTTTGCAAGTACATCGTCGGACAGCCCCATCACTAAACCACCCGCAAACTCCAAAGAAAATCCCGATACCACCAAACCCAAGCCTATTTCCCCTTCCAACCAAACCCTTGCAAGTTTCCGGTTTGCAATCAATCCTCTTCACTCATCCATTCATCACCGGCACTTAAGCACATAGCACCGGACCATCCTTCCTACGTTGTGGTCTATCTGGCACCAATCCACGTACTTATGTCTTCCGCCAATTTCACTCGATGGTCTAAACTATCGTCCAACACTAGATCCAATTTTTGCACGCAGCATCCATACCCTGTGCCAACACTTTGCATGCTTGCCTTTAATCTGGTTTTCTTGTCTCATTTTCTTTCATTCAATCTTGTCTTGCATGGTTTAGCCCTTTTTACATCCATGCATGCAGCACATTTCCGACGTCTGCACACTCACAAGGACTACTAGCTTTTCATCTGCAACTTCATAAAGATGCACCAGCAAGCCTCCATCTTGCCCAATCACATGGGCATCCCAATCGCGGTCTATGAAGCCGTTGGATCCATGCACCCAAATGGCAATCTTCACACTCAACGGTGATTCCATCAAGCGCGCTCTACAGCTCCCCCCGAGGCACAAACCTTGCCTTCATCCGCGCTAATCAAGCAAGGTAGAGA
The DNA here is from genome assembly GCF_041138505.1 of Cibotium barometz. NCBI lineage: Eukaryota > Viridiplantae > Streptophyta > Polypodiopsida > Cyatheales > Cibotiaceae > Cibotium > Cibotium barometz. The sequence goes on along the minus strand of NC_141075.1, from coordinate 37,354,134 downwards.
TTCCCAAAAGATCAAAGCGATGCCACATGTGCAAGGTCGGCAATGTCCGGCATTCCAACATTTCACCCCCAAGCTGCAACAATCCTATAATGCTTCCATTCTTCTCGCCAATATCACCATGCTTCTAGCAAGCGGACCGAAAAGCCATCAACACTTCAAAACGAGGCTCAAAAAACACCCGGATCCATTCGGCCATGTCCGGCAAGCCAACCATTGTTCGCAGCTTCCCAATGTCCCTGCCAAACAGGGTGTCCTCAATTCTTCCATTGTCACATACACTCTGCACTGTAGTGCATTGTGACAAGATGGCTCATCATCAGTGCATCATTGTACATCAATAGGACCCTTGAGGATATGATTTTGTCATATAACGTCGCCCCATTGTGAGCCCCAGTCCGCGACATGTCAGGCACGTGCTACGTAGAGCCATAAAGTGTCAGTCAGGTCAATCACTCAGTCAAAGTCCTCTTACCCACTTGAAGAGAATCATTCATGCATATAGAAGTCAGTAAGAGCCTTAGAGTTTGCATTAGAAGCATTTATTGCATTGCATGTGAACTTTAGCCATAGCATTAAAACATTGCATAAGCATTTAACCCTTTGCATAAGCATATAGTCTAGTCGGCAGCCTTATGAAATAGTCCGTAGCATTAAAAGCATTATAATCAGCATATTAAGCTTATTATCCAGTTGTGTATTATTAGGAAGTCGGCTGACTTGCTTCAGCAAACCGACCAGCCCCCTAGATGCATATAAATACCTAGCGTTTCAATAATTCAAGCATTCAATCATCAAGCGATCATCACCAAGGCAGAAAGCGCATACTTCTCTGCTCCTCGCTTGCAGAAAGCGCAGCTTCTTCCAGCATTCCTTCTCTTGCAAAAAATGCATCATTCACAGCCTGCATATACAGCCATCAATCGCATGCATCTACAGTCCCTCACAACCATAGAAACAGTCTCCAATTCAGCTTTTTTCTCAGCCACAGATTGCAGTCCTCCTACAGCCCCTTGGAAGAGTTTATTGGCATCGAGATTGGTCATCATTGGTGCTTTTACAGCAGCGTGCAATCAGCCCTACTCTTGGTCTTCTAAAGGTCTTGCGTTTGAGTCATCTACAGTCTCAAAGTCAATCTTGCAGTCATTCTCTTCAAAGAAATAAAGTAAATACTCCTAGCAATAGGAGGGGCCCTTCGGTGGTGGGTAATTGGGACCCCATACTGTGTACAAATCTCTCTCTCTCTCTCTCTCTCTCTTAAAGTTTGAAGTGATAAAGTGGATTGCTAAAGACTCACGAAACTCAGGATACAGAAGGTGGTGTGAGACTTTGTGTGATAGGATCCTTTCATCTACGCATAATTCCGCTCCATGTTACATTAGTATCAGATTCAGCTTATCCACATACACCACATCCTAGCATGAGTGTCAGCAAGACATGCACTAGCTAATCCCAAGGCTAATCTTGAAGAGGTAACAAGATAAAGAACCAAATTAGGAGCTTCTGTTACTAGTTTGGGGCAGGAGAACCTTGTGGAAAAGGACAAGAGGCTGTCAGCCAGGTGTGAAGGAGTTGCTCCGGTCGGCGAGGATTATTTGTCCTAGAGCTGGCCGACAGGAAGTCGGCCAGTCCACAAGGGGTTTTCAGCCCTCTAAAAGGGCACTTTGGCTCAATGCTTAGATCATTCAACTCTTTATGAGTTGGGTCTTAGATTTAGGACTAGAATACGGTTTCTACCTTTTCATGAAGGCATCCTGTAGCTATAAGATTTGTACTACCTTTCTGTACATTATGAAAATGCTGAATACTCAGCTCTCTCTCTCTCTCTCTCTCTCTCTCTCTCTCTCGCTTCTCTATCTTTTGTATGCGTTTTTGGCATTTGCATCAGCATGTTCCAGGATGGTATTTAGGGCTGAAAGAAGACTCCCAGAGCTTCCGCATATGACAGTGGTATCACAGCTTCAAGCTGGTTCTGAGATATTGTTGCTGCGCATGTCCGACGAATCTACCCACCCTTCCTTACCGCATCGCGCATGGATGACACCATCGCCCGTGTCTTAATCTTTTGGTGGTGTGGGGACCAGCTCTCCCAGAGCTTCCACATGCGACAAAGTGCATCCTTGGATGGTCCAACACGACCACCGACTTCAGCAACATGTCTACAGAGAAGAGTACACACCATCAGAAAGATGTCTCCCTTGAAGGAGACCATCCTCTTCCACCACCCGAAGATCCCTTCGCTCTTCTCAAAGCTCAGAACCAACTTCTCATGAAGTGTCTCCAACTCTTGGAGGCCACCACAGAAAAATCCACTCCAACAGCTACCCTCGACTTCATCTCTCTTTTCTTTTAGATGGAACAACAAACACGAGAAGATTAGGCCAGACGGTGGGAAGAGAAAGCTGAAGCAGAACCCCCCAATTCAACCCTTCTCTCAACCACACATTGCAGTCCTCCTACAGCCTTGGAAGAGTGCATTGGTATCGAGATTGGTCATCATTGGTGCTTCTACAGCAGCGTGCAATCAGCCCTACTCTTGGTCTTCTGAAGGTCTTGCGTTTGGATCATCTACAATCTCAAAGTCAGTCTTGCAGTCATTCTCTTCATAGAAATAAAGCAAATACTCCTAGCAATAGGAGGGGGCCCTTCAATGGGTAATTGGGACCCCATACTGTGTACAGATCTCTCTCTCTCTCTCTCTCTCTCTCTCTCTCTCTCTCTCTCTACTTGAAGTGATAAAGTGGATTGCCAAAGACTCACGAAACTCAAGATACAGAAGGCGGTGTGAGACTTTGTGTGACAGGATCCTTTCATCTACGCATAAACTACCAAATCCCTATCTCAAACCACGTGTAAGAGTCGAAGAAAGCAAACAAAAAAGAGTCGAAGAAAGTCATGTGTTGGAAGAAGCTTCTACACGCACTCACCTTTTGCCCAATGTCCATGCACGCTACTTTCAATATATCCACAGGCTCTGCATGTAATAGACACATAAGCACTATTCTTTCACGAACCTACGTTGAGCCTCATCATCGATAGTCATTAAAATATATTTCTGGATAGGGGGACCATGACGAGCGCAAGCCTAGTCCATAGTACAACCCATCGCCTGGACCTTCCCACAGTGAGCAAGACCTTTCGTGCCTCGTCTTCAACCACCCTACCCATTCAATCTACCCTACCTCTAGACCCAACACTCATTGACAACGCCGAGTCCATCAAGCCACATAGGCCACCCCGCTCCCTTGCAGTTGTAGACACCACCATGTGTAAATATGCTGCCATACCTCTAACAAGCTATTGATCTTGACTCCCCAAGAGGGGATGACAAGTAAATGTCGAAGAAACTAGCAAAAAGAGTCGAAGAAAGCAGTTGTGTTGGAGAAGTGCACCCACATGGACACGCTCGTTGCCCATGCACGTCACCTGCATATTTTACTATGGGTATCACTTTTTTTTTCACTTCTCACATCACGCACAAACACGTTCACCTTCACCTAACCTCGTCAACGCCAACCCTCCAGGTACATCTCTAGATGGGGGAACCATGGTGGGAGCAAGCCTAGCCCATGGTACAACCCATCACCTAGAGAACACTCGACCTTGCAGATATCTCGAACGAGCTTCCATACCTATATCCCCTACTTTGGCTCCAATTCACCGCCAACAAAACCTCGTCCTAGCAAACGTATTCGTCAAGCAAAGCCCCATCCGAGCATAATCTCCTATCGTGTCAAACTATCCAGGACCTCCATCTACCCATGCTCATTATTCCATGGGGTCCTAGCACTAACTCCACCACACAAAGGATGCGGACAACTTCTACCAACTACCTCCACACCACTTCCACAACCAACGGAAGCCCGTCACATGAAGAACCTCCATATCACCTATCACTTTCTATGCCACCTCGACAAGTTGCCTGCCATCAAGGAGGCGACCCAAAGCTTCCCATCACTTTGCCCTACATCTAGCTGCAGATCAGTCTCGAACTAACCACATAACGTCGGCCGCCAGTTCCATGGATATATCCTGAACCATCCACTTCTGGACATCAGCTTCACCACCGACTTGGGTGACATGAGGATGCGGTCACCATTAAGAAGGTGGATATGTTAATCTAATATAGTTTGGACGCTCGACCTAGCGTAAGGCACTCTGCCATCATACCTGCATGAACAGGTACTTATCTTTTGTAAGGTAGCACTGGAACATATAAAGCAACCTTACCTATGAGCTTACGGATGAGCTAGCACACCCACATGGAAAGTTGCATTTGCGGCTCAAAGCCAAGATCCAATGACACATGCTTCAATAAGGCTAAGGTAAGCTCTTGACTTGAACGACGATGTTCTAAAGTCACGGTGCAATGTTTTGTAGAATTGGTCGGCTGATCTAGGGCTAGTTGGTTGGTTGTCCTTCTAGTGAGACAACAACCCAATAAAGTGTGTTCACACTCTGGGCCAATTCACATTTGGGCATCTAGGCCGATCCCTTCTTGGCCTCCCAAAAAGTTCCAATTCGGCCTCTGAAGTTGCCTTTGATTCGCCTTTGATTCGGCTGATGTCTGGACGTTGCACTCATATCTACAATGCACGATGCACGTAACATAAAACTTGTTGGGAGTCGAATACGTCAGCATCTTGCGCTGCCAATCCTTGAGTTGAATAACTAACATCAAGGACACACTAGCAATCAACGAATCAGAACCATGCAGAGTGAGGTCTCGTCAGCGAACCTCCCATATCTTCCTATGCCATAACAGTCTTCAATAGAACCAAAACGTTCAAGTTGTCCCATGTTCAACATTTTCCTCAAATGGGTTCCATGACCTACCATAGCTGTGGCATGTTTTCTAAGTAAGATGAATCATATCATCATTGAGTCAAGAATATCACATAAGATACATCAAGTGCAGCTTACTGATGGCATGCATGTATGATGAAACAAATGAAATCTAAACTGCTAGGCACTCACAGAGTTGCATGAGTTTTGAATGGCATACTAAGACTTTGAAGTCTTTAGGAGAAGGTTTTTGTTAATTTCTAATCAAAACTGGTTTTTGTTACTTTCTAATCCAAACTCGACGATACTGGAGCTAGGATGGTGGGGGCTTACAAGTCGGGTAAGAGGGCGGGAGACGACTGGGGGACGCGCTGGAGGAGTATGGAGACAACCTCGTCGGCGAGGAGGGTGCCATACACGAAGACACTGTGTGCTGCAGCTGATGAAGTACCCATTCTACTCGTTGTGCGCGCTTGCTTTTTGCAGGCTATGGCTGTGTGTAAAAGACAACAGTCACTAGTACTACAATTAATAATTAAAAAATTTAAGATGGCCTGCCATAGAAAGAATGAAAATAAAGAAAGTATTAATATTAGTTTATGAAGAAAAGAGAGAAAGAGAAAGGAACAAAATCTTACACGACCTTAGATAGTCGAGACCATGCGAACTGAAGTCGCTAACTCCTTGCATGCCCTCGCCCGCTAGGGTTTATCAACGCCCCTTGTTGCGTCTGGCTCTTTTCGCGCAGCGGCCGGTTGTTGTCCTTCCTCTACATACCCTTTAGGTGCTATCGTCCCCCCCCTCGGGTGCATGGGCACCGAGTGGAGGGGAACCCCCACTCTTCTCAGAGCGCAGGGCGCTAGTTCCAACACAGTGGCTACTCTGAGCTCGCCTCCTATTAAAAGCACGCAAGCTCCAACTTACCAATAGTTCCCTCAGTGGCCCCCCTGCCATGGATGCGAATCGGGAAGCTCTGATGAAATACGACCAGGTGATAGAAGATTTATTGGACACTAAGAAACAACTGGAAGATTCCAGAGCCCGAGTAGAAGAATTGAATTTGCTGCTGCTGCTGCTGTGTTACAGAAACAATTAGAAGAAGATGCACAGACAACCAAGAAGTCTCCAGCAAAGGTCGCAGTTCCTTCAGGTAATCCTTCTTCCATTAAACCTCTGGTTTGCCTTCCACCAGATTTGGTTCAGTCTATGGAAAAGGGTTACACAGCCAGATGCCTGGTAGGACTGCTCTTTGGCCCTAGGCCCCCGTAGATTTCTTGAGGAGCTGGGTTAAAGACAATTGGTTAGCCATTGGAATTGAGGTAGACATCATCCAAGCGCTCCCCAATGGTTACTACCTTTTTCTATTCAAAGACCCAGGTATGGCTCTCAAAGTCCTGGAGTCAGGTCAATGGTTGGATGTACAAAAATACCCCCTTCTGCTTTTTCAGTTGGTCCAAAGACTTTAACCCCCAGGGTCCAAAGCCTTCAGCCTATCCCGTATGGGTGGAACTACCCAACCTACCTTTTTACTTATACCCATGGATCAAAAAAATTATGTCCCCCATAGGCAAAGTCCTAGGCATGAGATCGAAAATTAAGTACAAGCCAGCGTGGCATCCTTAAGTACTAGTGGAAGTGGATCTAGACAAGCCCTTAATAGATGAAATTGAAATTAATTGTGGTGAGTACTATAACATTCGGCAGAGTATTTTGTACAAGCACCTACCCAATGCTTGCTTCCACTATGGTAAGCAAGGGCATGTTATCAGAGAGTGTCCTTCCAAATACCCCAATCAGAGAGCCACTAGTTCTCCTATCCAACTTCCATCCAGCAACAACATGCCTTTACTTCCACTATGGTAAGCAAGGGCATGTTATCAGAGAGTGTCCTTCCAAATACCCCAATCAGAGAGCCACTAGTTCCCCTATCCAGCAACAAAGGTCAGCCCATGGGAGTAAGTTATAGTCAGACCGTGCCCCCCCCCAAGCTCCCTCTACTTCTAAAGACAAAGGAGAAAAGTTTACCATCCCCAACAAGAGGAAGGCTTTCATACATAATAGGTTTGGTATCCAAAGGGTATTGGCTAGCTCCTTTGCCTTGCTAGATAATATCTCGGACCCAGAAGACTCTATAAACTCCCAAGAGTTCATACGATGCACTCCCCTGGATAGATCCAGAATTTTGGCTTAAACAAACCAAATGGATCATGATCAGCTACTCCCTACTCATTCAGCTATGGTTGGACAACTGGGATAGGAGCAAGACAGGGATGGACAGTCTCTGTATGATACAGAAAATGGTATCCCCAAAGAAATGGAAATAGGTAAAGAACTCAAAAGAGTGCATGCCCTGGTTGGGTCAACCACACCACAAGCTGCCTCCAAAGTAGGACCTAAAAAGGTCAACACTCAGAAAAAAGTTTAATGAGATGCACTACTCTGAATGTTAAGGGTTTGACTGGCCCATCAAAAGTCTAGCTAGTGAAACATTGGCTAAGGAAACAAGGAAGACTTGACTTCATAGCTTTAACTGAAGTCAAAGTCAGTGGGGATGCGCTTGAGCAAAGGCTACACAGCATCTCTAACGACCACATTTGGATTTACACAGCCCACTGTCACACGGGTCTAGAAGGGTGGCCTTGGGTATGCATTTAGACCATCAGAATGAGCTGAAGGATGTGAGGATTGACATGTATGATCAATGGGCTACAATTGAAATGACTACCTTCTCCTTCATTAGTATCTATGCTAGAGGAGCTCAGGCAAACAGAATCAGAACTTGGGGTACTTTGAGAAGTGTCCCTGAACCTATCATCCTAATGGGGGATTTCAATATGGTGGAATCTAGAAATGACAAGTTCAAAGGCTAGGGACAAGTCATCAAAGGGGCTGAGCTTCAAGCATGGCAGTGCACTATTGACCATTTTCAGTTGTGTGACTTGGGGAATATTGGAGACTACACTTGGCAAAACTATGCCCAGGGGGAATTGACCAGGAAAGCTAGACTGGACAAAGGATATGTTAGCAAGACATTGGGTAACTCCTTCATCGGATGTGAATGCAGATCTGATGTCTCTACCTGCCTCTCGGATCATACCCCATTATTGGATAATCATGACAAAAAGGTGTCGAACTAGTGGTTCCACACTAATCCTACTCTATTCAAGATGCCTATTGTGCAGGAGGAAGTCAAAAGAATTTGGACTGAATTCTTCAGCTATGGTCTCACTCCGACCAGGGCCTGGAGTTTCGCCATCAAATCTACCCAATCTCTGTTGATATGCATCAGGAAAGAGGTGACTAGAATCAAGAAAAATAGAAGAGATATGATTTACCTTAAACTAAAGGAGTTGAAAGATACTACAAATAAGGAGGACCTTTCAGTTCAAAAGGTTGTCCTCAGTACAAGGGCTTAAATTAGGAGAGAGGAGGAGTTATCCTAGTAGCATGCCCTCCTATTCTTTAGAGATTGGTGGGCTGGGAAAGCTAACTTGCCTACTCTCGAGATGTTCAAAATGCTAAAAGTCAAACAATGTAAGGACACACTTCCTACTCTTCATGATCCTAGCAACCCTTTTGGGTCCTCTGAGGAAGGGAATAGAACAAGGGTCTTCAATCACTTTAACAACATCTTTAGCAATGGGGGAGAGATTGCTAAGGACTAGCTCAACTGTATTGCCATCATAAGACATGCCAGAAAACCAACTATTCCAGATAGCATCTCTAAATCACTAGAAAACAATATCTCCAAAGAGGAAATTGGTAAGGCCATTGACTATCTAAAGGTTTAAAAAATCCCAGGTGTTGATGGCATGCCCTTTGAATTCTACAAGACCTTTAAGGATATCTTGTTGTCCCCTTTACTAGTTGTGTGGCAGGAGGCTGTGTCTTTTGGGGCTCTTCCCCTTTCAATCAATGAGGGATGGATTAAACTTATTCACAAGAAAGTTGAGAAGGAAGATCTGAGCAATTAGAGGCCCATCACCATGTTAAACTATGCATATAAAATGTTTGCCAAGGCCTTAGCTCTGAGGCTATCTAGTCAGCTGAAGAACTGGATCAGACAGGAGCAGAATTCAAAGGAAGATACATCCTAGATGCCATAATCACTATGTGGGAGGGCATGGAGTAGAAGAATCTGAATAGGATTATATTTTTTTCAAAATTGATTTTGATAAAGCCTATGATAGGCTTAGTTTGCATTATGTATTGGAATCCCTTAAGCATATGGGTATGGGGGGACAACACTTCATTTAGACGGTGAGTACTCTTTTTGGCAATGCCACTGCTAGGATCGATGTTAATGGCGTGCTCTCTAATGCATTCTCCCTAATTAAATCTATCAGACAAGGTTGCCCTTTAGCCCCCCTCTTCTATGCTATTGCTACAAATGGTTTGAGTTGGCTTATTAAAGATAGGATGGACAAAGAGAAAATGAATGGCATTACTCTTCCCAATGGTAAGCAGTTACACCAATGCTATGGTTGCTAATAATGAGCAAAAAATAAGATGCTTATGGGAGTGTCTAGACATTTATTTTGCAGGGCCTTGGGATCTGTTATTAACCACAAGAAAACAAGTATCAAGACTCTTTTTGAAAAGCCTCCTAATTGGCTGAACCAAGCTAGATGCAATACCTTGGAAGATGGAGTGATCTTCACACTGCTGGGCATTTCTATGGGTTTCAAGGTCACCCTTAAATAGAGACGGCAATGGGTGTTAAACAGAGTAGAAGGCAAACTAGCCAGATGGCAGAAAATGCAACTAAACCTTGGAGGCAGGAATATGGTAATCAACCACTACATCATCCCTTCTGTCATCTACTTTCTCAGCTATTGGAGACCTCCTAAATCTAATTTATTGCAACTCAGAAGGCTGTGCAGGAACTATCATGGGGAGGGGACCCTTGGATTAGAAAAATCCCTAAAGTTAGGTGGGAATGGTGTTGTCTGGAAACTGGTAAAGGGGGCCTTGGTCTCAAAGATGTGTCCAACCTGGTTGATAGACTGGCAACCAAATGGGTGTTGAGAAGCTTTCTCCACCCCTCTGAAGATTGGGCTTGGTTGCTCATTAGGAACTATGACTAGATCCAACTCAAACGATTCCCTAAATGGAAGAGCCTCCTCCCACTCACAATCATGGCAAGCAAATTTCTGATAAAACTTACTGGTAGCCGGTTGGTCTCTTCTCTCTGGTCTGCTTGGAATGCTATTAAGATTGACCTTGTCCTATCTCAGAAATCAAGTTACATTTGGGGAATCCACGGGAGAGATTCCCTCTAGTCGCCATGCATTCCCCTTCCTCCAATTGATGATGCCCAGGCTGAGAGGGCTCTAAAGTTGCACGGATTGGCATATGTAGTTGGTGGGATATCTGGTACAGAGACAATAAGACTTGGATGTCCATAGCTGATTTGATTAGATACTATAATGTCTCCAATGCAGAGTTGGACCTTGTTGGGGAAAGGATCAGTTTGTTCCAGTTCTAGAGATTGTGGCACCTACTGGGTTCTTTTCTTCGTCCCCTTGTTTAGCTTGGGCTCGTGTTAGGACATTTAGTGACATGATGTTTTAAAGCTTCACACTTATGGTCCTGATAGTGGCCTGGTTAGAAGTGGAGGCAAAACCACTGGCACAATATGGGCAGTCTTTGATCAAATGATCAACCCCACACTTAGTACAAGTAAGTACTGGCATGTCATTATGCAGTGCTGCCATTGGCTAAGTTTGATGCGCATAAACCACATTCTTATTAGGACAGTTTGCTATTCGATGAGGTCCACCGAACCAAAACATTGTAGTGGCTCCCTTCTCATATTTAAGTTTACGTCTTTACCTTTCCACCGTGGTTTGGAACACTGGTATTGGCATGTTATTTTGTAAGATATAAAACTTTGGCGCAATCTCTGCGGCCTCCTCATAGTACTCACTATTGATTTCTACCTCACGCACCATATCACCCTCATCTGATGGCTCCTCAATCAACACTTGGTTGATTTTATCCTATGGTGGTTGTGGTGATAGAACAGGTGGTGGTAGAGGCGATGTGTCATGTATCCGGAACATCCCTCCTGGTAAATAGGATGGCTTTGGTTGGCCTGCAAAACCGCAGTGATTTGCACTGGTGGTGATGGTAAGGCCAGTGGCATTCTGAGTGCCTACAATTGTGCTACAGTTTGGAATCTCAGATACTTACACATGAAAGTGTCATGGTTCCCTAATTTCACACAATGAGCACAATAGAGTAGCAGTCTTACTCTTAATTGAGGACATTCGATAGTGGTGTGATTCATTCTGCACGTAGAACACCATACCAAATCTCTCTGAGGGTAGAGATGAGCATGCCCATGCCCTGATGCTTCTCTTCCATCCTTGACCTTCAATTTGTCTAGTATGGCATTACTGAGTTCATCCATGGTTATGTTCCCAACTTGCTTGCTCCGGGTTCCTGTGTTGATTAGTGACTCGAGACTCGTGATGTTGCTGCTGTATGAGCCTCCTTGACATCTTCAAGTTGTGGTAATTCAAGCATATTGTCTTCATATTCGATTGCCAACTTACAACATGCATCTAGAGTAGTCGGTCAGGCTAATACTAGATAATCATTCATTTTATGATCTCAGACTCCTCTTCGGAAGCAGGGCAATAACTGGTTCATCAGTTAGCCTCCTCGTAGCTTACATCTTAAATTCAAGTGCCGAGATGCATAGTCTTGTATAGACTCATTTTCTTTTTGTTTCATATTATGCAACTATGCCACATGACTGCATCTGTCCACCACTTTGGGCAAAGCTTGGCACACAGACATTCTTGAGCCGAGTGAAGTTGATCTTATCTTTTGGCTTTAGGGTTCAAAACCATTGATTAGTCTTTCCTTCTAAGGTCAATGAAAAAGCATGAATCATGGTCACGTCACTCAGTGGCCCACATGTTTTGCATGTGAATTCAAAGATCTCCTAAGAACTTTTGTATAAGCTTGGAAATGATGTGTGGCTTCATTTGGGATGTTCTAGATTCTAGAGCAGTTTCTCAGCCATATTAAGCAAATTTGCCCTTGTGGCCACGTTAAGATCTACATTTGGATCCGCCATTGGTCTTTGAGGAGCTACTACTCCCCCTACCTAGACCTCGTCCACTTCCTACATTGCCTCTTCTAGGCATTTCGAGTCTATGGGTAGGTCCCACCAACTTATCATGGCGTGGCTCATTATTAGCAGCCTTTGCCTGTCTTTGTTGAATTAAGAGCTCCATGTCCTGCAAGAACGTGGGATGATTGATCATTTGCTCTATGTCTTCCTTTGTGTATTGTGTATAGGCGGTTCTCAACTTCAACAGTTTCCCTGGTAAAATTATCCCCTTCACCTTGGGTATTAAATTCTTCCTCTGCTCTTAGCTCTTCATTAATGGGTTCTAGATTTGGGATTGCTCCCTCAGTCATACCTATTTCCATACCATCAGTGGCATTCCTAAACATTTCTGGTTCCTTACCACGTGATTAAAATGGATTTACATTTTCCATTTCCTTTTGCTCAACCCTTCTTCTTCGAGTATCGAGCTCTTGTTTCCTTAAGCTCAATACTTGCAAATGTCGCTCTACTTCAGCCCTCTTCAATTCTAATATTACTTCTTATGAGCTTGGGAATAAGACTTGACAGGTCCTGGTGACCGCACTTTCCTTGTCTCTCCTCACAGTAGGTGTTCTACTATACTGATCCTCACACTGTTAGACAACCTAGAACTCGAAGGTTGGGTTGGTACTTCCGATCTTGGAACTTGTCTGGCGTTGGTTGACAGGCCCATACCTGCAAATTACGCTTCATCTCATCATTGCTGGTTTGGAGACCCAAAAATCCCATGGCCATGTCAAATATACCACTGGATCTTGTAGTAGGAGAAGATGGTATTTCTTCCTCTCCAATCCCAGAGAATGGTAGCCCTTCTTCTATGGACTCTTCACTACTTGTATCAATGGTGGTTAGATTTCTTTGAGGCGAAACACTCAATTGAGTGTTCGTAGAGTGGCCTAAACCAACACTCTTTTGATAGGAAGATCCTGGGTGGTTTGATGCACTATCGTCTCGCGGCGGGAGTAAGGTCGTCTCCAATGAGTTTACCAACCCTCAAGTGCATGGGAATATGATTTGATAGGTTGAATCACTACCCCAAATGAATTTTCATAGGGTTGTGTTGATCTAAATTTTTAGGCCGTGAGATTGCAAATAGCAATTCACGCCATGAGATAGCAGGGAATGGTTCACGTTGCGAATCCGTAAATGGTTCACGTCGTAAACTATTTTATGCACTTTCATGTGTTCAAAAGTCACTTCAAATTTCAGGTCCGCGTTCGTCCTGGTCTGAGTTGGTTGGTCTCAATTTGTGTAATAGAGGCACTTTCCTAACTTTAATCTGACAATCCTCGGTTTGTGAATTAGATCCATCACTGATAGTTCATGCCGTGAAACAGCAAAAGTTAGCTTACATCATGAAGTATTGAATAGTTCACGCCGTGAAAAGGCAGGTGGTTCACGTCATGAAATCAAAATGGTTCATGCCGTGAAATGATGGACATATCACGTTATGAAGTACTAAATGGTTCACGCCATAAAAAAAGGTAGACAGTTCATGTCGTGAACTATTTTTTGCTAATTCATGATGGGATAAGATTCCGTAGGATCCGTTGTGTAAGAGGTGTCAGGATAAGTTACCCTATTTTTAGCAAGGTAATCCCGTAATTTGTGGCGCTGATTGCGAAAGCGGTTCACGCCGTGAGATAGCAGGGAATGATTCACGCCATGAACTATTTTCCTACACTTTCATGTGTTAATCTCCTGTGCGACAGAGTGAAGATTGGGTGTAAATTACCTATCCAAATGCTCCAAAATGGTTGTGCTAGTAGTAGTAAGAAGTGTAATGCAAGTTCAAAGCACAACCAATGGCTTCGTATTTTTGTGGATTTTTTGAAAAAACAAAAAATAGAGTATCACACCTGCTCATTCTCGCTAGCAAGTTTGGTGATACAAACATCAAAATTAAAAGAAAAAACGGTGTAGCTTTCCTCTAGGGTCACCCACACACAAAAAACAAACAATTTCTAACAAATCTTAACTTCCACTCAAATCTTATCCATTCATTCTTTACACAATGCACTTCTTGAATGCAAAGGAAATGATGAAACTTGTATAATGGAAGCTGAAACTCATGGGCTACCACACCTCCAAAGAGAGGACTCTAACATTCACCATTGGATGAAGCAATAGACAATAACCATCATTGGAGACTTACCAATGCTCCGAGCTCATGTCCCTTGAGGTCTCCAAGCCTGCTTCTGAAAGCTCCAATCCTCCAAGATCCACCTCCACGCTGTCACCGTAGAGTCACTTGCACCACCACACAAAGCAATCTCTTTCTCACTCTTCTACACATACATGCATAGAAAAGGCACATGCACTAGAGTACACTCTCACACACACAAGACAAGGCAAGAGCTCTCATAGCACAAGGGGGATTGTGTCCATTCATTATGAGAAAATGACTTATATACAACTGGCCCTTATTCACACTTAGGCGCCCAAATCTTACTAACTAAGGCCTTGGGTGGCCAACATCTCATAATGTTACAACTTTTATAGTGCCTTTGCATGACACTTATTAATGTCCTCAAATGGAGAAGCATAATTGTTGATAAAAAATGGGATTAACACATAATACTAGTTTCGAACGCAAAGCTGTCTAGCTTATTCCCATCCTTAATATCCGCTTAGAAATTTACTTCAAATACTTAGCAACCATAACTCGGGCTAGCTTGTGATAGCTAAAGATGTGAAAAATACATAGATTCACTAGGTTTGTGAAAGAATTTATGAGTAACAATGATGGTGCCACAATATTGCTCGGGACAAAGAGTTGCGACTATGTGAGGGCAAGTGAACCTCTTTATACAACCGGAAGGTACCACTGGGGGTACACAACTTGTTGCTTCTCTTATGACATTTTCCACATCCATAATACGAAAGATACTGCCAAGGGTACGTAGATTATGTTGGAAGATAATTCTGAGGATACGCCTATGGAGTACTTAGTTCCAATCCTGTAAATTGCGGTGCAAGAAAGGTTAACTGAAAATTCATTAGCCGAAAGATTAATTAATTTGGAGAAACTTGATGAAACCCAGCTAATTGCATCACATGGGCTTATGGTTGAGAAATTTCAAAGAAAGCGTTGGTTTGACCATAACATGAAACAAAAGGAACTAGAAACGGGGGACTTAGTCCTCATGTATGGTGTTGGAAGCACCAGGAAAAAGAAACTCAAGTACAAAGGGTTAGGACCATTTAAAGTGTCCGAAATCACCCCTCAAGGGTCGGTCCGAATTGAAACTATTGAGGGTGTGCAAATGGAAGGGTACATCAATGGAAGTAAATTTAAGAAATATTACGGATCAGTGACACAAGAGATGCTCATGCAAGAGCATCTATTGAAATAAAAGAAAGAGCTGGCCAAGGAAAAAATCAAGCAAGCTTAAGATGAAGCCAAGGCACGGGAAGCCAAGGCCAAAAAGAGACTCCATGAGAGAATATTGCATGTAAACATGGCTTCACTAACCCTCCTTGATGAGGATGTCCTGGACATTGAGCCATCACGGCTCAATGTAAAAGTCTCTATGACCGAAAGTCATGCAATAAGCATTGCATTAATTGATATACGGGATAAAGTCATAACTTAATCTCTTATGAAACATGGAAAGCACTAGACAAATCTCACCTTGAAGCCACCAATACACAAGTCCGAAGTGTGCGTTTGTCAACTACCAAAATTGTGGGATTTTTAAATGTTAATATTTCCATAAAAAATAATCCCTTGGTTGGAAAGGTATTTGTCATGCTTGCAGGATCTATGGAAGAAGAGATGATCCTTGGACGATCCTAGATTTGCACGAGTAATTGTAATATCCAGTGGGAAAAGAGGGCAGCACAACTCAATGAGGGCAAGGAGACCATTACCAAGCCATTATGAAGTCCATTAAATAAAGGAAAATAGGCAATGATAGATGACACGAAACCACCAACGCCACAACAACCAACTATCATACCAGAGGAGGCGTCAACGTCACAGCTCCCACACAAAAAACAATTAAAGTATCTAGTAATTTAGTAGTGGGTTCCTAAGGACCAACTTCGAGCCCACGAATACTATGATGCAAAAGGAGTAGCCAGGGAATCAAGGCAAAAAGTTCAAGCTATGAACAAAGGAAAGAGAAGGCCATCCAAAGACAACAAGTAGTATTCCAAGTAGAGCCACCACCCACAAAATGCTCAAAAGCAATTGGTTAGGAAGGATTTGCTAGCTGCACAGGGGTGTTACCAGGGCAATACATCAATATGGGTGCCCAAATCCTACCCGAGTTCCAATGCTACTGGCACTTTCAGAAGCTCGTGAAAGGACCATGAAGGCAAAGAGGACCAATTTAAAGTTACAGAGCAAATGTTAAGAAGACCCAAAAATTGGTCTTGAAGCCCATTCAACCCACTGAATGGAAAGGAGCAACATTGCCAACTCCACCTACCAAGGTGAATTAATTAAGTAAGGTTAAGGAGAAGGGAAAAGAAGACATGCACCCACAGGCACAAGGCATACAATAGGTTCAACAGAAATCAATGGATGCACTCTTCAATTGGATGGATAGCAAATCAAACACTCCCACTCTGAACTGAAGACGTTACAACAACAAATTTCCACAAGGGGCAAGGTACCAAATTGGTTTCTGTGGCAATAAGCAGAGAAGACGTACAAAAGGTATCCATTCCTCAACAATGGGTCCGAGAGGTAAAAGTGTATTTAACCCTTCTCTTAATGCATGATATGGGGAATTGAGTGTTTGAGCATGTAGGAATCATAGGGTATCAACCTTGCACGCACGAGAGTAGAACAGTTCATGTTGTGAAACACTAAGTGCTTCACGCCGTGAAATGGTCAGAAATAGTTCACGTCATGAAACACTTAGTGCTTCATGCCGTGAAATAATAAAAAATGGTTCACGTCGTGAACAGCCTTAGTGCTTCACGGCATGAAACGATCAAATACCATCCACCAATCGCAAGACGCCATATGGCTTGCTTCATGAAGTTAGTCACCGAGGCCGACAGCACAGCTGATTCATAAAATCAAATTCTTCTCTCTTTTGTGTATTTTTGCTTGTGCGATTTCTACATTTGAGCTTCCTCATCGTAATCGTGACTCCGATTCTAGGTGGGAGCTCATGCTTTAACCCTTTTTCTTTCCTTCTTTCCTTTGTAAAAACGTTGGTACACAATCGCATGTTATGATTCAATCTTGTGAAGTGTAACACTTCGTTGCATGTGCTCAATTCATGCTCTGCGAGTATGTTGTGTATATGTTCACCCATCATACGTCTTTATGTTGCTACCATGTTATGTATATGTGCATGAAATGTTTCACTCTTGTCGATGGATTTCCCCCGTGAAATAGCAGTCTGCTATTTCATAGCATCCACTCCAATCCTTAGGATGGATCTACACACTCTTGTATCTTTGTCCAAATATCTAAATCATGCCCTTGCTTACCCATAATATCATTTAAAAAAAATAAAAAAATCATTAAGGTAACGCTGCTAACTCATGGGTTAAAACCTGCTATCTCATGGGTTATAACCTTGCACCTTCACAGCTTAACCATCTCACAGGTTAAGCATCTCACGGGGCTTAACCATCTCACGAGTTAAGCATCTCACGTGCTAACAGTCTCATAGGCTAAAATCATGGAACTTCATGGGTTAAGATCCTGCACTCTCATGGCTTAAGCCTTCTAGCATGAATCCTCACGTATTCTACACCTTGTTATTGCTCACCCCACTAACACCCTTCTCATCAATAACACACACACACACACACACACTATCATCAAAAAAAAGAAGAAGGGAGAAGACCACATGCTCTCTCTAGTCATTATGACTGACTCTCTTATCACTACAGATGTTGTCCTCCGCAACCCCAGAACCGGAAGTTGAGGAGACTCCGGCCGTCACATAGGCAAGTACCATAGGTTCACCTATGGACAGAAGGAAAAGAGCACCGAGAGGTCCAAAGCTCAGTTAGTATGCACAGATGTACAAGGGCTCCATAATCAACAAGGATGTGCGGACAGTAATGGTAAGATAGCCCTACAATATCATAGCCCGGAATGCTTGCAGATTTTGGAGGATGCGGAAGTCAAAGATAAGTTGGAGAAGGTAGGGTTGGGAAGAATGGTTAAATACCTCCCCCGCACAATTAACATAGAATCATGTGTAGAGTATTTGAAATCCTATGAGGACAGGGCAACTAAGAGGGGATAGGTGACAAAGGCAGATGGCACCACTAAACAGGTCCTCCTCTGCAAAGAATTGATCTGTGAGGCTTTGCAGCTGCCACCACCAATCAAGATACATTCTCACAACTTTGAAAAGATGCCCTTAGATGCCATGCTTAAAAGGAGTTCATACAATTCGAATGGGACAAAATACGAGAATATATGAGATGAAGTGACAGAAAAAGCCTGCAGAGCAATGTCTTTAATTATGTAGGTCAAGCCAGTCGACAGGTACAAGAGAGTGCCTCTAAACAGAATAACCAAAGTGCATGAGGAGAAAGAAGATAACTGGGCTTGGTACATTCACAGACAAATGGAGAACTACTTGAAGGCACACCAATCCAAAGTATGCAATCCATACTTGCTTACCAAGGTGCTAAGTCATGTAGTAGATCTTCCGATTCTAGAAAGCATACCAAAGGAACAGGTATCACAAGCTGTAGTGCCGAAAAAACCACCATCACTTATCTCTGAAGAGCTCCAGGAAGGGCAACCACTTCTAAAGGACACAAAGGAAATTATGAAGGAACTATAGAAGAGTAGAAGAAGAAGATAGACAAAAAGATGAGGGGAATCATTCATGGAGTTGCTGAGGAATCACAACACTTGGAAGCGGAACTGGCCTAGGAGATTGCATCCTACCAGCAAGTAATGGAACAACAAGAAACACGAGGAATTGACCTTTCAAATGTACCAATGAGCACAGCCCCAGAGTTGCCTCAACAAACACCCCCTCCAAGCCCAATACATATGGTGTTTAAGAATCTTTCACCACTTCGGGATTCTGTTATCTCAGATCCACATACAACCAAAGATATTGGTGCAAAGAAAGCACCAAAAAAAGTAGTGATACAAGAGGATATGAGTCCCAAACATGAAGAAGCAACATCAACACACCAGGAGGCCATAGAAGAAAGCCATGAAGCCGAGAAAAGGAAGAGAGCCGAGAAGGCACCAAGCAACAACGGCTGGATGATGAAGACCAAATCTCGGTTGATTCCTTCTTGCATAATCTGGATGCTAACCACTTCCTAACAGAAACTATGGATAGCAGCTTGCGACAATTGCCACTACGTGGATTAGAGGGCCTAGCTTCCACAAGTGCTTCCATTTGGGAACAGGAACAAAGGGTATGGCCCTACCATTTGTTAACTACTCACATGCTCAATGACCGAAATGCTACCCTTTGGAGACAAGTCCAAGAAGCAAGTGACCATGTGCAAATGCTCCAAGAACAAATGGCAACACTAGCGGCTACACATAAAGATGTCATCCTCAAAGGCTTAAAGGCTGTAGAAGAATAGGAGGCAAGATACCAGGTTTTAGAAGGCAACAACCAAATACTCAACCAGAAAATTGTGTAAAGGATTAAGGAAAATATGGAGCTAAAGGCGCAAATAGAGCAAGCAAACGATCAACTTCAAAAAGAAGTCGCACACACTAAGGAAAAAGAGAGGCAACATGATCAACAACTTCAATGTGCTCATGAAACGTTCCATGCCAAAGAAGAATTCACAAGGAGGGCTGCCATCATTGAAGCCCTCGCTGATGCTTAAAAGAAAGTGCTTCACTTTCAGACCAAGCAGGAGCAGACAAACAAGATCCATGGAGAAAAAGTTAAGACTTTAAATGAGGTGCTAAATGCCAAGTCCTTGGAGATGGAACAGATGTCCACTAGTGCCAAACATGAAGTGGAACTCAACTGAAGGACACCCAATTATTGGTAGCAGAAAGGCTCAAGCAGATTGAAGAAGCTCAAGCTTTAGAAGCATCAGCAAGAAGGGCACAGGAAGCCGCCACACGCAGATATGAGGAATTAGATGTGGCTCGAATGGTTCATGAAATGGCCATCTCAGATCTTCTATCAGCCAAAGACTCAAGAATACATGAATTGGAGCACCAGCTGGCCATACGAGAGAAAGAAGTGAAAGATATGCGTCGTCGGACGAACTGCGACTACTTCTTGGGTTCATTGCCACAGTGACTCCTCGGGTCCCTCCTCAAACTTTCACTCTATTTTTGTCTACACTAACACTCTAACTACTTCAGTATGAAATTAACTTGTCTGAAGACCTAAGCCTAGGGGACTTAACACTAATCAAGCAAAATACGAAAAGGGATGCTGACCCAACTATTATCATGGGTATTTTTTGGGGGGACTTAGTACTAACAGAATCCAGTGATATAATCTTCTACCCCTTGCATCCAATTGTGTTAAACCTACATAGTTGGTGTCGGGTGTTGCAGCAATCAGACATCTTGGACAACAGTGTCAACAAACTTGGCCTGCATGTACTATATGATATCCCTAATACACCGGCCAACTACGAGGTTGTAGCACAAAGTTATCAATGGATAATTATTCATGGGTGATTAGAAGTCTATAACACACACCAACACTTAAATATAACTGAATCATCCCTTTATCACCCATATGGCATTCTAAAGCTTTATCACTATATACATAAACACTTAGAAGCCCATGATGATAACATTGATAGATAATTTTGAAAAATACATATTGAATATCCTGAAATAACTTTAGAAGATATCACAGAGCTTCAAGAATTTATGACAATAAACAAGCCCACCCACCCACCTCCTAGTTCCGGAGAGAGCCAAGAGGAAACACAAAGTTCTTCCACTCTTACTACTTATCCCGTGTTTTCTTCTATCGCTAGCAAATTGTTACATCCTTATCCGGCTGTTAATCCTACTAACAAATTTGAAGCGGACTACATCTTCTCTCATCTTCCTTCTATACCTATAGAATTTCCCACTAACACTCTCACCCCCGAGGAGTTGCTGGCACCCCACCCGTCTCCACCAAGGCCAATTCAAGAGGTACGTCAAATTCAACCTAGAGATGGCATTCAACCTTCTACTGACAACCCTGTTCTTGAGTCTTTATCCTGTGCAAAGTATGAAGGTTTAATCAAAGCTGGCAATCCATTATTGAACCCGAAGCTGATGTTCAAGGTGTTGATGCACATCACACCATTTGAACCCACTAGACGCATAATGCCAGAAGCTTACTTTGAAGTCACATCTACACAGAAAGCATATGTACCATATCCTCTCCAAGCACCCATTCCAGAATTGGAGGAGTTATTGCCAATGGTGGTAGGAGAAGGAACTCTATGGGCTAATGTAGAAAAGCATACAAAGCTAGCAAACCCTCATTTAGCCAATCTGCTAGACATAAGGATTATGACATTTATGATCAGCTACTGTTACCGCCGGTGGAGAAAGGCACATCCAGTACATACAAGAGGGGGTTATACCACCATTGTCACACATGATGAAAATCCCATAATTGAGGATTTTGGCATACACCAGAGTGGCGGGCGGAAGGAGAACTTGACCATTCCCGAATATAGCCAATAGTACCAGTGTTCACTGCCCACACAAAGAGTAGATCCACTGTACATGCCATTCAAGCAAAGGATGACACCATTGGAGTTCCAAGATGTAAAGTAGTAGGATTCTCATGTGTGCTACAGTTTTCCATTATTTGTCCTAGCACTTTTTTCAGATATAGCACAACAAAGACAGCAAATCCTGACCTGGATACGTGCGTGGTGCCGTATTTCGGATCCATCTATCATGGCCAGTGTCAAATTTTAGAAGTTGATCGTGGTGCTGATTGACCAACCAAAAGAAAGGTATGATGGCTTTGATGCATCTCAACTCCTCTTTGACATGAACCAAGGACCAAGTGAATGAGGCATGATGTTGTATTACCATTGCCCTCTCAGGTGTCTGCCAGGTTACATGCAAGTAACATTTGAAGACATGGTTGACACCGAGTTCTAGACTTCCCACTCCGCATTTTGAAGAACCCTTAAAAAACTTCAGTCTCGTTGAAACTTCTATCGTCTGAGTTCGGCGACCAAGTCTTTAGACCTAGGTAACAGGTTCTGAGGACGAAACCTACATCAGGTAGAGGGGGATGTTAATCCCATTTTGGATTAACAATTATGCTCCTCCATTTGAGGACATTAATAAGTGTCATGCAAAGGCACTATGAAAGTTGTAACATTATGAGATGCTAGCCACCCAAGGCACTATGAAAGTTGTAACATTATGAGATGCTAGCCACCCAAGGCCTTAGTTAATAAGTTTTGGGCACCCAAGTGTGAATAAGAGCCAGTTGTATATAAGTCATTTTCTCATAATGAATGGACACAATCCTCCTTGTGCTATGAGAGCTCTTGCCTTGTCTTGTGTATGTGAGAGAGAGTGTACTCTAGTGTATGTGCCTTTTCTATGCATGTATGTGTAGAAGAGAGAGAGATATTGCCATGTGTGGTGGTGCGAGCGACTCTACGGTGACTGCGTGGAGGTGGAGCTTGGAGGATTGGAGCTTTCGGAAGTGAGCTTGGAGACCTCAAGGGACATGAGCTCGGAGCATTGGTAAGTCCCCAACAATGGTTGTTGTCTATTGCTTCATCCAATGGTGAATGTTAGAGTTCTCTCTTTGGAGGTGTGGTCGCCCATAACAGTATGCCCATTATAACAAATCAAATTTTGGAATATGCCCAAATTATTCTCAAAAAAGTGTTCTTCTATTGGGGTAGGAATGAGAGGATACCCACCTCCTTATCGGGGCCCCTTTTACTTAATTATTGTAAATGAATGATTATGTTGTTTGTCTTAATAGGTTTTCAATGTTTGTAAAAATGAAAATACCATATAATCTTCCTCTCTCTCTCTCTCGCTGAGGAATGCTGAAAGACCCATGCTCGTCCCTACATCAGGAGATTACTTTGAGCTCCACTGCTCAATTAGAGTAAGTAGGCACGAGTGATCTTCAGGCACCTCATGTGGAGGAAAAAGCGTGCCTATTTAGCCACACTTCAATAGGAGCTATACCAGTTGTTTTTGGGATGGGACTCCAAGGAGGCTTGGAGGCTCTTCTAGAATCATCGCACACTGATTCCGATTACCTTGCTTGACACTTGGCATACCTATGCCACCTCCCTTTACCACATCGAGACCACATCCTCAGACAACCACCTCTCCCTCAACCACCTGAGCCTCCGCCCCCCCTCCATCCCATTCCTCCTTCTTCCACATGAGTATGGTTAGAGATGTCATTGATAGGATGCAAAATGGGAGAGCATTCACCTTTCCCCCCACAAGCAAATAGAGTGTTCGGAGGACCACGGGAGCTCCGGACAGGCGAACACTGTGCTGTAAAGTACGCTAGGACCCCTTGAGCGATACACTCGTTTTGAGCTATCACACGCCCTAGTCCAGGTTTGACTATAAGTAAGGGGGTAAAAAACGGGTTGAAAACAATATAAAAACAAGTAAAAACGGGGTGCGAAATACCTAAGAAACCACTTGTGTGGGCTTCAAGGGTAGTTACCAATGCCCGTAGGGTACCCACGTCATATGCATCTACGCTCTGGTCGGGTGCTAGAGTCTGAGCAACTAGAAAGCATTTCAGTTTACTCAGGCTCACACCATCCCTCCACGTTAGCATCTTGGCCTCTAGTTGGAACCCAAGGAAGTGCAACCCAAGATCCATGAATAGCGGCTAGTGACTCGTCCTCTGACTCTGAAGTCATGGAAGGGCACCCTACCAAGAACTCTGAGGAAGCAAGCCAAAACGTGCCAATTTGGGCCCCACAACTCGGATCTAGCATGTTTAGTCGTCTAATAGAGACCTTTAGTAGAGCTACACGCTCTGAACATGCGACAAGTGAAGTAAACGAAGGGGCAGGGGAAGTAGATTTGCCATTCACATCTCATGTTTACCCTACCCTCCCAAAGAGTGTCCATGTGGATATTCTACCCACTTCGTTTAATGAAGGCCCTACTGAGCTCCCACCTTCTAACGCTCTTCCTAAAGTAGAGGTCCCTAGAAGTCAATCCATAAGAAGTGACATTGCGTCCACTTCAAGAGAACCGTTTGGCACGCCAAGTTTAGCTGGGATATTTCTCAATGAAAATTGGGAATATGATATGCACACGGAGACTCTGACCGACCTATACACGGGTTACACATACCATGTAGGTTGGTTAGAAGTCATACGATCTACATCTAGTGCCACCAATCTAGATGAACAACAACAAATGATATGTGAGGTTATTCATAGAATTATCCAATTCGAGAGGCAGAATAGGGGAGTGAACCTAGTTTCCACTGGCCCTATGAGATTTTTGGATACGGGCAAGGCCAAACAACCAACCCTGTCACAATTGGAGACTCCCTCGGTGAGTCCCACCATAGATCCTTCGTATGTTGTTTCGCCTGGAGTCTCAATGCAGGTTGAGCCCACGAGCAGTAACTTTAGCTTTCCAACTTTGGCTCAACTTTCCATTAGGGAATCCACAATGCCTACTCCGATGATGAGCATGACGAAAAGTGCACCCGTTACCACTGTAGTTAGTATACAACACCGCTACCTAGTGGCACAGTACCTACAACAGTGCGTACCAGTGCATATCGACCATATGTACCTATTGCTACTCATGCTCATGTAGCTCCTACGCCTCTTGTTATGCCAATGGCGTATGCTCCACGATCACCTTATCACAACCCTTATCCAAGAGGAGCTAGGCCTAATCACATATCATATCCTACGTCAGCTGCATACATATCAAGACCACTGCCAACTCCTGTCAACCAGGCCATCCCAGAAGTGCCTCCACCAGCTATGCCTGCTCACTTAGGTGATCTAGCAGCGTTTGCTCAAAGGATCGGACGATCTATTCGGAAACATGCGTGGCATGCCTGAGAGAGAGTCGAGAAGCAAGGCGGTACAAGTTGCTAAGCTCACTCAGAACTTCAGTGGTAACGAAGATGTTAGGAAGCACATTGAAGTTTTTGAACACGTGTGTGATTCCTTGGAAGAGCACAATGAGCTACATAAAGGTAAAGCCTTAGGCTTAACCTTGAGTGGAAAAGCCAGAGATTGGTATCGAACTTTAAGGGTTGAAGAGCATATTCACTTTCCCACTCTCAAGAGATTGTTCTTGAAAGAATACATACGTGAGGGTGTGCTTTGGGGAGTAGCATCTCAACTCCAAAAAGCTGAACGGGAGGAAGGAGAGTCAGTGAGAGACTTTATTAGTCGACTAAAGCATCTAAATTCTTGTTGTACTCCCGATGAGCGCTTCAATAACAACTAACTTCTTGATAGATTCATCCGAGGATTGCGCCATGAGGACATATACAATGGCCTAGTCATTAGAGGTCTTACGACGTGGGAAGTAGTCATTGCCAAGATAAAAATTCAAAGATAAATCTGTTAATGCAATTCTACAAATTAGATATGAAGGAAAGTGAACCTTTAATCACACACTTGAATAGATATAAAAGCATTAAGCAACAACTGGCAACTATTGGCAAAAAGGTAGAAGATGATGAGGCACTAGCAGTGCTTCTGAAGAGTGTGGACAAAGGTGAATATGAAAATATTGTAGCAACACTAAAGAATGTACCTACATTGAAGCTAACGAGATAGAAGGAGCTCTACTAGAGCAAGAGAGCAGAGGCAAAGAGAAGAAATGGCTCGACTCAACAGCAGGAGAAGAAAAAGCATTCTTCACCCGAGGAGGATTCTCTTGAGGACGAGGACGAGGAAGAGGCAGAGTAGAAGGAAGGACCTTCACTTGCCACAACTGTGGAAAGCCAGGACACATGGCAAGAGACTGCTACAGCAAACCCAGTGGAGAAGAAACGACATCGACAAACTTCATGGAGGCTCCTAAGGAAGTGGAGTCGGATCATCTTTTGAGAGAGAGAGAGAGAGAGAGAGAGAGAGAGAGAGAGAGAGAAACCCCACAACCCAATGTAACCTGCCCCAACAAAGTAAAACCACCTCTGAGCCAATGATGTAGGCCATGTGGTAGATGTATGTGTGAGCACTTTAATCAAGGTCACGGGAACTTATAGTAGCCTTGGACACATAGAGAGAGAGAGTGTCAAGGACTATGAGTTTAGGGACTTGAGGCACTGGTCGCGGACTATCAAGTAAGAGGGAAACTTGGTATAGGGTCCAAGTGTGCTGGGAGTATTCACTTGAGGGGAGGTGTTGAAATATACAAGTGAATAGGGCGTGTGCGGGAACAAGCCCTTGGCTACAGGCTGTAAAAGAGAATTTATAAATGTGAGAGAACCTGTGAAAAGGTGAGAAGAATCTACCGGGAGAGAATAAAGGGTAGCATGAGGAGATTTAGGAGGTGTGGAGATATTCTGGGAGAGGTGGAGAGAATCAAGCAAAAGAGGTGGAGTGAATCAAGGAGAAATCAGTGGGATTAGATGCTTGGATGTAAACTCTATAAATTGAGGCATTGGCCTAATGAGAATTTGCTGGTTTTTGATTATCCATGCCTACACTAAGCTATCAGTTAATTGCTTACTAATCACATCTTAATTATCATCTAATCTCTTTGTTAATGATGTTGATTCTAGCATTTGATGCACCATAGCTCATCACATTGCTGTAATTTTAACAATATTATTGCATTGGCAGTGAGTGCATCAATTATGATGAGACCCTTGTCCCCATGTCTCGTATAACTACAATTTGTGAGACTACAATTCGATGTATTATTGCATGGCAGTGAGCGCATCATCATGGACAAAATATATACCAGTTAGATATCAAGACTGCCTTCTTGAATGATGATTTACATGTGGAAGTATATGTATCTCAGCCGTGTGCTTTTGTTTAGAAGAGACACACGGTTAAAGTATGTAGATTAAGACAGAGCATGGTACGAGAAGATAAATGCATACTTGGTTGTAAATGGTCCAACTAAGAGTACCGTCTTTGTTAAGAGGAGTAAGACTTATTTATTTATCATCGTTTTTTATATGTTGATCACATACTGCTCATAGGCCTTAATGAGGAGAAGATTTTAGCCTTAAAAGCTGAATTATATATGCTTTGAGATGACAGATTTGGGCTTGTTGCATTATCATTTGGGTATACAGTTTATGCAATGTGATGATGGTATTGTGATGTTGTAGTCAAAGAAAATAGAGAGACTAGTTACAATGGTTTGGTCTTGAAGAATGTAAGCTTGTTGCTACACCAATAGAGACATGTGCTAAGATCAGTCTCCAATATGACATGAAAAGCTCACTTTATGAGGTTGTTGGGTGCCTCATCTATCTATGCAATGCGAGGCTAGACATTCAATTTAGGGTCTCCCAGTTGAGGAGGTTTATTCCCACAGTCCCAAAAGTAAGCATTAACAATAAGATTCCAAGTAAGTATTCTAATACTTATAGGGCACTCAGTCCCTTGGGCTATTCTATGCTTAGGGGGGTGATATTTAGTTGTGACTCCAATTGATCTAGATATTATGACATGAGAGTGTCCATTTGTGGCTTTTTCTTTCATCTTGGTGATTCGTGTATATCATAGATCAACAAGCCGACGAGCTGTGAAGCTCATTAGGGTAGCTTGTATAGTGGTGGATTGTGTATGGCTCAAACACCCTTTGGCAGATCTTAGTGTTGAATATAGCAACTCCTCACCTCCATTGTCATTCATTGATAGAGATAGAGTAGATTGGTCATTGCAAGAAACCCATTGTTTCATGCTCGTACGTGTGAGTGTGTAAGTGACCTTATCATATCATGTCACTTCACTGATACTTCACTCATTCTCATCAATCTACTTTGAGTGTTGTGCTTCTATGTATCTATGCTTACTTGCTGCATGTGTGTGTGTGTGTGTGTGTGTTGCTGCCTTTGTCCCACTCCAACAAGGGGTTCGAGGACTCATACTAGTAACGAGATATGTTAAACCATGGTCAACATGCTTTTGCAACTATAGAGACATGTTAAACCATTTTCAACATACTATCTTTCATGCTAGTAATGAGATGGCACAGAGAACTATATCCCTTCATCTCCAAGCATGAACAAGGTTGGCATACATGGTTTCCATCTACATCCCTTGTTGGTGGGGGTTGAACATCAACACCAGTGACTGTATCCCAAAGAGCATAGGATAATCTTGAGCTTGAACTTCCAAAGAGGATAATTGGTGATGTTAAACTTTCCATCATAGCAACGAATGGTGATGGATGGGGTCTTATGAAAGATCCCATTTCTCGTAATAAGGGGTTGTTAGATAACTCATAAAAAGTAGGATCTTTCATAGTACAAAACTTTTAAACAAAAATTTCACAAAAACATAGAAAATAATATTTTAATGATACAATAAATGGCAAATCCCCACACCCATGTGCTCCTATGAAGGAAGCTTTAATGGTTGATCTTTGTAACTCCTAAGACAGAGGTTGTATGCTAGCAGAAGCAGGTTGTTCATATATCTATATAGGCTTGTATAAACAAGGCGACCATGACGTGACCATATATGTTTACGATCATAGTTGGTGCCACCATCCACAGTGTAGACTTGGCCTCCAATATGATGAACTATGCTATGCATTTTCCCCACCTCCCATGACTATCTAGGCTCATCTTAAGCCCCATTTAGGCCTTGTAGTGTTAGGTAGGGTGTCTAAGAGTAAAGTCTTATTTTATGTGTGGATCTTTATGAGTGAGTATACCATGTAGCATATTTGGTAGTGTACTAAATCTAATCCAAGCCATCTCTAAATATACATGGCCTCCTACGTATGGCCCAAATATGTGTGTTCAAATTAGGCACCCACAATTTATGGCTATATAGGGGGTGATAACTATTATTAAGTCATGTTTGGTGTTTACACACTTGTTTGTTGAGCTAATACATCTCTAAGTGCTTTGCTTCTTAGTCTATTAATCTAGGATTATTGGGCTTACTCTTTTTACATGTGGGATGACATTTAAGCCTGGCTATTGGGCTTACTCTTTTTACATGTGGGATGACATTTAAGCCTGGCTTGACATTTGGTGTTAGAGTTGGTTTAATTGATGGGAGCACGCCTTCTTAAAGACGTTTCCTTGTTCACTAGGAGGGTTTATGATTAGAAATCTTTAAAATTGTCAAAAAGAAAGAAAAAACCAATATAGCTATGCCTTTCTAGCCATAACTCCTCTCTAGAGCACCACCTAAAAAGACTCTTTTTGAATTTTTGCATGTGAAATATAGTGATGAGCTAGATAACCCATGGAGAGAAAACCTCTTAAAAAATGAGGAAGAAGATCAACGTTGTATAGATCCCTAGGTTGTTTGCTAGACATGTACTCTCTCTCTCTCTCTCTCTCTCTCTCTCTCTCTCTCTCATACAATGATCAAGGATACATAACTCTTTTTTGTGTTATCTAGAGTCATCATCTAAGAACTTCATACCCTTAAACCAACAGATCCATTTAACTACTCAAGCTGAATTGTGATTTTTTCATTTGTTTTTGTTTTGTTTTTTGTTCAGCAGCCATCAGTGTCTTGTATTTGGTTCCCATGGGTCATATTTGGTCCCCACAAATGTTGATATGACCTACTAGCTCTCTCTCTCTCTCTCTCTCTCACACACACACACACACACACACGTGTGCATATGCATGATCGCTCACAACTGCACACTTAGATGAACAAAGCTGTACACATGCACAAGCGAGTGTGTGCACAAGAACTCCAAATCCGCGCACGTGCATCTCAAAGTTCTATAGGACTATGTTTGATTAGGTCAAAAAAAAAAGTTCACATAACATAAGAAAATTCCATGCAATAGACCATGCATGATTCCACAAGGATTAAATATACATAGTTAGTTATACTCAAGCATATGGTTTTTCCTTTTAAAATATCCCCATATACCTCTGCTTGCAAGAACGCGAAAAAGCAAACATAAAGAAGTGCGAAGCGAGCTTCCCTTCTCCATAGCCATAACCTTCTGT
The DNA here is from genome assembly GCF_041138505.1 of Cibotium barometz. NCBI lineage: Eukaryota > Viridiplantae > Streptophyta > Polypodiopsida > Cyatheales > Cibotiaceae > Cibotium > Cibotium barometz. The sequence goes on along the minus strand of NC_141075.1, from coordinate 37,324,173 downwards.
GTCGAATTTGATTTTTCTTGTGCTTGTTCGCCATGGCTTCCCTGAATTCCCAACAGCAGGAGGACCTCGCCCTCTCTGCAGCTTACGAGGACGATACCCCCACGCCCTCGGGCTGGAAACGCAAGGTTTGGCATACTTATCTTCTTGTTTCCATGCAATTAAGCAATTGGGTTGAATCCCCTTGTTTATTCTCGATTAGAGCGGTAATCTCAGAAAGATTAAGGGTTTACCTGCCGAAATTACAGAAAAATTCAGGACAATTTCGCTTTCTTGATTCTTTCTTGTTCTTGGTTGCTTCTTGTAGAAGAAAATTCGTTCTTTAAAAAACCAAAAACCTATTTTAATGCGCCTGCGCTCAAGAATGCAGACAATTTATGAAATTATTTTGGTTATTTTCCGAATAACATCTCTGTATGCTAATGTACGTTTCTTGAGATCCTTCAGTGTAAAATTCAGAAATTCAAGGAAAATCCATGACACTTCACTGTAAATTCTCTTCTTGTTTTTGGAGTTTATTTACTTTTATTTATAGTGAAAATTTAGATATAAGGTCTTACCTTAGGGTTACATGCTGACATAGTTTCAGTTTTGATGTCAAATTAAGCTTTTAACCCTTTAAATGGGGTTTTTCTGGAAGTTAAACTAACCACCTTACCTTTTACTACATCCTACTTATGCATTTTGCCCTTCATATTAGCTGCTGCGAAATGGTAATTATAGCCTTTTAGATTGAAATTAATCTTAGTTCAATAAACCAGAATTTGCATACTGAAATTCTAAAAAGTTCCATGTTACCTTGCATGCATGCTGTAGTGGATACATCCATTAGAGAAGGGTTTTATGAGTGGTTTTACCGTGCATGCATGCAGTAGTGGATACATCCTTGTAAACACTTGACCAAGTGGCTTGAAAATCATTTATATACCAACTGTACAGCCATGAACACCCGCCCCCACAACCCCCCACAACCCCCCCCACGCCCACCACCCCCCTTCAACAGCTGCCCTGCTAGCCACAGCCCACAACACTGCCAAATTGTAAGGGATGCTATGTGCTCACTTGTCAAGGCCTTGAAAGCTCCTCTACTTCACGTGCACACGCATGTATGAACACATCAGACGTATGCTTTGATGAGCTAGGGTTTCTAGAAGGGTAGCCTCAACATTTACAATTAAGACTTACTACATGTACACTTGAGCACATATTTGCTACAGTCTGTTGGCCTGAGGCTGTGTTTCCAATGGAATGATCAATTTATTGGCAAACTGAAAGTTACATCATGCGTGAGCTGGTTTGTAGAGAAAGGAAAAAGGAGTGGTAAAGGTGCTTGACTAGGAGCAGGAGATCCTGGGTTCATAACCCCACAATGTGCGTGCTCGCTGGCTTGCCTACAGGTGGGTGCCTACGGGTGAAAAACAATAACTGCGGGAGGATCTTGGGCCTAAGGCTAGAAAGAAGAAGGAAAAAAAAGGGGGTAATGTCGCACATGGCCAGCACTCATTGTTTTAGGATGCTTGAGAAACTGCAAGCGGAAAACAAGAGTGTGTATAATAAGTATTAAGACAGCAGTGCCGAAGTGCTGCAATTAATTGATAATCTGTACTTATGTTGGTGACCTTTGCACACTTGCATATGCATTATTTTATGGACATTATTATTTTTCTGTTAGTAGTTTCAAATACAGCTGCTTTATTTCGTTTGTCGCTCTTAAACAAGAGTTTGACATGCATTAATGGTGCTATTTGCAAACAGCTTGTCCCACGCATTGGCAAGGACTTGACCCCAGCAAGGACTGATGTTATTTTCATTGCGCCTGATGGTGAAGAGTTCAAGTCCAAAGCCCAACTCCAACGGTATCTCAAAGCAAACAAAGGCAGCCCAGCCATATCAGAGTTCATCTGGATCGTAGGTAAATGTCTCCTCAAGTAGTAGGCACTCTTACTCTCCACATGCATTTGATAATTTTACTTCACCTTTTTTTTTCCTTATTGTTGCTGTTTGTAGACGAAACACCACGAAGGTCTACAAGGTTGACATCAGTGACTCCCATTAAATTCGTGAAAGTCAAGTCACCATCACAAGCTGTTAGCAAACGGAAGCCTGAAGCAGAAGTCCCTCTTGAAGAATCAAAAGCAAGCAAGCGTAAGCATACTGAAAAGGCAGAAAGCCCTGTAGAGGAGCTGAAAGTGGCGAAGGGCAAGCGTACAAAAAAGGTGGATAAGGTTGCCCCCATAGAAAGCAAAGATGAAGGCGGAATTTCCACTGGCTCTCCCTCAGCAAGTCGTAAGAAGAGGTCTATGAAAGATGTAAAGAAGACAAAGAACGCCCAAGCCGGGACTAAGTCTGTTAAAGCCAATGGTGGCACTCAGCTGAGCGAAAAGGAGGAGAATGCCAAGGAGGAAACAACAGAAGTGTCAATCTCTCATGAAGCAAGCAAGGAAGAACCTGCCAAAACTAATCATAGCCAAGGTGCAGACCTAAAAGGTGATAAAGATGAGGACCCTGAGGATGTCACGAATGAAACTACAGAAGATTTGGAAGGTTTGGAGGAGGTTGACGGTAGAGACGGGACTAAGGAGAGAGTGCTGGGATTTGATCCAGTTGCAGAAGTTACAGAGGCAGAGTCTGAAACCCTTGAAAGTGATGAGGAAGTAAGAGCTTTAGGTGATGTAGCCAACCATCATGCAGAGAAAGCTATTAGTGAAGACACGGCCCAGGACTTTGAGAAAGAGTCGAAGATGCATCAAGAGAATCATCTGGTGGAGGCCACTGTAGAGATGGCTAACTAGCTTTTTTTAAATGTATTTTGATAGAATTATAATGGGATTTAGAGTTCTGACCTTGCACAAGAACAGGATTTTGTAAGTTGGCACTTAGGTTTCTAACGCTCTCAAGGATGCTGCTTGTTATCCTTGTTGTGGGATGAGTCTCTCCACCATGATGAAGAGGTTTTTAGGTTAAGATATGCTGCTGCGGAACTCATACTCATAAGATGTTTGTAAACTAGGGATTCGAAGAGTACCTTCTGTTAATCCCACATTTGTAGTTACAATGTTTGCAGCCTTTAGTCACTCGTTGTAAAAAATGATTTCAATAAATATAATCCCATCCTTACAGATGTGTTGATTTACACATAGGAAGACCTGTTGCACCTTCTCACTCTTGCACATTTCTACTGATGCATTAGAGATTCCATGACTGACATTCGTTGCAACCATGCTTTATGAAGAAATCTGGTTCCAAAACTGGGCATCCGTAGAACTACCAAGTTCATGTATCATGCTCCTCAAATATGTGCCTGGAATTCCTAGTTCAGCTTTTTCCCCCCTAAATTCTCATATTTATTCAAAACTTTGTTATATGGCATGTTGTAGTATAGGCTTGTAGAAAATTGAGGTTGTGGCCATGCGTCAGTGACTGCATTTTCATTGTAATGCTCCCCACTTGACAAAAGTTCTATATTGTAATGCCCCCCATGTTTATTGTAATGCACCTCACTTGATAGAAGTTACATATTGTAATGCTTGTTGTTACAGCCATTCCATGCCTGCGCAGATTGGCCAGGAAGATGCAAGGCAGGTAATATTGTCAGGTTGAAATCGGTTGTGTAAAACGAGGCTTCTCGCCATTTAGAAATCTCATAGATTTCCAATTTGAATTTTAAAGGTTTGCAGGTCACCTTGCTGAACTGGAGGACTTGACAAGGAAGGGTACAAACAAGGGGATGCAATCACTACCCACGAATGTGGAGATTCTTTTTGAGAGGGAGGAATTACTGATCCATTTACATTTTGCACCTGGACGACCCATGAACCTTGACAAGGAAGGGTACAAACAAGGGGATGCAATTACTACCCACGAATGTGGAGACCCTTTTTGAGAGGGAGAAATTGCTGATCCATTTACATTTTAAACTTTTGGACCACCAAGCTAGAGAACTAAATGAGGAGGAGGAGATGCTGCTGCTAGACACCCTTGGATGACAAACACATCAAAGACCCAAAGCTCAGCAGAAGACACTACCCTCCATGCGACACCACACCCAGATGGGGACAAAGGATCATTAGCCATCCTTGAGGTCAGATCCCCCTCAAGTCTCTCACCAAATGAGGTCATTAGACAACTCTATCCATCACCGTCTTATTGATAGCGTCCATCTATTTTTCATTTATCTGATGTTTTGCTTAGTTTACAGGGGATGCCCTGCATCCCGCACCATAATGTGTATTATCGTTGGTCTCATTGGCACACTTTGGCCCCCCATAGAACAACTGTGTGCATGAGAGAGAGAGAGAGAGAGAGAGAGGTATCCAGAAGGCCAAAATGACCTGTGAGACAAATACATAATTGCAAGACCAATCTTGAGCTGAGTCTATGGTCCAGATAAGAAACACACAACAAAAACATCCTACGAATCTACCAGTAAATCTGCAATGTCAAGTATCAATTACAGTCATCTCCACTAAAAATCACATGGTATTGGTCTTTCTTGGGTTTTGGCTTGGTTTCTCTTTTCAGAAATCCTCAATGAGCGTTCTACCTTCACGATTAATTGACCATTTGCCATCTTTCTGAGCTGCCCAAACCTCGGCTAATTTTGTATTCTTGTGCTTGAGTTGCATGGGGTGAGTTCAGCAGCAATCCATCTTTGTACTCTTGAGTTTGTTTGATTGTTTTAGAACCTCAATCTTATTATATTTGTGGCGACAAAGTGATTCGTTAATGATTACCTTGTCTTTAAGCTAATGCAGATACTGTGGTTTTATTGTCGTCGTCAAAAGACCCAAAGGACCTATAAGACCAAAGGCAGTAAAGGGTTCCATGTGAGTTCAAGCCATGGAAAGACTAAATGAAGCATACAAAAGGATAGACTAGCTGTGTGTCTATCCCATCATCATCATCATCCTAAACATCATCATAGTAAGCATGTAGATACATGTATTAGTACAAAGGAGCACTCCTGTGTGGGGTATCATCCAACATCCAAAATATCCAGCATAGGGGAATCTATGAATGTCAAGAGGCTTGTCATCTTCCTAGAGCTGCTATGTAGAGGGCTGTCCCAGGGACGGGTTTTCTGTGGATATCGAAGACACTCTAGCTCATGCGAGCACTGTGTCCAAGGTGCCTCCAAGTGGTTGAGGTGGAATGTGGATCATTGCGGTATGGTGGTTGGTGCCCCTGGGTGGGTGTGCAGGCTCAGAAACCTCTCTGGGTCGCCAACAAGTGTTGCCATCCTAAGAAGCTCATAATGGTCAACTGTGAGGTGTCCCGAGGTTGGGCTCTCCCATCTGTAAGGAGTGAGTCTCTATGCCTACTGAGCTCTATCAAAGTAAAGTCCAAGGCATCGTTGGTCAAGTGATATTGGAGAATGAACTAAATCCCTCTCAAAGCAATCTCCTCTAGATCTCATAGTATGCTAGGCATCTACGTTACGTACCTAGTGCTAGTCCTCAGGATTAGTGGCCTCATCCGGAAAGGTTGGAGGAGCCCTAGGATTAGGAGAAAGCAGGCTAATACATGTAGCTAAGGTTATTATTACCATGTGTATCGGCTATGGTTATTTATAGCAACAATGGACGCTTTATAAGTGAAATATGGGTTTTTGTTTTGATAACCTCACTGTTTGCCATGTGCAAGACATGCACTGGCTGAACCCAGAGCTAATCCTGAGGAGAGCAACCATAATAAAGACAGATTAGAACCAGAGATTTTGGAGCATGATTTGCTAGTCTTGGCATGGAGTTGACTAGTGGTGGGCAGGGTTGCTGTCGGCCAGCCAAAGCATGAAGGAAAACACGTGTCGGCAGCATTATCTTTAGGACCTTGTCTAGGAAGCTGGCCGACCACAGCAGTCGGCCAGGTCATTATGTCAATTCCAGTCTATAAAAGGCAATTTGGCTCATCGTTTTCAAGATTCAGCCCCTTGTTTGGCTGGATCATAGGATTAGTCATAGACTAGGATTTGATTAGGTATTCTACCTTTTCCAAAAGGCAGCCTATGGCTTCAAGGACACTTGTACCTTTTTGTACATTATGAATATACTGAATACTCAGCTATATCTCTCTCTCTTCTCTCTCTTTTGCATGCGTTTTTGCATCAGCATGTTCCCAGATGGTGTCTAGGGCTGAAAGAAGACTCCGAGAGCTTTCCGCATGTAACATTGGTATTAGAGCTTCAGGCTGGTTCTGAGATATTGTTGCTACCCACGTCCCACCCACACTTATTGCATCACGCATGGATGAAACCATCACTTGTGCGTAGGTCCAAGGTACAGGAAAGTGCACAAGTGTGAGGCCCAAGGCAAGGAACACAAGACAGGGAAGAATTGCCAGGAGGTTGGTTGGTGGTGTTCCACAAAGTCCAAGGGGATGGCAGTCCTGTGAGTCGGGTGCCACTTGGGGCACACTAGGAAAGGCTTTCAGGCAATGGTTCCAAGGGAGGTTGATCCTCCAAGGGGTGGAGTGAGAGTGCCAGACTCATTTCTCAGGAAAGAAGACCAAAGACAGTGTTCAGGGAGACAGGGCCGGAACAGAATGGGGACTGGATGGAACAGATGCATAGATCTTCATTAGAGTTAAGAGTGGATTTGGAGACTGGGCCGGGTGTTCAGTGAAAAAGGTTGCAAGAGTAGGAAGGATGACAAAGGGACTCCGGGAATAGAATGGGATGATGACAGTCATCCAAGAAAAAAGATTGGAACCCCGTCATCAAGTTTAGGAGAGGGGGATTCCATGTGCAAGACATGCACTAGTTGAACTAAAAGCTAATCCTGAGGAGAGCAACCAGATAAAGACAGATCAGAACTAGGCTTTAGGAGCTTGTGCTATTGGTTTTGGGTAGGAGAACCTTGTGGAAAAAGGATAGGAGACTCTCAGCAAGGTGTGAAGGAGTTGCTCCTGTTGGCTTCAATAAAAAATAGGATTATTTGTCGTGGAGCTGGCTGACAGCAGGTCGGCCAGTCGACAAGGGGTTTTCAGCCCTATAAAAGGGCACTTTGGCTTATTGTTTAGAGGATTCAACTCTTTATGAGTTGGGTCTTAGACTTATGCATAGAATAGGTTTTCTACCTTTTTATGAAGGCAGCCTATGGCTGTAAAGATTGTACATCCTTTTTGTACCATATGAATATACTAAATTCTCAGCTATCTCTCTCTCCCTCATCTCTCTCTTTTGCATGCATTTTTGCATCAGCATGTTCCCAGATGGTGTTTAGGGCTGAAAGAAGACTCCCAGAGCTTCCGCTGTAATGGACACTTTATAAATGAAATATGGGTTTTTGTTATCATAACCTCACTATTGGTTAGAGTTTGACCAAGACTCCAGCCATGCATGTGGCAGAGCATAGATCGGCATGCTGAAGGTCATTATGGGTAGACTGCCATGGATCTGTGGGAGTTAGACTCAGACCTTAGCCCTTGGCTCAAGGGTAGTTTGAAGCATAGAAACCTATAGTTGGGAGGTGAACTATCCTACACCCCTCTTACTCGGTTTGTACTAAACACTTGTATTTTGTGTTTAGGAGATCCCTGGGGTTGTAACACTTGGTATCAAAGTAACCTAAACGCAGAAGTTATTGTTGGAAACATGAATCCTCCCACTTCCCAGGAGGTCACCCATCCCAGTTATGTTCCTGCGCAAGCGCGCTTAACAGAGGTGTTTCACAAATTGGTCTAGCCATCCAGAACCCAAAACCTTAAGGTGTTAGATGACCTCCGGTAATCCAATTTGTAGAAACCTCAACTTGCCAAGATTCAAACCCAGTCTCACCACGTGAGCTGGTTCTCTCTAGAAGTGTGGATTGCATCTCCAACACCTCCCCTCAAGCCACACTTTGGTTGAGGTCTTAGCTTCCAATATCACAACCTGGGCTCTGATACGTGATCCTCCCACCTCCCGAGAGGTCACCCATCCTAGTTGTGTTCCTGCGCAAGCGTGCTTAACGGAGGTGTTCCACAAATTAGTCTAGCCATCCAGACCCCAAAACCTTAAGGTGTTAGGTGACCTCCGGTAATCCAATTCGTAGAAACCTCAACTTGCCAAGATTCAAACCCAGTCTCACCGCGTGAGCTGGTTCTCTCTAGAAGTGTGGATTGCATCTCCAACAGTTATCACAATGCACGGAAGGTGGTCTGAGTATGGTTTTTCATTTTTGCTTTCCATGGTTAGCAAGAACCAGGTATTCTCTACCCTTTTATGCTAAGGTTGATTTGATGCATATTCTTTGAAGGTATCTCTATGCCATGCCTAAGTTTTCATCTCCAGAAAAAGTTTATGCTTTTTAGGGTTTCGCTAGCATGTTAGGTTACATGGATTTTGAGAGTGGGGTAGACCAGGGCAGCCAGTAAAGAGAGCAGCCAGGTCAAGTGTGTGCATGTACATGGGCACGTGGATTGTGCAGGGAGCTGTTAGAACAGGCCGCCAGGGAGAGGAAAGCGCAAGTTGCTATTTTTGATGCAATTTCTAAACCGAAAGCATGGGTGCTTGTTTTTTAGAAAAACCTTACAAATAGAGCAACTTTTGTTGTTTTTGGGATTCTAGAAGGGAGGTGCCTATATTTTTAAAAGAAAAAAGTAGTACAGGCATTTTTTTGGTGAAAAAAGCTAGAGATTGACTCCTTTGTTCAAGTGTGGGACAAAAGTGCTAGGAGACAAATTTCGCAATGCTCCTCTTGTGAAGAGTAAGTTTTTCCTCACCACTACTTTTAAATTTTCACGATTTAAGTGTGTATGTTCCTCCCGTTTTTTTTTGGGTGATTTGCAGATCAATCAGCATGTATTTTATTATAGCAGAAGGAAAGGATCCCTTATAGGCATGGGTTCAACAATCGTGGTCATGGTAGGAGCACATGTGTACACTATGGCACCTTCTTTCACCCCTCATACATCTGTGGGCGGAAGGTAGGGAAAAAGCGGCCTACTTTACTTTATCCGAACGGTCCAAAAAAGGCATCGCGATTTTGATCAATGCCATCCATTGATGTCACCTGACAAGGGTCTTGATTAATTAAGAAAAAGTAAAAAATCAATTAAGTATTGAAGCAATAATAAAAAAGATTATATATAAATTTAATAAAATGTAACATAAATAAGAGATAAATAATTTATAAATTATTATTTCAATCAAATTTTGACTTAAGCAATTTTTTTAAAGGTATAAAAGAGGATGTAATTTGCCTAGTAGCTCCTTTATGTTGCTCATGAAAAATTACTTCATCTCATGAATAAAACATTTACCATAAAATTACTTAAAAATGTAGAATTTCTTCAGTACATATAAGCAAATTTTTAACCCTCCTTGGGGCTTACCTCTCTTCTCAATGAAGAGAAAAGAATACACTGCCACACTAGAAGCCATTTGTTTAAATAACTATCCTAAAAATTTATCATACGATAGAATATATCGTACTATACATGCTATCGTGGAATAGAATCTATCATACAATACATTTTATTGTCTAATATGTCAAGCAAAAAATGAATTGTACCAACTTGATGCCGTTAATTTGATTCATTTGGAACCATGATAATCTACCAACATCTACTTAGAAGGATTTGAATATGATTGGAGAAGCAGAGGTGTTGTCATAACTTACATAGATTTTGGTGAACTATCCAGGACATTCTTATGAGAGTGATGATACGAATGCAACAATACTAGTATTACACAAGGGTTTTTAAGCTATGTCTATCCTAGATGGAGGAGCAGGAGTAGGTATCATTACCTCATTGCCAAACAATGCTAGGAAAAGTGAGGTAATTCGAACTTAGAGAAAATAAACCTAAAAATGACAAGTGGAATAGCAGAAAAACCCATGGGAGTTTTGCAAAATCTAAAGATTAAAATCTTCTCATTTCGATTTTGCCATACTTTGTGGTTATGAACTTTTCTAGCCAACTCGGATTTGCAAACCCTCAAGATTGATTTACTCTCGTGGATGGGGGCTTACTTGGAAATCATTCTAAACGAAGAAAGCTATGATCGTCTGACTTTGCGAGGCACTTAAAAAAATAGAGAAGAGTAAGGATGAAGACATGTTATATGATTCCCTGCTTTCAGATGATTTTGGTGAAAACTAGATGCATCTATTAGTAACCATAGGAGTAAGTGAGATCTCACCAATGTGAGAATGATAAGCCCATTGTTATCTTAAGACTTGATGAGCATGTTAGCACCTCAACTAACGATAGTTCTAGCAGTGAATTGAATGAAGCCACCACGAACCATGTATTGAATAAAAAGTGTACAAATGGTTAAAGAAGAAATGCTACTAGGCTAGACATAATGAGACCCTGCAAAGACAACCCAATGATGCTCAATGGCTAAGATATAGTGAGGCTATTGAGATTTATGAAGACTTATTTAAGAACTGGGGAGAAGAATTGAGTCAAGTAATGATACAAGAATGATGAGGTAATGCGAAAGGTTGAACCCATGAGAAAGCCTAAGTTATCCAGATCTGAAAGGTAGAAAAGGAACAAAGCCTTAGCAGAAGCTGAGAAGGAAGCCAAGAAAATTATGGATTAGAAGGATGATGAGGAAGATTTACATAAGGTTCGTAAACACTTCAAGACATTTAACATCAATGAGAGGAACGTAGTCCATTTTGAGAGCATCGCTCTTAAAAGATGGGTAGTTAGAATTCTAATACAATGGACCAATGGAAGTTAAGGAAATGGACATTATGGACCCTGGGGAGGATCCCAAACTAGTGTACATTAGCACTAACCTAACTTTAAAGTCATGCCATTCGGCCTTACCAATGCTTCTACAATATTTCAAGATGCATTCACCAATGGAAAGAGTGTTTGGAATGCCTATATTTCAAAGATAAATTATATCACATATCTTTGAATCCTTTGAAATGTCAATTTTGGGTAAAACATGGTGTCATCTTAGGACACATTATGTCAAAAAATGGAATTTCAATTAATGCTAGTAAAGTGAAGCTAATTATGGAATTGTCACCACCCACCAATCACAAAAATGTTAGCATGCATATGAAAATTTGAAAAAAGTGCTAGCCAGTGCATCCATTTTTAGACCACCTAATTAGGACATGATTTTTCGTGTTCACATAGATGCCTCCAACTTTGCAATGGGTTGTGTACTAGCATAACCTGGTGAATTCAAGTTGGAATACCCAGAGTGCAATGGGTTATGTACTAGCACAACATAGTAAATTCAAGTTGGATTACCTTGTGTGTATTTCAGTGGGGTTAGTGTGTACTGCATTCAAGGACTATTTACAAAAGTGGTTGGAAATATTTGTAGATGATGTCTATGTGCACCACCACTCACGATGGAAAGAGCATTTAGAATACCTGAAAAATATATTTCAAAGATGCCGATTATATTGCATATCTTTGAATCCTTTGATATGTTAATTTTGGGTAAACCATGATGTCATCTTGGGTAAACCATGATGTCATCTTGGGATACATTGTGTAAAAAAGGAAATTTTCATTGATGGTAGTAAAGTGAAGCTAATTCTGGAATTGCCATGCCACTTGTCGATTATAAGAAAATGCAATGATTCACAGTTCATGTAGCATATTATTGTATATGCATTGTATTTTACACGGAGATAGCTTACCCATTATACTTAAACTCCTTAAATGGACTAAGGAATGTCAGCAAGCATATGATGAATTCAAAAAAGAACTAGCTAGTGCACCCATTATAGACCACTGATTGGGATGTGCTTTTTCATGTTCACATACATACCTCCAACTTTGTAATTCGTTGTGGTGGCACAATCTGGTGAATTCAAGTTGGATTATGTAGTGTGCTATGTGAGTAGATAGTTGAGGCATTAATGAGCTATGCTACTATAGAGCATAAGGGATTCGCAATGGTTTATATGGTTAAGAAGTACATGCATTACCTTCTTGCCAATAGATTTGTGTTCTTTATAGATCATTAAGCCTTGTTGTACCTTGTCAACAAATTATGTATACTCGGGCGGATCACAAGATGGCAGCTTTTATTGATGGAATTTGGATTTATGATCACAGTTAGGAAAGGAAACAACATGTATTGGTAAACAATATGTCAAGGATTCTTCCCAACAACGGAGAACTTGCCGTGGATGTTGATGATAAAATACCAGATGCAACTTTGTTCAATCTAGACAATATGTCAAGGATTCTTCCCAATGGAGAACGTGCCATAGATGTTGATGATGAAATACCAGATGCAACTTTGTTCAAGCTAGACCTATTTATGAATTTTCAAACAATAAGGCCCTAAACAAGGATAGGATGGGATGACTTATATTAAGTTGGGAGCACCCTATCAATTAATAGCAAGATAATTGCATAAACTAGGGAAAGATAATGTGCTAAGGTGTTATGTAAGAGATAAATTTCTATCTATTCTAAAGGAAGCACATTGTGGAATTGTGGAGGGGACACTTTGCTAGATAAGTGATTGTTATACAAAGGTCCTACAAGATAATTGCATAAACTAGGGAAAGATAATGTGCTAAGGTGTTATGTAAGAGATAAGTTTCTATGGTGGTCCCAACTATGTTTGGAGACTTGATAGAATTTGTAAAGAGTTACGAAGAAATGCCAATGCTTTAACATGCCTCAAGAGAAGGGTAAAATGCCTCTAACCCCCGTAATTGCGCAACAACCATTTGAAAAGTGGGGGATAGATTTTGTTGGGCCCTTTAGCCCGATGACTTGTAGCAACTTGGTAGAGTTAAGCTCAATATATCATTATAGCCCATATTACTTCACAGCCCAGGTTACATAAAAGCTGACGCTCATTACGTCATTCTAATCTAGCTTAATTTGCACTTAATGCTTGTACAATAGCCAAATTCTTATACGAGCATATGATTTCAAGATTTGGTTGTTTCCCATTTTATTGGTCAACATTATGGGATCTTAATTCATTACTAAAGTGGTTGAACATCTTCTAATAGGTTTCTTAGTGATGCACAATAAATCTTCACCAAATTGCCCATAGGCCAATGGTCAAGCAAAAAGTACTAGCAATATTTTATGCTCCATAAATGACCAAATTGTGGAAGTTAGTTGAAGTGACTTGGAGTGTAAATTAATTGCTCTATGGGTATACTAAATTTTAAACAAGGTAGCCATTAGAAGAACATCTTTCAAACTTGCATACAGAGTGGAGGCAGTAATGCCCAATGCCAAGTTAAAGGGACAGATGGACTGAAAATCTAGTGGCTGAAACGATATTGGAATTGAAAAAAATGGATAAAACTTGCATGTTAGCCAAGCATGGTTGAGAAGTATAGATGCAAGTGATGGTTTGACCATAACCTTAAGTCAAACAAACTAAAGGAAGGGGATTTAGTGCTCATGTATGGAGGAGTTTGGCCAAACAAATGCAAAAAGCTCAAATTGCAAGGGATATGACCATTTAGAGTCACAAAGTTGACTCAACAAGGGCCATAGTATATCAAGACCATTTATGGAGTGGAAATGGAAGGCTTCATCAATGGTAGCAAACTAAAGAAGTATTATTCCTTTTTTATTGTAGATATGCTAGGTCAGCATAAAAGGAAAAAGGAACAAACAAACAACGAAAATCGTGAAAAAAGAGGCTCAGGAAGAAGCCAACAAGGCAAGGGAGGCCAAGGCGCAACAAAAATTATAACATCAAACCCTAAAAATGCTTACCTTGATAGAGATAGAGAATCTTGAAATTGAACCTCTAAGGTTAAAAGTAAGTGTGTCTATCTCAAGTAATTTCACAGCATTGATTGACACGGGAGCAAACCATAATCTACTCTTGTATGAAACCTGGGTAAAAATGCAACAATCTATGCTGGAGCTAATACGGGCTAGAATTCATGTTGCCTACACCTTAAGAAGATGCAAAGGGGATCCCTAGGACACCAGACCAAGGAAAAGAAGCTAAAAGGAGAATCCACTCAACTTGGTTAATCTTCAACTATCCTAAGGCGAAAATAATGGGTACCAAAAAAACTCTCAAGCAACTAAGGATATTATAAAGGATAAAGATAGCTATGGATTTCAAAACAATGTGGAGAAGTGAATACAGTTGCTAAGGAAAATTCTCAACAAAAGTGTTAAATTTGCAACAATGTGATGAGCTATGATGGATTAAATGCTAGAATGAACATCATTACCAAAGAGATTAGATGATAATTAAGACGTGATTAGTGAGCAATTAACTGATAGCTTAATGTAGGCATGGATAATCAAAAACCAGCAAATTCTCATTAGGCCAATGCCTCAATTTATAAAGTTTACATCCAAGCATCTAATCCCACTGATCTCTCCTTGATTCACTCCAACTCTTTTGCTTGATTCTCTCCACCTCTTCCTAAGAATATCTCCACACCTCCTAAATCTTCTCATGCTACCCTTTATTCTCTCCCAGTAGATACTTCTCACCTTTTCATAGCTTCTCACACTCATTTACAGATTCTCTTTTATAGCCTCTTGCTAAGGGCTTGTTCCCGCACACACCCTATTCACTTGTATATTTCAACACCTCCCCTCAAGTGAATAATCCTAGCACACCTAGACCCTATACCAAGTTTCCCTCTTACTTGGTACTCCGCGAGACGAGTGCCTCAAGTCCCTAAACTCATAGTCCTTGACACTCTCTCTCTCTACGTGTCCAAGGCTACTACAAGTGCCTGTGACCTTGACTAAAGTGCTCGCATATACATTTACCACATGGCCTACATCATCGGCGGTGGCTCAGAGGTGGTTTTACTCTGTTGGGGTAGGTTACATTGGGTTGTGGGGTTTCTCTCTCTCTCTCTCTCTCTCTCTCTCTCTCTCTCTCTCTCAGAAAAGATGATCTGACTCCACTTCCTTAGGAGCCTCCATGAAGTTTGCCGATGTCGTTCCTTCTCCACTGGGTTTGCTGTAGCAGTCTCTTGCCATGTGTCCTGGCTTTCCACAGTTGTGGCAAGTGAAGGTCCTTCCTCCTAGTCTGCCTCTTCCTCGTCCTCGTCCTCGAGAGAATCCTCCTTGGGTGAAGAATGCTTTTTCTTCTCCAGTTGTTGAGTTCAGCCATTTCTTCTCTTTGACCCTGGTCTCTTGCTCTAGTAGAGCTCCTTCTATCTCGTGTAGCTTCAATTCAGGTACATTCTTTAATGTTGCTACAATGTTTTCATATTCACCTTTGTCCACACTCTTCAGAAGCACTGCTGTTAGTGCCTCATCATCTTCTACCTTCTTTTTGCCAATGGCTCCAGTCGTTGCTTAATGCTTTTATATTTGTTCAAGTGTGATTAAAGGTTCACTTTCCTTCATATCCAGTTTGTAGAATTGCATTAACAGATTTATCTTTGAATTTTTTGCTCGAGTGCCAAATAATTTATTGAGTTCATCCCATGCATCTTTTGCCCATTGTATCCCTGTGATGTGATGAATGATTTCATCATTTAAACTGAGTGCGATAAGTCCTAATGCTTTCTCATTCCTGCTCTTTCACTCATTTTCCCCACTCACCTCCACGCATTCATCTCTTCCCTCAACTAGCCCCCACAGATTTTTCCTCATGAGCAAATACATGGTTTTTATTTGTCATGTATAAAACTGCTCTCCCCATTAAATTTGGCTATCTCTTGTGCCGTGCTCATGTGATGATGTGAAGGGGGTTTTACCTCTTGATCCAATTTAGATTCAAGGGCAGTGTCTACCCTTTTACAACTCAATCTGGTGTTTAGGTGATGATTACAACAGATTTATCAGCATAAATTCACCAGAAATTACATAAAACCAAGGGTAACAAATCTATACTTAATGGTTGGAGTATCAAACCATCTCCGAATTGCAATCTGAAGTTATAGGGATCTATATCAGATACCCAATGGTTAATTTGAACCCTCAATTGTACTAAAATATAGTGATTAGTACTGATTAATCACTGATTAGCAAATTAATCCTCTGTTTTGTGTGCAAAAAACAGTGTATGCGGGGAGTCCAATTCTGGGGCCTTAGAGTTCAAATGAGCTCAAATCCTTTCAAGGCCATCAATAGCAATTAGTCTAGTAGAGGAGGATTAAGCCAAAAAACACAAGATTTGACCAAACATTGAATGCTTAATCTCTATTTTAACAAAGTCACCTACAGATTTGATGGAGAGCTTGGACCTCATTATAGAATTGATCAAATCAAAAATTATCTTCACTAGCTTGTAGAGCACCCTTGAAAACCCCTAGGGCCAAGAGGAATTAGAGCAATGTATTCTGTGTAAGTGTAGATCTGCAGTTCTCTTCAGAAAACTAGCACTGGCGAATTCGCAAAAATCTGCAGTACTAGAAGGCAGTTTGACGATTCGTCTTGATGGGTTGAAGCTTGGGGCTTGTGGCTATGTGTGGCTAAAGGCTTGAAGCCTATTGTTAAGCCTGGAGGGAGATCCCCTCCACCAGCTGGGGGTACAGAAGCTCTTGAAGAAAAGAGGTTAAAACTTGACTAATCTTGATTAACTAGGTGATTAGCAAGATAATGGGCTCATAAATTTGATGGATTCTAAGCTAGGCTCTGATACCATGTTAAATTTGCAGCAATGTGATGAGCTATGGTGGATCAAATGCTAGAATCAACATCATTAACAAAGAGATTAGATGATGATTAAGACATGATTAGTGAACAATTAACTGATAGCTTAATGTAGGCATGGATAATAAAAAACTAACAAATTCTCATTAGGCCAATGCCTCAATTTATAGAGTTTACATCCAAGCATCTAATCCCACTAATCTCTCCTTGATTCACTCCACCTCTTTGCTTGATTCTCTCCACCTCTTCCCAGAATATCTCCACACCTCCTAAATTTTCTCATGCTACCCTTTATTCTCTCCTAGTAGATACTTCTCACCTTTTCACAGCTTCTCACTCATTTACAGATTCTCTTTTACAGCCTCTTGCTAAGGACTTGTTCCTCCCGGACACACCCTATTGACTTGTATATTTCAACAAAAACGACAACCGATCTAAGAGGCAAAACTAAATGAAAAAAGTGCACATTGTCAAAACCAGCACCACAAAAGGCAGATACTATTAAAAAGCTTAGAAGCCCAAGGATACTATTAAGAGAACAAAACTATTTGGGTTCCAAGGAATACAAAAGCCAAAAGCCAAAACAAGAGAACAAACCTCACAGGGTGAATATTTGAATGGTATGGTGGCGTAAAATTGTGCCCACCAAAAATAGTGTGACCGAAGAGCCACAAGGATCTATATCAAAGCCACAAAAACCTTCTCATGTGAAAATCACACTAGCCCCATGATGTGGACTAAAGTGTGAAATACCAATGGAAGCCTGCTCTAGGGGAAAGGAAAGGTTGGTAGAAACACTAGAACACAATCCGGAATGTGAATTATTATGATGAGAACTTGTTGATGTGTAAATGTGGAAATCTTAATAAAATGGATGGAATATGAACTTATGTGTCCTAAAGAGGACACCTAGTAGGTCTACAATAACACAACCCATCCATGTCTAGAACAACCTTAAGAGGTACTCTTGGGCATAACATGTGTGCTCATGACAAGTTGCTACCCCTCAAAGTAATAATTTCTTTCTAACTAACTGATGTTATGGAGAACCAACAAAACATGATGTGGAGACTGTGGTAAAACCTCCTTCCATATAAACCCACCATCATGATGTGGAGACTGTGCTAAAACCTCCTTCCATATAAACCCACCATCATGAAGTAAATCACCTTGGATTGTAAAGAACCACATGTTTAGGTTAGCCTTGGATCAACTCATTTAAAATGGAGCACATCCCATGACTACATAGTAACGCCATGTGTGCGCTATTGCCGCACAGGTCGTAGCTGGGGACTTGCCGAACACCGTATGCGAGCCACGAATGGCTGCAAGCATACAACCAGGGAAGCAAGCTCAAACAGAATGCATAAGGTGTGTCACTCACCGCTCAACCGCCGCCTTGAAGGATTCCCGCGTCGCAGCCGCCGTGAAGGAGGAGCCGCCGTCGCCGCTCTACCGCCTCTCCGCCGCCGTGCTGCTACACAGTGCTCGATCGCTCTCTCACTCTCTTTCTCTCTCTCACACACGCAGGAGAAGGAAACCAAAGAGATAAGGCAAGAGCACTCTTGTATTCACAACACATGAGAATGAAGATTTTAGGGTTACATTTGACTCTTATAGGTGACTTGGCCGTTCACACTTGGGCACCCATACATGGCCGGCCGATCCTAACCCTTATCCTACTAATATTCAAGGTGCGCCTCTCATCGACGATCACCCAATCCCTTCATCCTTAACATATGGTGCCGACAAGCCCGGCCCATGACTCAGAATATTTAAATTAATGACGTAAAACATAGTACGTCTCAATGTCCGTCTCATAGGTTAACATACCCCCCTTCCTGATGTAGATTCCGTCCTCGGAAGCTATGGTATGGTAAGCTCAAGAGGGTTGTTGTTGACTGTCTGCAAAACAGGGAAGTAGAGTGAAAGTATGCTGGAATTCAAAAGATATAAAGTGTATAAATTCAAGCATGCTAGACCACAATGGATGTTGCTATGAGAACTTAGTTTAAAGGTCACATGAATGAGCTAGTGTAGCAAATTAACAGGAGTTTAAAATTATTGAAAGTAAATCAAGAGTAAGCAAGGTGTCAAAGGTTAATCAAGGTTTATAACTGGCCTAAGTCAAGGAAAATAACCAAGCTTAATAAATAAACAGATGACCACACTGTGTCTACTCTAAGAACAAGTTAATACCACGAGTCTAGGGACACAAGAAACATTAGAGTTACAGGAGCCTTTTGCCTTTATTTTTTTATGCACGTGACAATTTTTACACACAATGGCGACCTTCCTAAGGTAAAACTAACATCGATCCTGGTACCATGTTTAACACAAGGCATTATCCAGGAATCTATTAGCTCACTTTAGGCAAGGCTACCCCCTACCAACCAAGGCATCGGTCTAGAGTAAAATACTCCTCGCCTACCAAGTATCAATAAGGCGATAGGCCAACATTAAAGCACATCATAGACTTGTATTGCCATTTATTGTAGGCTTTTTTTTAAATCTATTTCTTTTGATCTTTGCTCTTGAACTATAATTTGTCTTGCATCCATTCGACAAAGGGGTAATAGCTATGTCCTAGAGGTCAACACACACATGGCCAGGTGTCAAACATTAAGATGGTTTGACCCTAGACCTAAGACAATCGTATTCCAAGGTTAACTAAAGACGTCATGCATTCTCAGGAATATATCCAATAAGGTTAAGCTCATTAATGATTTACACTAGCACGTCAAGCAACTTCAAAAACTAAGTAGTACATTGACAATTTCCATGTGGTCATGCATTATAGTTTATGCAATTAATTTAACAGTCAAAACGAAAGAGAGTGGGTATGGAAGAATTACACCTATAATTGGAGATCTCCTTGATTTGACAAAACAGCTTGCAATTTGATGTAGATATATTTTGATGAACGTTGCAGCAGTCTCAGGACTTGAAAGCGAACCCACCTCAAACTTTTTAACCTGTATAATCAACTAACAAGCACTATACCTCGAGAGGCACATCAGTGTGAAAAATCAAAGACTCGTTTAAAGAATCCAAACTAGAAAAAACTTGAAAACACTAACCTACCTACCAGTCACCACACTACTACTGAGGATACGGTAAGAGGATGTTGTAGAGTCCTGGCTCTAGCCCTAAGGCTAAGCCTCTATCCGCATCATCCAAACAAATAAAGTCAACCTCAGTAGTGCCATGAGTTTCATCCGTCCATTCATCATTGTCAGATATTGCCTTTTCATTTTCCCATCCACATAAACTCATCAAGAATGTAACCATGCGAGGATAGTCATCTTGTGGAAAAGGAAAGCATTGGGCTATCGGGGATATGTCCTCTACGGAGTAGGGGTCAGTCATGGTCAATAGGCGAATTAGCCATTCTAATTCCTTAACATTTTCCTCTCTGGCTAGTACATCTATATGATCCCATTCAGTTTCAATTACAGGATAGCACATGTGGAATATCTGAGAAAGGTACAGATGATACCTCTCACCAAAGGTAGGAGTGGATGAAGTATATGATGATCGGGCATCTGCCATATCTACAAACACAGATATAGCATCAGTAGGTTTATGACAGGTCAATCTAGTTCTTGATTGTATACGGATATTTCTCTTGTTTTTGTGCTCTTGCTCTTTTTACTATTTTCTATTTTTCTTTTCTTTGTTTTTTTTAAAAAAAATGTATGAAGCTATATATATACATCCCCTTGAATTTGGCAATTACATGGTCAGGGGAGAAGGTTAAGGAGGAAGCATTAGAATGTCGAGCGTGAGTACATGCTCCCCCTTTCCTTGGGTAGATCATATTATTTGCAATGATGTTGCAGCTTCTTGGAACCAATTTGTCCAGCGGGTCATAGGTTGTGATGTGGGCAGATAGCTTTTTAAGACCCTTGTGGCTACATCCAATTGCAGAGATGGTAGTGTACGCTCCCATTGACAAATGGAGGAAATGGTTTCCGACGATACTATTACAAGGGGAGACGTAGACTCATCGGTTTTTTGTTGGGTGTTGATAAGAGTAGGTGTAGAGCATGTAGAAACTTCTATATGAGTGTGTGCCTGGCATGAGGAGCTAGAAGCTTCATGTGGCTCCCCCCTTCCTGAGCTAGGTGGTAATGATCGATATCGTTTGGGAATCCAAACTAACTCTGGAAGAAGTGGTGCGGAGCACTCTATTACCTTTCCCTTACCACGGTCTTGAATTGTCATTGGGGTGGCAACAATTGGTTTGCAAGGTTTTACAGGTGATGTAGAGGGATTCAGCTTATGTTTAGGGACCCAAATCTGGTCATTCCCCTCGTAGTACCCTTGGGCTACTAATAATTTTTTAGGGATCCATCGTGATGTTACATTGCCCTTTCTCGGGTGGGTAGCTGCTTTCCTTCTACGAGGCTTCTTGTCTGAATGAGATTGAGCAGGGGAAGTAGCTGTTAACGAAGCTTTAGGGACCCATTTGTATATACTCTTTGGCATAGTGAGCGGAGCCTTAGAGACCACACTGCCTGTTTCCACTCTTGGTGTTGAAGCATTAGAGGGGTGGCAAACAATCAAAGATGGTTTTGCCACTGGACTTTGTGATTTTTCATTATCTAGCATTTGAGTTGATGACTTAGGTGCGGGATTTTGAGCGGTCAGACTGAGTGTTGGTTCTTGCGTTGTGACTCGTTTGGTTGCCCAATCGATATTGCACTTGGTGGCCATCATCCATTTGCGCCCTAAGTTTACAGTCCCTTCCATGGTACCAGCAGGCATAACCAAAAAGCTTTGAATTACGGTCCCCTTGTCATAGGCAACCGGAGTGTGCAGAATTCCTGAGATAGGGGTTTTCTTCTTGTTGATTCCTTGAACTTGGATAGCACTCTTGGATAAAGGTGGTTTTCCAAGTTGACACCACACGCCATATGATAGCAAATTGTGTTGAGCTCCTGTATCCAATAATGCATTATACAGCACCTCCCCGTAAGGACTCTGTAACTCAATTGGGTATCTTAGAGGTGGGTCAGATTCCAGTGCATCCTCCTCTGCTTCCTCGTAAAATACTTGCGTAATTTCCAAATTGGCTTCTTGTTGTCGCCTAGCACGCTGTTGACGTTCTTTGGCTTCGACTCTCGCTTGTATCTTTTTAAGCTCAGCTTGTTCTTTAGCTGCCTTCTTTTGATGGATTGCATGTAACTCCTCCTGGCTCAGGGGGTCATAGTATCTTTTGAATTTACTCCCATTAAGGAATCCAATGGTTTCAACTCCGTCGAGAGTCTCCACTCTGATGGTACCTTGCGAGGTAATTTCACATACTCTATATGGTCCCTTACTAGCACATTTGAGCTTCTTCTTTTCGTTTTGCACTCCATACATTAGGACTTTATCCCCAACCTTGATGTCCTTGTCCTTTAGATGGCGATCAAACCATTTTTTCCTTCTATCCTTCTCCACAAGGGCATTGTATACAGCCAATTGTCTTTCTTTGTTTAGCCGCTCAAGGATATATAGACGCTCCACTAAGGGATTACCATCCCAACCCTCTTGAGTAGCAACACGAAGACTAGGAATGACAAATTCCCACGGCATGACTGCTTCTTGGCCATATACCATTTTGAATGGTGTGCTATTAGCCACTTTGTATGCAGTACGATAGGCCCATAAAGCTGTTGTAAGCTTTAGATCCCAATCCGTGCGATGAGCTTCAACTGTCTTTGTCAAAACAGAGATTAAAGTCTTGTTGGTACTCTCGGCTTGGCCATTCGCTTGCGGATAGTAAGGAGTAGATTTATGATGGGATATCATGAAATTTGTTGTGAGCTCCTTAATCACTTCATTTATAAAATGCGTACCATTGTCGCTCACAAGTTCAAAAGGACAACCGAATCGTGTGATTATATTTTCAAAGAGGAACTTGGCTGTTGTCCTCGCATCTGCCTTACGTGTTGCTTTCACTTCAGCCCATTTGGTCATATAGTCAGTGGCCACAATAATATAGCGAGATTGTGTGTTTCGGGCCACTGGGCTAATTGGACCTACAAAGTCTAAACCCCACTTTTCAAATGGTTGGTTTACTTTGATTGGATGTAGGGGCCTCTGATCTTTCCGTTGGGGTTTCTTGTATCGTTGGCATTCATCGCAACCCTTCACAAAGAGTGATGCATCTTGGAACATAGTGGGCCACCAATACCCTGATTGTAAGATCTTTCGCACAATTAAGTCTCCTGAGAAGTGACCACCAGCTACGCCCATATGTGCCTCTTGAAAAATGTATAGATACTTATCCTCTCGGGCACAACGCCTAAGAACGTCATCCTTTCCTCTTTTATAAAGAGTCCCTGCTATCAGGCAATAGGGTTTGCATTCTTTGATCAGCTTTCGAGCTAGATCTTTACGAAGCTCCTTGGGTGGAAAGCCATTAACCAAAAAGTTAACAATCTTCTCACTCCATTCAGGCATTGTCTCCACCATGAACAGGGAAGTGTCCGGTAAGTCATCATCAACCCCCGTAGGATCGTCACCATTAGGTATGCGAGACAAATGATCAGCCATAACATGTTTTTTGCCAGGTCTCACAACAACAGTGAAATCAAACTCAAGAAGAATCAATAGCCATCGTGTGATTCTTCCTGTGGAGTATGGTTTGTTTACCAGATACAACAATGCTTGATGATCCACATAGAAAACAAACTTGGTGGCAAGGAGGTAATAACAAAATTTCCTTACTGCATATATCATTGCCAACCCTTCTCGCTCCATAGTGGTGTAGTTCATCTCAGCATCGTTCAACTGGCGATTGGCAAAGCTAATGGGGTAGTCTAGCTTGTGTTCTCCGTAGTGGTGTAGTTCATCTCAGCATCGTTCAACTGGCGACTGGCAAAGCTAATGGGGTAGTCTAGCTTGTGTTCTCCAGGTTGAGTTAACACACACCCAATAGCAAAGTTTGATGCATCAATATGCACATGGAAGAGTAAATCCCAGTTAGGCATTCTCAAGATTGGAGCACTCGCCAAGGCCTTCTTTAATAGCTCATAGGCACGGTCACATTCTTCGGTCCAAATAAACTCGATGAGAAGCTTATACAATGGTCGAGCTATCTCGGCGAAGAAGAGAATAAACCTTCGATAATAACCAACGTGGCCCATAAAGCGTTGGACTCCCTTGTAGTTGGTGGGTGGGGGTAATTCCAGAATGACCTTGATTTTACTCTCGTCAGTGGAAATCCCATTTTTGGACACTATATGCCCTAAGATAACTCCGTGTTTAACCCAGAATTGGCATTTGAAAGGATTCAAGGAGATACAATATAATCTACACCTTTCAAATATTTTTCGTAAACACATCAAGTGCTCATCCCAAGAGGAATGAACACAAAGATCATCTAAGAAAGCTTCACAGAAGTCCCTTAGATATTCCTTAAAGGCCGTGTTTATCAATCATTGGAATGTTGCAGGTGCATTGGTCAAGCCAAAAGCCATGACACGAAAGGCAAACACTCCAAACTCCGTGATAAATGCTGTTTTAGCTTGGTCCTCGACTGCAATTGTGATCTGATTGTAACCCGAGTACCCATCTAAAAAGCTATATGCCTCCTTGCCTGCCACTCTTTCAAGCACATGTTCAGAATATGGCAAGGGGTAATGATCCCTTCTGGTGGCTGCATTAACCTTTTTGAGATCAACGCACACTCTGAGTTTCCCATTCTTCTTTGGTACGATGACTATCGGAGAAACCCATTCTGAGTGCTCAATAGGGTATATGAATCCACATTTTACAAGCTTTTCAATTTCCTCTTGTACAATCTTTGCGTACTTAGGATTCATTGGGTAGGGACGTTGCTGGACTGGTTTAGCAGTGCTAATCATTGGAATCATGTGTTGCACCACCGAGGGTGGAACACCCTTCATATCATGATATGTCCAAGCAAATATGTCCTTGAATTCTTTAAGAAGCTTCGTAAGTGCAGCTTCTTCCGCCTTGGTGAGGTCTTGAGCAATAAAAACTGGTTTAGACTCCTCACCCGGATCTGCTAAGTCTATCTCCTTAACTACCGCAGGGCCATCGTAGACACCGCTACTCCCATTGGTAGGCGTTCGTTGGGCTTTTGTGTAGACTACTTTACGTTCCCCTGTGGTGAATGATTTGAAATGCTCGGGTGCGGGGTGTAAGTCTACTACTGGTTCTTGTTGTGCTCGGTTTTTTTCTTTTAATTCCGCCTCCCTTTGTTGTTGAGCCAACTCTTTGTTTTGCCGCCTTCTTGCAGTACACGACTTAGTTTTGGCTTCTCTTTGATTTCTAATTGGGCGACGTCATGAGGTTGCGGAATACACCACATGACACTTTGGAGGTATTATCTCCAATTATCCGCTATCTTCCGATGAGCGTCAATGGCTCCTACATAACTAAGCCATTCTGCAGTGGATCTCTCCTTATTTATTGCAGTTCGTACATTAGCTCGATAGCGTTGGCGCTTATGTCTCATTTTCTTCTTACCAAGTTTTTGATTTTTGTTTCTATCAGATTCGGACTCACTTGGTCGATCTTCACTTTCGGATGAACTGCAGGAGGCCACTGTCCTAGGCCTTGAGCACCTTGCTTCCACATTTGGGTGAATATTTGATTCATTTTCCCCATCAGGCTCAGGGTCAGTTTCTTCTTGATATTCATACTCAGAGTTGCATTGGTCAGAGTCTTTGCTACTTTCAGTGTCGGTGGAGTTTGCCACGTTCTCGCCATCAGGAGTGAAGTGCATAACACCTATCATGTTTATTGGCACTAACGGTGGCATATCTTGCCCCTCAGCAGGTGTTACCCAACTTGTACCTCTATTTCCCCATGTGTCTATGGTTGCCGCTAGGTGTACCCAATCCACGTTATCCGACTCAGTCATACCCGGTAGGACATCCATATAAGGAGAATCTTTCCCATCATCAGTCTCTTTTTTGCATGTATAGCAATACCTTAATGGGGCGGAGTGAATAGTGGTATCCGATCGATTGTCAATGATAACCTTGCTTCCTAAAGGATGTACACGACCATTCTCAAGATCAACTCGAATGACAGAGTCCTGGAATTGTAGGTAGACATGGTTTTTCGACCAGTCATGCACCATTTGTGCTTCCCTCATGAAAGGACGTCCTAAGATCATTTGATATGACATAGGATGCTTGGAGAAATCCATTACAATGAAGGTATGTTTTACCTTGTATCCCAGGACCTTAATCTTAAGGTCCCTTAACATTCCAATAGGTTTAGCTATGGTTCCGTTTGCCATCTTAACCACTATGTTTGTGACTTCAAGGTGAGGTCTTCCCATGGATTCCCAACAGTTTTTAGTCACAATGCTCACTCCAGCACCACCATCAAGGATTCCCTTTAGAGTTAACCCCTTGGTAGTAATGGGGAGGGTGGCATTAGATTCATCCCCTTCAAAGTACTGACCCAACTTGTTCACAGGTATTTCAACGACCGAATCTTCATCTAGGTTGGGTTGTAGATCCCAATGTTCCCCTTCATCTTGAAGCGTGTCGGGTCTATCCATATTTGCAAATTGTGGTAGCCCCGCCTTTAGTTCTCCATTGAGAAATGCCCGAAGAGCTAAGAATAGCTCAGGATCTCCATATAATTTAGATATGATCGTGGTTCTGATCTCAGAGGACATGAAATCCATTAGCTTAGACACATTCAACGGTACTTTTCGAGACATCGCCCCTTGACTAGGGACTGGTGAAGATGGAATCACTTCCTCTTCAATGGGGTCAGGCATTCCCTCACTAAACATCCTTTCCAGCAAGAAGGGTGTTTGCCCACTTCCGGATGTCCTATCCTCACTTTCTTCCTGAATGATACTAGGTATAGCTAACGGTTTATGGTTCCGGTGAGGCTGAACTTGCGTAGGAAACACTGTGTCTGGAATTTTGATTTTTCTCGGGTTTGGCTCCAGTTCTCTTTGTGTTTCTTCCACCAAACCCCTTAAGTGTTGCACTTGTTCAATCTCCTCAACTGGGTTTGGGTAAGTACCAATCTTTTTCTTGAGGGTTTTTGGCCCACGTGGCTTGTCTTGGGGGAGTCTCAGTCAGTTTGGGTGGTCGAGAGGGCATTAACTAACTTGGTTGTGGGGCCGAGTAAATGAGTGTGTGCACGCGCATGTGTATGCACAATACAATATGTGTGTAGGTGAATGTGTGGGGTGCACATGCATAAGTGTGCATGTGTATTGTACGTGTGTGGGAATGTGTAAGTATGTGTGTGTATATGTGAGTGAATATGTGTGGGGGTGCATGTGTGTATGGATGTGCAAATGTGCATGCGTGTGTCGTGTGCATGTGTGGGAATGTGTATGTGTGCATGTGTGAGTGAATGTGTGTGGGGTGCACGTGTACACGGATGTGCAAATGTGTGTGCACAACACATTGGGTGTGCATGTGTAAATATGTAAGATTCTATGCACGTGTGTGGAGTGTAATGTATGCATGCACAAAGAGAATGGGAGTCTAGTTTAAATAATAGTAATACATGGGGAGGCAAGAGGCATGTTGATGTCTTTGACCTTATAAACAAATTTGGCTCTTTTTTAAGAGGATCATGCAAGAATGGCGAGAAAGCACCTCTATATATATATGTGGTGTATGTATGACTCTTCTACGTAAAGCAACCTACCCGGCTCAATGATTTGTGTGTGATTCTATAGCAGAAGGCGTTGATTTTCACTTTCTGTTACGGTGATGGAGAGGGTGGTCTCTGTGATAAGGAGGTGCAAGAGGTATAGATGGGTGATGGCGGTGTTGGCCGTGGCGATGTGGGTGGCAGCCGACCCCTTGTTGGGGATGGGTCCATTGGGAGAGTTTAGCGCTAAGTACAGTCCCATGAGCCACGTTTTGGCTTCTTACGACGAGGTAATGGGCGGCTGGCCGCGGGACGCCGCCAGCCGCCTGCAGGCCGCCACCCTCCACTCCAAAGGGGAGGTGCATGGCCCCGAGTCCCTCGAATTCGACGCCCAGGGCCGGGGCCCTTACACAGGTCTCGCTGACGGCCGTGTGATGCGCTTGTCGGACTCCACGGGCTGGCAGCTCTTCGCCTTGCCTTCCCAACGATGGTAAGAGGATACATCAGTTCGCTTTGCTTTTGCTTTTAGAGCCAGGATCTAACAGGGCTTTAGGGTGTGTCACCGGTCGATCTAACTGCACGGCTGTGTTGTCGGCGCCCGCGAGATCACCTAAGTGAGCAGGCATAGTTGGTGGAGGCACTTTTGGGATAGCCTGGCTCATAGGAGTTGGCATTGGTCTGAGTATGTTGGCAAATGACGTAGGATATGATATGTGACTAGGCCTAGCTCCTCTTGGATAAGGGTTGTTTTAAAGCGGTCGTGGAGCATACGCCATTGGCATACTAAGAGGCGTAGGAGCTACATGAGCATGAGTAGCGATAGGTACATATGGTTGATAGGCACCGGCACGCACTATTGTAGGTACTGTTCCACTAGCTAGCAGTGTCGTACTAACTACAGCGGTAATAGGTGCACTTTCAGCTATGCTCATCATTGGGGTAGGCATTGCGGATTCCCTAATGGAAAGTTGAGCCAAGGTTAGAAAGCTAAAGTTACTACTCGTGGACTCAACCTGCATTGAGACTCCAGGCGAAACAACATACGAAGGGTCTATGGGACTCACCGAGGGAGTCTCCAATTGTGATAGGGTTGGTTGTTTGGCCTTGCCCGTATCAAAAAATCTCATAGGGCCAGTGGAAACTAGGTTCACTCCCCTATTTCGCCTCTCAATTTGGATAATTCTATGAATAGCCTCACATATCATTTGTTGTTGCTCCTCTAGATTAGTGGCGCTAGATGTAGATCGTAGGACTTCTAACCAACCTACATGGTATGTGTAACCCGTGTATAGGTCCGTTAGAGTCTCTGTGTGTAGATCATATTCCCAATTTTCATTGAGAAATATCCCATCTAGACTTGGTGTGCCAAACGGTTCTCTTGAAGTGGACGCAATGTCACTTCTTATGGATTGGCTTCTAGGGACCTCTACTTTAGGAAGAGTATCGGAAGGTGGTAGCTCAGTAGGGCCCTCATTAAACGAAGTGGGTAGAATATCCACATGGACACTCTTTGGGAGGGTAGGGTCTACATAAGATGTGAATGGCGAATCCACTACCCCTCCTTCCTCATTTACTTCGCTTGTCGCATGTTCAGAGCGTGTAGCTCTACTAAAGGTCTCTATTAGACGACTAAACATGCTAGATCCGGGTTATGGGGCCCACACTGGCATGTTTTGGCTTGTCTCCTCAGGGTTCTTGGTAGGGTGTCCTTCCATGGCTTCTGAGTCAGAGGACGAGTCACTATCCACTATTCGTGGATCTTGGGTTGCACTCCCTTGGGTTCCAGCCGAAGGCCAATATGCCAACGTGGAGGGATGGTGTGAGCCTGCGTAAACTGAAACACTTTCTAGTGGTTCAGGCTCTAGCACCCGATCGGAACGTAGATGCATGTGACGTGGGTACCCTATGTGCGTTGGTAACTACCCTTGAAGCCCACACAAGTGGTTTTTTAGGTGTTTCGCACCCCATTTTTACTTGTTTTTAGATTGTTTTTAGATTGTTTTTAGATCGTTTTTGACCCCCTTACTTACGATCCAAATTGGACTAGGGCGTGTGACAGCTCGAAACGAGCGTATCGTTTAAAGGGTCCTAGCGTGCTTTACAGCACCGTGTTCGCCTATCCAAAGCTCCTGTGGTCCTCAAAACAGTCCGTTTCCCTATGGGGGAAGGGGCGAAAGCCTATTTACTTGTGGAGGAAAGGGTGAGGGCTTTATCCCACATGCTCAGTTTACTCCTTAGGGAGTGGGCTACATATAGGGCACAACTTTCCATAAGCTCTCACTTGAAAGAAAGCTATGGAGGCTCACTCTCCTATATATATATATCAAAAGACCGAGGCCGAGGCCGGGGTCGTGGGTCAATTGGGGTTCTTTCTTTTCAAAATTTTTTTCTCCAATTAAAATTTTTTTCCTCTCCACACGTTTGGTTTTTTCTTTTCAAAATAAAATTTAATTTTTAATTTTTTAATTTTTTAATTTTTTTTCAAAATTAATTTTTCCTTTTTTCTTTTTTTTGTTTGGGATAAGTTTTCTAGGGTTTCTATCTAGGGTTCAGCCTTGGCCGCGGTGCAATTCGCACACAGCACAGGTCTGGGGATTTAGAAATCCCCCCCTCACATGCAGAAAACCAGATAACAGAATGCACGCCCACACGCGGAGCGGAAAAATAACAAAAGAAACAGAAATGCAGAAGACAAATTGCAGAAACAGAGATTGAAAACCACAGAAACACCTCAACAGCAACACAGACGCCTTTCCTACAGTGTAAATTAAACTTCACGCAGCAGCTCGAGCTACAAACTGGAGCTTGGTGCAGGGCAACTCCCCGACAGCGGCGCCAAAAATTGCGCTATTGCCGCACAGGTCGTAGCTGGGAACTTGCCGAACACCGTATGCGAGCCACGAATGGCTGCAAGCATACAACCAGGGAAGCAAGCTCAAACAGAATGCATAAGGTGTGTCACTCACCGCTCAACCGCCGCCTTGAAGGATTCCTGCGTCGCAGTGAAGGAGGAGCCGCCGTCGCCGCTCTACCGCCTCTCCGCCGCCGTGCCGCTACACAGTGCTCGATCGCTCTCTCACTCTCTTTCTCTCTCTCATACACGCAGGAGAAGGAAACCAAAGAGATAAGGCAAGAGCACTCTTGTATTCACAACACATGAGAATGAAGATTTTAGGGTTACATTTGACTCTTATAGGTGACTTGGCCGTTCACACTTGGGTGCCCATACATGGCCGGCCGATCCTAACCCTTATCCTACTAATATTCAAGGTGCGCCTCTCATCGACGATCACCCAATCCCTTCATCCTTAACATATGGTGCCGACAAGCCCGGCCCATGACTCAGAATATTTAAATTAATGATGTAAAACATAGTACGTCTCAATGTCCGTCTCATAGGTTAACACCATGATTGATGACCATGCCCAGGGTGATCCCGTTGCATGATTTTGTGCCATGATTCCATACCATTATCCCATTACATGGTCTTGTTGCATGATTTTGTGGCATGATCTTGTTGCATGATATGGTTTCATGATTAAAAGGCATGATCCCATTCCATGTTTGCATGCTAGATCATGGTGTAACTTTCAATGTCCAATGAAATTTTACCATGTGGCATAAGGTTGGCTTCCATTTATGTACATAGCAAGATTCGTGAGAGTGGAGTTGAGCAAACATTATGGTGAAGATGCAAGCACAAATGTAGCTATAGCACGGTGAGAAAGAAGAAATCAAAAGGAAAACAAGAAAATCTGGGCAAAATTTCAAGCAATCACCCTTTAGGCCAAGTTAGGAACTTCTCCTATCCTCTCTTTCAACGATATTCATCATGGTGTGTGCTTGCTCTTGATCAATGCGTCAAATAACCCTTCCTATTTCTCCCAAACGGTGGATGATAGTTGTGTTTATAAAGGAAAACCATTATGTTGCAACAATAGGCATATTGACATCACCTAATCCCTCCAAAACTTTAGGAACAAAATGAAGCATTGGATGTGATTATGCAATCACAGGCCGTGACTTCATAATCATGCTAAGTGAAGTATGCAAAGTTTCTTAAACTCCCCTTAGTGCCTTGCCAATTAACCCTTTGCACCATCAATTCTCTAAAAACACTTCCATGACCTAACTGAATAGCATGGCCATGATTGCCAGTCATGCCTCATGGCTATGATCATCAATCCCTCATGGTCATGATCGCCAGTCATGCCTCATGGACCTGACTTGCTAATGATAACGACATGATCTAAAACTTGCATAATCACATCATTTCAAGTTAGGGTTTGACACCATAAAAATAGGTTCACATAGGCTCAGCTAACTTTGATTCTAATTGACTTGGCCTTGGTATTGTAAGGTTGTACTTCCACCATGATGACCAAAACAAAACCCTCGGATGCATGGTCTAGGGGCATGTGCCTCCCCCCTAAGCACAAGGATGTGTGGAAGGTTCCTACTGGCTAAAAATTTAAGAGGCTAATCTATTGCTTAATGTTTGCAATAGGATGGCATTCGACTCGAACTATGTGCTTGCAATAGGATGGCATCTGACTCGGACTATGCATTTGCAATAGGATGGCATCCGACTCAGACTATACATTTGTAGGGAAGAAGACTCCAATCAAATAGAAGACCAAGTGCACCCCTCATCTCCACAAACATTTCAGTCCCTATATGGCTAAGCATGGATGTAAGGTTGTAAATACTTAATAACCAGAATCCTTATCCATGCTGTAGATATTCCACTATTAGATGAACCACTTAGGATCCCTTCCTCTCAACCCATCCATAACAAAGAAATGCATCAAGATATTGTCACTTGTGAAGAACTTGTGAAGCACTCCTCCTGTAAACACAAAGGATTTAATAAAGAAGATAAACATGGTTGAGAAATAGATAGAGATGCAATAGAAACTCCAAGAGGAGTAAAGAAAGAAGGAAAGACAAGACATCAAACAACTAATGAAGCACCTATAGGGCCCACCAATGTAGTCACAAAAACAATGCTAGCTACCATAAAAGAATAGGTAGCCACTTTACCGCCCCTTGTAAGAATACACGATAGTAGCAAAAGCTGGATCAACACAAAATAAGGCACTAAATTGTAGAAAGAAGTGGAGAGTAAAGCTAGGTAAGGAGCTTTGATGGTAATCTAGACCGACTCTAGATGGAGGATATCTTGCTTACAAGATTTCTTAAACACAATGAACTCCATGATGAACTAAGGTTGCCAAACGGTCATATATGTTGAAATATACAAGTGAATAGGGTGTGTGCAGGAACAAGCCCTTGGCTAGAGGCTGTAAAAGAGAATGTGTGAATGTGAGAGAACCTGTGAAAAGGTGAGAAGAATCTACTGGGAGAGAATAAAGGGTAGCATGAGAAGATTTAGGAAGTGTGGAGATATTCTGGGAGAGGTGGAGAGAATCAAGCAAAAGAGGTGGAGTGAATCAAGGAGAAATCAGTGGGATTTGATGCTTGGATGTAAACTCTATAAATTGAGGCATTGGCCTAATGAGAATTTGCTGGTTTTTGATTATCCATGCCTACATTAAGCTATTTGTTAATTACTCACTAATCACATCTTAATTATTTGCTAATCACTTTGTTTAATGATGTTGATTCTAGTATTTGATCCACCATAGCTCATCACATTGCCCTAATTTCAACATGGTATCAGAGCCATGCCTAGAATCCATTAGGTTTATGAGCCCATTATCTAATTAATTAGGATTAGTAGATAATTAAAAATTAATCAAATTTTTAGTTATTTTTCAACTCACCTCTTTACCCCCAGCCAGTGGAGGAGCTCTAGCTCCTTGCACACTCAAAATTAGGCCTATTGCTTCTAACCCTAGCTAGCCAACTCATTGCTACTCCAGCCAGTCGAAACAATGCAGCAAACCGCCACCGGACGAGGGAGGATTCATGAATTTAGCAGGCGCCTGTTTCTGGGAGAAATTTGCAGATCTCTTCTTCATCAGTTCAAATGGGTATAATTCCTCTTAGCCCCAAGTGTTTTTAAGCATTCTCTACAAGCTGGTGAAGTCAGAATTCAATTTGATCAAGTCTACAGTGAGATCCAACCTCTTCATCAAATCTGCAGGTGACTTTGGTAAAACAGAGATTAAGCTCTCAATATTTGGCCAAATCTTATGTTTCTTGGCTTAATCCTCTACTAGACTCATTGCTATTGATGGCTTTGAAAGCATTTGAGCTCATTTGAAGTCTAAGGCCCCAGATCTGGACTCCCCGCATACTCTTTTTTTGCACACAAAATAGTGGATTAATTTGCTAATCAGTGATTAATCAATGCTAATCATTGTATTTTGGTGCAATTGAGGGTTCAAATTAACCATTAGATATGTGATACAGATCCCTATAACTTCAGATTACAATTCGGAGTTGGTTTGATACTCCAACCATTCCATACAAATTGGTTACCCTTGATTTAATGTAATTTCTGGTAAAATTGTGCTGATAAAATTGTGATAATCATCATTTTGCATTTAACCCTTGGTTAATGCCTATAAATCTCACTCAAATTCAAGATTATTCACAACCAGAGTTGCATTTGGGAATGTGCATAAGAATGAATGCTATATGCATTATGTATTGGGCACATTACATCAGTGTAAATATGGGATCAGACACTGCCCTTGTCCTCCAGAATAAGGCAAGAGGTAAGACCTCCCGCATGAATTTGGGTTTGCATTGCATAATGACACAAGATAAACATCAACAAAAGCCCAAAATAACTATCAACAAAACATTCAAACATGTTGCTCACATGGAGCAAGAAGAACTGACAGACAAGCTCATGGCCCCAGCCATGAAAGAAGAAGAACATCTCTTTCCAAGAAGAGGATCCACACCGAGAAGAAGATCTAAAGGAAGCATTGAAGGAAGACATGGACGCGTGAAGAGAAGTTGCCACAAGAAGACTGAAAGAAGAGAAAGACATGGACGCGTGAAGAGAAGCTGCCACAAGAAGACTGAAAGAAGAGAAAGACATGGACGCGTGAAGAGAAGCTGCCACAAGAAGACTGAAAGAAGAGAAAGACATGGACGCGTGAAGAGAAGCTGTCACGACAAGAAGACTGAAGACAAGAGAAGATGTGAGGCTCCAAAGAGTGAGGAGCCATGTGAAAATCTCTGAGAGAGAGAGAGAGAGAGAGACCCCACAGCCCAATGTAACCTGCCCCAACAAAGTAAAACCACCTCTGAGCCACCGATGATGTAGGCCACGTGGTAGATGTATGTGTGAGCACTTTAGTCAAGGTCGCGGGCACTTGTAGTAAGCCTTGGACACATAGAGAGAGAGAGAGAGAGTGTGTCAAGGACTATGAGTTTAGGGACTTGAGGCACTGGTCGCGGGCTATCAAGTAAGAGAGAAACTTGATATAGGGTCCAGGTGTGCTAAGTTAACTTGAGGGGAGGTGTGCTAGACACTGGTCGCGGACTATCAAGTAAGAGGGAAACTTGGTATAGGGTCCAGGTGTGTGCTAGAGAGTATTCACTTGAGGGGAGGTGTTGAAATATACAAGTGAATAGGGTGTGTGCGGGAACAAGCCCTTGGCTAGAAGCTATAAAAGAGAATGTGTAAATGTGAGAGAACCTGTGAAAAGGTGAGAAGAATCTACTGGGAGAGAATAAAGGGTAGCATGAGAAGATTTAGGAAGTGTCGAGATATTCTAGGAGAGGTGGAGAGAATCAAGCAAAAGAGGTGGAGTGAATCAAGGAGAAATCAGTGGGATTTAATGCTTGGATGTAAACTCTATAAATTGAGGCATTGGCCTAATGAGAATTTGCTGGTTTTTGATTATCCATGCCTACATTAAGCTATTTGTTAATTACTCACTAGTCACATCTTAATTATTTGCTAATCACTTTGTTACTGATGTTGATTCTAGTATTTGATCCACCATAGCTCACCACATTGCCCTAATGTCAACAATATAGCCCACACAAGCATGCATCCTACTTAGTAGAGTGCTAAGTCTGCATAATCCATCTCCTAACCATCTAGCCACACTTGGCCACCATCCAGTATCTAAACTGGGAATTGCCGTGTGCCCGAGTGCTCACCACAATGGCTACTCCTTTATATAGAGGCCCTTATAAAGTAGAGCACATCCAGCATCAACCGCAAAAACATCACGAGGGTGGAGCATTGAGAAAATACTTTTTCAATACCCCTCGTGTCTTGAAGTACAACAATTGAAAACTGTTGATGTAGGCACCTATTTACCACCAAGGGACACTCAAGAAACATCTAACATGCCCAATGAAAAAGGTGAGGAAAAGAATATGTTAAGGGAGATGCTTAGAGCTAGCAAAAATGCAATAAAAGGGTTTTAGGTATATCGGCCATGGCCCATATGGAGGTTTTGTAAGACAAAGTGGGAACAACTGGTACAATGTGAATGTTCATATTAAATGTAGTACCCCCAATGTGTTGGAAATATATGCATGAAATCATAAGACTAATACCACTACCACTTTTCCCATGAAATAATCCATAGCAAAAAGTAGATCCACTACCTCTCAAAAGCATGAAAGAGCCGAACTAACTTTGGGCTACCCCTCTCCACATCTGATCACATCTTTCCTCATTTATCCTCATCAAATCTCATCCACTCGCATCTACCCCTCTCCACATCTCATCACATCTTTCCTCATTTATCCTCATCAGATCTCATCCACTCGCATCTACTCCTCTCTACATCTCATCCACTCGCATCTACCCCTCTCCACATCTCATCACATCTTTTCTCATTTATCCTCATCAGATCTCATCCACTCGCAGCTACCCCTCTCCACATCTCATCACATCTTTCCTCGTTTATCCTCATCAAATCTCATCCACTCGCCGCAGCTACCCCTCTCCACATCTCATCACATCTTTCCTAATTTATCCTCATCAGATCTCATCCACTCGCATCTACCCCTCTCCACATCTCATCACATCACATTCATTCACATCTCATCCATTCATAACTACCCCGATCCACATCACATCACATCACATCCATTTTACCTCACATCTCAATCATTCACATCTATCCCGATTTACATGACATCACATCTCATTTATTCACATATCCTAATTCACATCACATTCACTCATATCCATCACATTCATTCTCATCACCATCCCATCACATACATAACATCCCATCACATTTATCCATATCATATCTCATTCATACACATCTCATCTCATTCATCCACATCCATCCAATCATTCACATGTACGATTACCCACATCTATTCATACATTCATATCTATCACTTCACATCCACATATATTCATGTCACATCACATCTCTTTACATCACATCACATTCTTTCACATACACATCCACATCACATTCTTTCACATACACATCCACATCCACATCCATTCTTTCACATACATCCACAACCATTCTTTCACATACATCCACATCCATTTTTTCACATACATCCACATCCATTCTTCACATACATACATCCACATCCATTTTTTTACATACATCCACATACATATTCGCATCCATTCTTCACATATACATTCACATCCATTCTTCACATACATAACCACATCCATTCTTCACTTATACATTCACATCCATTCTCATCACATATCATCCACTCATATCCCATCTCATTCATTTACATCCTGATTCACATGACATGACATGACATCTCATCCATTCATTCACATCTATCTGATTCACATCACATCCTGTCACATCTATTCACCTCACATCTCATCACCTCAATTCACATCACATCCATCCATCCATTATTCACACCTATCTGATTCTCATCACATCTCATTACACCTATTCATAGAATTTAAACATAGAATTTAAGAGAATTCTAATTTTGATATAAAGATTCTTTACGCATCTATTTATGCATAAAAATCAACTGCAGTGGGAATAACACTTTTATAAAAATCCTTTTATGCATCTATTTATGCATAAAAATCAACTTTAATGAGAATAACACTTTTGAAATGAAAATAAATCCTTTATGCTTCTTTCTATGCATAAAATCAATTTTAATGAGAATAACACTTTTGAAATAAAAATAAATCCTTTATGCTTCTTTCTATGCATAAAATCAAATTTTAATGAGAATAACACTTTTGAAATAAAAATAAATCCTTTATGCTTCTTTCTATGCATAAAATCAATTTTAATGAGAATAACACTTTTGAAATAAAAATAAATCCTTTATGCATCTTTCTATGCATAAAATCATTTTTAATGAGAATAACACTTTTGAAATAAAAATAAATCCTTTATGCATCTTTCTATGCATAAAATTAAATTAAATAAAAATAATACTTTTATAATAAAAAAATTTCATTATGCATCTTTCTATGCTTAGAAATTAAATTCAATGAAAATAATACTTTTATAATAAAAAAATTCCATTATGCATATTTCTATGCATAGAAATTAAATTCAATAAAAATAATACTTTTATAATAAAAAAATTTCATTATGCATCTTTCTATGCATAGAAATTAAATTCAATGAAAATAACACTTTTATAATAATAAAAATTTTCATTATGCATCTTTCTATGCATAGAAATTAATTTTAATAATTAATATCAATGATATCCACGCATATTCATAGGTGAATATGTACATGGAGTAAATTAGAATATTTCTTTTAGAATGCACAAATGGTGGGAATTACTCTTTTGGAATAACATAAAAATAAACTTTCTTTTCCATAAATCTCTAGAAAATTTTACCATAACCTCCTTTGTATGGTTGACCATTTCTCATTTTTATCATTATAATTTCAACTTAAACTAACCCAATCTAGATGTATAAGACTCTAATCTACTCAATTTTCAGAATTCAAGAGAGTAAATAATAAGAAAAGTTTAATTAATCTTTTTTGTTAATCATTCTAGGATAAAGAAAGGCCGAATTGTAAAGAAGAGAAGGGGGTGGCCTTTTCATCAAGGCATAGCATTAGAATTTACTTCAATCAATTATAAAACAAGAAAATCAAGAAAACCATAGATTTAAAATTAAAAAGTAAGAAAATTTTAGCTTACATGGAGTTGTAAGCTTTCCTTTGGTTTGAGGGATTGAGGGTTCTACTCTTGTTTGAAGCAAGAGTGGCCACCAATTGCTTTGGAGAGGATTAAGCCAAAAATAATTGAATTATCAAGAAAATTCAATGTAAATGGCTCTGGGTAGTAGGAGTAGAGTAACAGTGTATAAAACACCATTAAGCTTTTACAAAGGGGGAGGCTTCTATTGATAGGAAAAAGTGAGCCTCTAACCAAACAAACTGATTCTAGAATTTTCCAGATCAGTTGGGTCAATTTTTGACCATTTTTAGGACAATTTAGCTTACTTTTTGGATCTAGTTGAAACAAGAGAGAGGAGAGATGAAAATATCTCATTATTTTTGAGTTTAAAACTCCTCCACACATAAAATAGGTGCCTCCATGAGGGGAGATCCCCACACTGAGGTGTCAAAAATGCATCATTTTCTCTAAATATCTCTTAATTTTTAATTAATAAACATTGCACTCAGGCAACTCTTCATCTTATGTGAGCAATTACTCATTTTTAGGGGATTTTATTTTATTCTTCAATTTATCTCTTCCCTACATTTGGATTAATCTTATTGGTCCATAGGAACCTTAATTGGACCATAATCCAAAAATTTTTGAAAATCTAGACTAAGGTCCTTTATACCTATTTTTAATTAATTCCAATTGCACATTGGAAAGTTCTTTTTGAATTTCTGTTTCAGGGGAAACCATTTTCGACACTAGGAGGATTTTTATATCCAAAAATATCTCAATTTTGAATTACCTCTCTCTAGATAATTTTCTCTCTCCAGGTCAAAACAGGATAAAACAGGGTAAAACAGGATCTTTCTTTTATTTCAGAGAGGGGAATAATTATAAGATCAGAAGGGGAGGTACTTACACCTGCACACCTCAAAAGCTGGAGGGAGGAATCTTATAATTCCTTTGGAGTTCCTCTTCAACATGAAGAGTGGACCCAACCACACAAGAAGGCGGTGAACAGAGCTCTAGCTCATGTCGGACAAGATTTTCGCACTATTGCTGTCCCAACCTCCTATGAAGAGCAAATCCCACTCGATCTCATTGAGCGGCATATTGCTTTTGCTATTTACATCTTGAACTCTAATGTTCAAGAGCTAGAGGATGATGACACCTAAGATCTCCCTCTAGTGGAATACATAGACACACAGAGCCAGAGGAGACCACTCTAGACCCTATCGTTGAGGCCGTAGAGAGCTCTTGCATGGCACTTGCGTCCATCCATCTTGATGAAACCCGAAGTCACGACCCACCACTAGCTTCATTGAGTGCCATCACCATCGAAGGGGTGGAGTACCTCCTCATGCAGGATGTGTTGGAGCTCTTGGACTTGAGGGAGGAGGAACTATAAAATATACTTGTGCGAGATGCCAGTGATGATTT
The DNA here is from genome assembly GCF_041138505.1 of Cibotium barometz. Taxonomy (NCBI): domain Eukaryota; kingdom Viridiplantae; phylum Streptophyta; class Polypodiopsida; order Cyatheales; family Cibotiaceae; genus Cibotium; species Cibotium barometz. The sequence goes on along the minus strand of NC_141075.1, from coordinate 37,284,567 downwards.
CTTGGACTTTAATTACTAAGAATCCCTACCACAGGTTGATGAGGTAGGGCGATATGATGAAAGTAGTGTAGATGGTATCTCTACTATCATTGTCATCCAGAAGAAGATTGAGGATGCATCTCCTCAATATGAGATCTCAAATGAAGAGTTTGAATGCTTGTAGAATGAACTCTTCGGACCTCGACCTTAGCATGTGACACCTGTGGTCGAGTCGCAGATCCATTCCAGGAGCAGATCTGGAGGCACCCTTGCAAAAGGAGCTTAATGAAGCAGAAAAGGTATCAACTTTTACCAGTTTCTCCTTAGATTTGATATTTAGGGCCTTTAGGGTATGTAGACCCCACATGTATGATCCTATGCGCATCAGAGGTTGGGAAGTGCACAATTCGAAGGCTCACGTGGGAAGCCCTGAATCTATAAAAATCAAGGCTTCCCACGCAAGCCTTGGGGGATAGTGCACTTCCCAGCCCCTCTGATGGGCATGGGATCATACACATGGGGTCTACATGCCCTAGAGGTCCTAAATATCAAATTTGGGGCCATTCCAAAAGAAAAATCATCCTCTCCCATGCATTGCATGATCGATGCTGACATTAATTTTATTGGTTTGCAGAAAATCGTGTATCTTGATGAATTTGCATCGAGGCAGAGTGGAAGATTTGGGGGCCAAGTAAGGGTTTAGGACTCTGCACTCAAGGAGTACATTGGCAAACTTGCCCAATGTACTCAATGATGTGATAGTCCACAAGACTTAATTCCGGGGTATGCGGAGAACTTTTTGAAGATTAAAGCACTTACAAAGGGTGCTGCATTCAAACTTATTCCGACTAAATCAAGTTTGGAAAAAGTTGTTCTACTTCGATGCTCAAAGTTACTTTACTTGTTCTCGACTCAAATGTCAGAGCCTTTACATTATGTGGTTGCCCGTGGCATTGTTCCCACCGTCATCTTAGTACAGAGCTTGAAGGGCTCCATGTTTTGATTCCAGCCACCAAGGCGGCTTCAGAGCCTGGAGAGCCTAGTAGTAAGAAGCCTAGGATATAGCTATGATGATTATGTAACTTTGATGACTATGCAATTTTTTATGCTATGAATGGAAATTTGGGTTGCAGAGTTTTTTGTTTAATACGTGTCTTATAATGTATTTTATTAGTTGACTCAAGCAAATAAATTCAAATTACACATGTAACTCAAATAAAAATTGTATCCATTCGAAGATGCATATAAATCAACGAATTATATAAACTCAAATTAAAAGAGACTTATTTGCAACACAAGATAAGAGATTTTTTTTTAAAAGATATACATTGAGCTTTACATAGCTTTTGAGAATTACATTCATGCGAGATATACAAAAATTAAACTAAAGATCCTGGCCCGGAGGATCTCTCCAGCGTCGCATGCATTGCACCAACTGCCTTTCCTTTTCACTGATGGTGACCCTCTTTGCATGGACAGCTGCAAACATCATGTCACCAAAAATGTCCACTAGGTACCGCAGCTTCCTGGAGTGCCTCCAAAGCTTTGCCTATCCACTGCATAGGTAGTGGGCTCGATGCTGCGCGAACCTAGAACCTCATATCACGACTTGCAGATCTTGCATGATCCCTCGCACCACACATTGGAAGGAGAGCTTCGGTATGAGCAGGTTCACCGTCTTTTAGTATTTCCTAATCTCACGGATAGCCACAGTGCCAGGCCTCCACCTACGCTTACGATGTTGCTGCTGTGGTGGTTGGACGGGGGTACTCCACGTCCCACCTTGAGGGGCCATACTCTCCTAGCAGTTTGCTTGGTGCAAGACATGCTCTTGGAGGTGAGAGAGAGAAATGACAGATGAGAAATGAGGTGAAATGAGGGTTACTTCCATACTTATAGATGAAAATTTATATATTTTCTAAATTAGCTCAATACATAAATTTGAAACTTTTTAATTTTTAAAAATAGTTTTTCTATCAAAATGAGCTCTAATTTTATGTATACATATAAGTATTATGGAACACCTCCTAGATAAAATATCAACCCCATCAGAGGTCTATAGGGCCCTTGTCCGAAGGCTCGCATGTATAGACTTGCTATTAAAAAAAGAAGGCCTCTACACATGAGCCTTCGGACAAGGGCCCTACAGGCGTTTGATAGGGCTGATATTTTATCTGAGGCATGTAAAGTATATGATCTATGCACAGAATAAATTTCAACCCATTTTGATTACTATGCATCAATTTTTTCTAGGAAAAAAAATATTATCGTATAAAATAGCACTTGCACATGCACATGCACATGCACATGCACATGGACTTGCTTACACATGCACATGCATGCTCATGATGTAAGCCACATGATCTATGAACAGAACAAATTTTAGCCCATTATGATCTATGCACACCATGCATCAATTTTTATCAAAAATTTAAGAATATACACCTACGCATGCACAAATAAAAAAGCACCTACACATGCACATGCCCTTGCAATTTTTTTTCCATGAAAATATAAGAATATACAATGACATTAGAAATGAAGAAAAACTTAAAATATTCAAATCAATGGACAAGTCTAGTACACAACATTGGAAATAAGGAAACTTAAAATATCCAAATCCAGTACATCGCATAAAGTACAATGGAGCTTGACCTTTATCATTGTCGATGTCAGTATGTTCACTAGATCCGAATGAATGAACTGGTGTCTTGGAAGGCATCTTGTTTACTCTTTGCTTAGTACGCGCCATACTCACAAGCTAGAAGGAATGGAAAGAAATGGAGGAATGGAAAGAAATGAAAGAATTGCCTTTATTTATAAATGGAACTTACTATAAGTTATTGACACTTACTTTAAAAAGTTATCGATGTTTACTTTAGTGAACACTTATTTTGAAAAAGTTATCCATGTTGACTTTAGCAAAAACCTATTTCTTTAAAACATTGGATTGATCCAATACTCTCATAAACATAAAATGTTATTTCATAATTACAATTCTATCGATATTTCCTACCGCCTCTCTCTTGGGTTGTCAACCATTTTGCATGATGTTCTTTGGCCATGCTATTTTCATATATAGCTTTCCTCACTTTATATATTACCCTGCAAATAGCTTCTGTATCATTGGATTTGGACTTTATTAATTTGTCCTCATATCTTATCTCTATTCTCCTATACCACCATTGGAGTAACTGCCTCATATGATTGGAATCATTGATTGCACCTCCATGTGCCATTGCTTTTTGGAATCCGCATTGAGCTTGCCAATGAGATCGCTCCATGCCTTGTGTGGACTATATCGCCAAACTTCCTTGTTCAGCAAAGTATAGACCATGAGCCTCAAGTATGTGCTGCATTTAAAAACACAGGATCCACAATTAAACTTAAAATATTACATTCACAATTTAATTGTAAAAATGAAATGGAGACCACTTTGACCATATAGTGTGTAATGCGATTTGAAGTCCATGCCTTTGTTATTGAGTGATGAAAGTTTACAACTGCCTCTTTAAATGCCTTGACATCATCAGAATTGAATGTCATCTTTTGTAAAAGTGGTGCCAATTTATCAAGTACAATCCACACATTTGCCTTTGCTATCCGTATCCGTCTCCCATTGCTCCGATCAGGGACATCCATGTGTAGTTTTTTCCATGCTTCGTACTTCTCTGGTTGTTTTACAAGCAACTTACCGTCTTCATCTCATGTTGGAGATAAGAATTTCCTAGCCTTCGCTCCCCCAAAACACGGTTTGCATGGCAAATTTTCACTCTTTCCTGACTTTTTCTTGTCCTTTTCTATTTCTACTTGGCCTTGGTGCAATCCAACATCAGATAAGACTTGTTCTATCTTCTTGCATGTTGCCAGCATTTTGAAGCAGGCTGCATCTTGTAGTAAAAACACACGTACTCAAACACCAACTTCTCTATTATCCTTATTACTATGGAATGCAAGGTGCAAAAGTGGACCCTTGTTAAGGGTATTTCTAAAATAGGATCCCACTTAGGACCTAATGGCACCAACATTCCATTCCTTTGAACACACTAGTCACATGTTGGAGCACCATGTTGTCATGTCCTTGTTGCAATCCATTGTTTCTTCCCATCCTTGCCTTTCTTTCTGGATCGCATGCAATATAAGAAAGGGAGCTCAGCTGATGCTGAATTTGAAACACCAAACATACATTTCAATGTTTTCAAATTGCTAGCAAGATGCCATTCTACCTTGTATTTATCAAATCCATCGACATGCAAAACTTCACCATTGTTTTACCGTCGTATAATATGTAGTATCTCTGTTAAGTTAAAAAAAATCTTAAGTACTTCATGGTCCTCCTTTAGTACCTCAAATGCAGCAAGCCACCATATTTCATTCTCTAATTGCACACTAAAATATTTTGCATGTTTTGAATTAATGCTGGGATCCAATGCCCCATTCATTAGTGTCAGGCTAACACGTTCATGATTTTGGCCCCCTTAATGACTTCACTCTCATTAAGCTTCAAAACAAATTGAAGCTTACCTCTGCACTCTTCTACAGACATGTTGTAAAACTTTACCATTGCTTCTTGTAGCTTGCATACGTTCAATACAAAGTTATTGTCTACATGAAATTTGAAAGGGAACTTCCTTTGATCCGAACTTAAGCATCTATGTTCCAAATGCATTGGCTCACCAATTGTGTCTAAGACTTTTGCATTAAGATCTTTTCGTGCTTGCTTTACATGGAACGATGTAAGATTCCTCCCCAGCCCCTCAAGATGTCCAGTTTCCTCCCCTGTAATCAATCTCCTTTTCAGAGTAATAAAAGATCTTGTTTCTACTTGTTTTAGCCTAGAGAGAGAAAATATTCTAGAGAGAGATAATTCAGTTTTTAGATATCTTTGGATGGAAAAATATCCTTTCTTATTAAAATAAATTCCCCCGAAATAGAAGTTTAAAAAGAAATTCCTAAGGTGCGTAAGAAATAAATTATAATGCGCACAAAAGATGTAAGATCCCTGTTCCCACCGAGCAACGGATTCGGGGTACTGGCAGCGGAAGTAGCGCTTCTCACGCGGGACAGGGGTCCCACACTCGGGGCCTCGCCCACGGATATCCGGATAAGAGACTAATCCGTCGGTTGTTCCAAAACCGAAACCGGAAAACTTTCTTAACCGGAAGCACGGGCGATTCCACCAGGATAACTTTTTACTCTAACGTAGTCAAGATCATTTCTGATCGAGATGATCCAATTACATCTATAAGATACTTAGTCAGTTCAAGGAAGAAACTTGCACTTGGATCATTGGGATCAACGCTTTTTTCCCCATTCAAGAGGCACAGCCGTTGATTCCTATCCATAGAACAGTTTCTGTCCGGGATTTATTTTTTTTTTCTATCGTAAAAACAAAAGTTTGAGTCTCGATTTACGGATCCATCAGTCCAGCCTAACCCCATCCAATCCCATGGGTTAGCCAACCGCCCAACCACTGTAGTGATGGGATCCAATTAAAAATTTGGTTAGGTTTTGTCCCGGGTACCAAGGAAAAGAGTTCCAAGGCCCCCTAGCCGGATGTTCATGCAAAATAAAACTAGTCACACCACTCACACACCCAATATGAAATTGCCTTTTTCAACCAGATTCAACCAGTTTAAAACAATCCTTTAATAAAACCATAGTATCATTGATCACCATCTTCCAATTTATCCAATTGATTCTTAATGTCCCATCATTCCTTCATCAGAGTATCTATGGCATCATTGGTAACTAGAACGCTCAGGAGCCGTTTCGATAGTTCCTAGCCCATAATACTTGGCAATATAATCACTTAACAAGATGGACTCTCGTTGAAGATCAGCAAGATCAACCAACAGATCCATATAAGGAGCCATGGACTCATCCATTGAAGACCAGCAAGGTCAATCAACCAGATCCATGCTCGATTTCAGAAAACAACTCCAACTCTGTTCCAATATCTTCCTCGACGCACGCGTGGGTATCCTAGGCAACCCAGAGCCCGAGCACCGTATGGTCAGCACCCTCTAGGATCCTTCGCAGGTAACCTAGCGCTTCACGCATAGGCCGCTTTCTTGGCCCCTCATCCACCGTACCGGAAGCTCACCATTTTAATCGCACCGAGGCTGGTCAAGACCTCGGCCGACCTTGCTACGCGAGACGTCCTTCATTGACTCCCCGTCAGCAGTTGTAACTTTACCATCACGACTTTAATCACAAGACGGTCAAAATGCTCCCCCCAGCATTCTTGACATAAAACAATCATTTACAAACAGCATTTACAAACAGTATTTACAAACAGCATTTACAAACAGTATTTACAAACAGTTTACAACACAATTTCTATTTTAACTTTCATTTTTCCACATTATCCCTCATCAATCTACATTACTTATTCCATATTCCATTTATATGTATACTCATCCCATCACATCATTTCTATCTCATCACTTCAGATTCCCTCACATCGCATATCGTATATTTACATCCATACATCCACATCTATATGCGTACACCACATCCACATTCACATTCACTTCCATACATCTACATCTACATGCATACATCCACATCTCCATTCACATCTACATCTACATGCATCCATCCACCTCCACATCCACATCTATATCTATACATCTACATCTACATGCATACATCCATATCTCCATTCCCATCTACATCTATACATCTACATCTACATGCATCCATCTACCTCCACATCCACATCTACATCTATACATCTACATCTACATGTATACATCCACCTCCACATCCACATCCGTATCTATACATCTACATCTACATGTATACATCCACATCCACATCTATACATCTACATCTACATGCATACATCCACATCTCCATTCACATCTACATCTATACATCTACATCTACATGCATCCATCCACCTCCACATCCACATCTACATCTATACATCTACATCTACATGCAAACATCCACATCTCCATTCACATCTACATCTATACATCTACATCTACATGCATCCATCCACCTCGACATCCACATCTACATCTATACATCTACATCTACATGCAAACATCCACATCTCCATGCATAATAAAATTCTTTTAATTAATCTAGGATGATAGTTCCTAGAATATGGTAGGAAGTCCTCTTTTTATGCTTTGAATGAATTTATTTTATGCGTAATTTCTATAAAAATTTTGCCATAGCTCCGCTACTATGACTGATAAATCTCAATTTTTTTCTAAGGGATAAAGCTTATCATTAAGGAAATAATTAGAATGGTCTCTAATTGGGTCATCAATCCATAATGGATTGAATCATCAATGTGCATAAACTAAAAGCATAGCAAAAAGCTATTAATTTGGCCTCAAGCATAGCTTAATCTTGGATTAAGGAAAAACTTTATGAAAAGCTTCATTTGGATTGAGAATGGGTCATGAGTATGACCATTTCTTGAGTGAGAGAGAGAAATTACATAAAAACCATTAGAATTTAAACATAAATGGAAATTAACTTCAATAGCATTTATTAAATTATGTAACTCTTCACTACTATTCACCAATTAACTTCAATAGCATTTAAAAAAATCATACCAATTAAACTTCTCAAGCTTGAGAGGGGTTGAGAAGAGAGAATCATTGAGAAATTATAGAAAGATCAAAATTCAATATACTTACCTTATGATTTGCTTGATTCTTTATTCACGGTAGAGGCCCCCAACCAATCAATTGGTTTAGTATGTTGATGGAGCCACCAATGGGGATTGAAGAAAGAGAGAAGTATCAAAAACTAGTGAATTATTAAAGAGTTCACAGTTCTTGGCTTAGGTAGAGTAGAGTAACAATGCCTAAGACGCTCTATATTTTGGCTTAGGTGGAGTAGAGTAATAAAGCATAAGACACTATATATTTTGGCTTAGGAGGAGTAGAGTAACAAAGCATAAGACACTATAAATTTTGGCTTAGGAGAAGTAGAGTAACAAAGCATAAGACACTATATATTTTGGCTTAGGAGGAGTAGAGTAACAAAGCATAAGACACTATGTTTTTTTCAACAAGGGGAGGCTTCTATTTATAGGAAAATTTGAGCTCCTAACCAAACAAACTGATTCTAGAATTTTCTAAGTCAGTTTGGTCACTTTTTGACCATTTTTAGGTCAATTAAGCTAACTTTTTGGAACTAGACTTGAATGAGGAGAGAGGAGAGATAAAATATCTCAATTTTTATGAGTTTAAAATTTATTCAAGCATGTGAAATATGCACCTCCTTTAAAGAATTCCTCTTCCTTACATATGTGTCATAATGGAATCATTTTAATATTGCTCATAGTTTTTTACTAATAAGCCTTGTACATTTTCAACTCTTCATCTTATGTGAGTATTTAAGGGACTCCCCTTCCTTACATATGTGTCATAATAAAATCATTATTCCCAAAATATCTCATATTTTTAATATTGCTCATAGTTTTTTATTAATAAACCTTGTACATTTTCAACTCTTCATCTTATGTGAAATATGCACCTCCTTTAAAGAACTCTCCTTCCTTACATATGTGTCATAATGGAATCATTTTAATATTGCTCATAGTTTTTTACTAATAAACCTTGTACATTTTCAACTCTTCATCTTATGTGAGCATTTAAGGGACTCTCCTTCCTTACATATGTGTCATAATAAAATCATTTAAGGGAAATATGCACCTCCTTTAAAGAACTCCCCTTCCTTACATATGTGTCATAATGGAATCATTTTAATATTGCTCATAGTTTTTTACTAATAAACCTTGTACATTTTTAACTCTTCATCTTATGTGAGCATTTAGGGACTCTCCTTCCTTACATATGTGTCATAATAAAATCATTATTCCCAAAATATCTCATATTTTTAATATTGCTCATAGTTTTTTACTAATAAACCTTGTACATTTTCAACTCTTCATCTTATGTGAACATTTACTCAATTTTGGGTATCTTCTTTTACAATTTGGATTTATCTCCTCCCTACACATGGATTGATGCTATTGGCCCATAGGAACCTTGATTGGACCATAATTCAAAAAAATTTCTGAAAATCTAAACCCTTTAGACTAAGGTTCTTTATACCTATTTCCAAATAACTCCAATTGCACATTGAAAAATTCTTTTTGAATTTCTGTTTCAGGAGAACTTATTTTAATAAGATGAGTAATTTTTCTATCCAAAAATATTCATAATCTGAATATTCTCTCTCTAGAATAATTTTCTCTCTCTAGGCTAAAACAATTAGAAATAAGGTCTTTATATTTCTGAAGAGGGATTGATTACAGGGGAAGATACTAGACATCAAAAAGGGGTTGGGGGAGGAATCTTACATTCTACCCCACTTAAAAAACGCGAGATGTCCTCATCTCGCAACTTGGGATAATTTCGTAAGATGCACGAATATGAGACTTAGAGAAAAATTTTAATCAAGATTAACCACCAAGAAAAGTCTTAAAGAAGGCAAGATTCAAAATAAGAACAAGATTTAAACTTTATTCATTCTCGGAACTTATACAGTAAAGATAGAAGAACTCTTTACACTTCCATAAGCCCGTCCATCATATGGTCACAAAAGCAGTCCTCACAAGCTGCACAAGTATAGGGTAACTCATCTATGGGAATGATTCTGCTGGTTATTGCCACACCTATCTCAGTGGTATGAGGTGATCTAACAAAAGGACCTCTGAAAGGCAAGCCAAAAACGGGGTAAAGGCATATCTTCTCATGAGGAAGAAAACATGCCAGTAAGAAGACCCGCTCAGAAAACCCAAGATGCCTTGATCTCATGACACAGTAGTATCGGGGACCCAAACCCAAAGCTTCAATAACCATGGCCAAGCGGACATTGTTACGAAAGTGTTGCTGACCCCAGGGTGTTACCCTAGTTATGTTTTGATAGGTCCGCCATTTGGTCTGCGCTACAGAAGTTCCTAGGTGAGGAAAAAGTGAGCGCTCATACTGTTCTATAAAGTCTTTCTTCACAGACTCTCTTGCGTCTTGAAGGTGAGAAATCATCAGGGATAAAACTAATTCCTGTTGCCAAGCCATGAAGGAGATTAAGAAAGAAAGGAGATTGATGGGAGTAAGATTACTGTGAGTGACAAGTAAAAGTTACGACTTATATAAAGGAAGGAGCTAGCGTAACCTAGAAGCCAACGGTAACTTACCACTGAAGTTTTACCGTCTTTCCATGATTTGTGTTTGACACATTTTTCTATAGAAGGCATTAAGAATTTTGAGATGAGAAGATAAAAGAAACTTGTAGGCTAAGTCACCTACTTTCATTGAATTCAGATATAAGGATCACAATATCTGGGGGATAACTTCTTATACTCCCCAAGAGATAAAGAACTTCTTTTGGGCCATACTCGAATGAAAACCAAAACCTTGGTATCCAAAACACCGATTCTCACTTCCAAACTCATTGTTCTAAATCCTTAAAATAGGCGTGACTCCTGAGAAGTATTTTAGGAAAAGGGTATTCCTTTTTTAAACAGAAACTTTCTTTTATTTTAGAGAGGGAATAATTATAAGATCCGAAAGGGAGATTCTTACTCCTATATACCTCGAAGGCTGGGGAGGAATCTTACATCCTACCCCACTTAAAAAGTGCGAGATGTCCTCATCTCGCAAGGTAGAGGACAGCTCTTATTCTTAAGATCCAATTTTTATTCTGGGGTTGCTTATATTCTGGTCAAACCAACAGAACACTGGGATAAATATCCCTTATATAGAACTCATCATTAAATATCCCTTATATAGAACTCATCATTAAATAACAATTCATTCAGATTATATCATTCATATCTTTAACATGATAATGGTCCATTAGACCGAAAAGTTTCCTTCGGAACATTCCTCCACACGGAAATTTCAGTCAAGCAAGTTCTCAATTTGACATCCCTTAACTTGATCTACCGGTCAAGTATTAACAGTAGCAATCTGACAGCACAACCCACTAATCTCATAGTGATTTGCTGAATTCGTTATCATCATTCTAGTTATGAATATCATCACAGGGACTCGTCCCATTCCCCCTCATTGTGGTTTCATTATATTTCAACTAATTTTTAAAAATCAACATTTTTCAATCAGCATTTTCAATCAGAATCCAAATCAATTCATTCATTCTCAAACAGAATTAAAAATCATATCAATCACATTCGAAATCATCATCTAGATAGCATTAACGCTTATAATTTCAAGTCTTAGATTTACTCGTATATACTGTCAGTAAAGAGCTGCAGTATACTCTCGGTATATACGGGTAGTCACAGCCCTTGGAATTATAAGGTGAATACTATCATGTCTAGGCCTCAAGCAAGTCAGGGATTCTATATAATTGTGGTACTTCCATCTGGAGAACCAATTACTAAATTATGAATTTCAGTTTGAATATCAAATTGTATGAATTATATCACACAATTATAACTTTTTTGTGTTTCTTAATAAATTTTTGACATATTTATCTTCTCAGTTGATCTTTATTAACCAAAGGCTCTGATACCAACTGTAAGATCCCTGTTCCCACCGAGCAACGGATTCGGGGTACTGGCAGCGGAAGTAGCGCTTCTTGCGCGGGACAGGGGTCCCACACTCGGGGCCTCGCCCACGGATATCCGGATAAGAGACTAATCCGTCGGTTGTTCCAAAACCGAAACCGGAAAACTTTCTTAACCGGAAGCACGGGCGATTCCACCAGGATAACTTTTTACTCTAACGTAGTCAAGATCATTTCTGATCGAGATGATCCAATTACATCTATAAGATACTTAGTCAGTTCAAGGAAGAAACTTGCACTTGGATCATTGGGATCAACGCTTTTTTCCCCATTCAAGAGGCACAGCCGTTGATTCCTATCCATAGAACAGTTTCTGTCCGGGATTTTTTTTTTTTCTATCGTAAAAACAAAAGTTTGAGTCTCGATTTACGGATCCATCAGTCCAGCCTAACCCCATCCAATCCCATGGGTTAGCCAACCGCCCAACCACTGTAGTGATGGGATCCAATTAAAAATTTGGTTAGGTTTTGTCCCGGGTACCAAGGAAAAGAGTTCCAAGGCCCCCTAGCCGGATGTTCATGCAAAATAAAACTAGTCACACCACTCACACACCCAATATGAAATTGCCTTTTTCAACCAGATTCAACCAGTTTAAAACAATCCTTTAATAAAACCATAGTATCATTGATCACCATCTTCCAATTTATCCAATTGATTCTTAATGTCCCATCATTCCTTCATCAGAGTATCTATGGCATCATTGGCAACTAGAACGCTCAGGAGCCGTTTCGATAGTTCCTAGCCCATAATACTTGGCAATATAATCACTTAACAAGATGGACTCTCGTTGAAGATCAGCAAGATCAACCAACAGATCCATATAAGGAGCCATGGACTCATCCATTGAAGACCAGCAAGGTCAATCAACCAGATCCATGCTTGATTTCAGAAAACAACTCCAACTCTGTTCCAATATCTTCCTCGACGCACGCGTGGGTATCCTAGGCAACCCAGAGCCCGAGCACCGTATGGTCAGCACCCTCTAGGATCCTTCGCAGGTAACCTAGCGCTTCACGCATAGGCCGCTTCCTTGGCCCCTCATCCACCGTACCGGAAGCTCACCATTTTAATCGCACCGAGGCTGGTCAAGACCTCGACCGACCTTGCTACGCGATACGTCCTTCATTGACTCCCCGTCAGCAGTTGCAACTTTACCATCACGACTTTAATCACAAGACGGTCAAAATGCTCCCCCCAGCATTCTTGACATAAAACAATCATTTACAAACAGCATTTACAAACAGTATTTACAAACAGTTTACAACACAATTTCTATTTTAACTTTCATTTTTCCACATTATCCCTCATCAATCTACATTACTTATTCCATATTCCATTTATATGTATACTCATCCCATCACATCATTTCTATCTCATCACTTCAGATTCCCTCACATCGCATATCGTATATTCACATCCATACATCCACATCTATATGCGTACACCACATCCACATTCACATTCACTTCCATACATCTACATCTACATGCATACATCCACATCTCCATTCACATCTACATCTACATGCATCCATCCACCTCCACATCCACATCTACATCTATACATCTACATCTACATGCATACATCCATATCTCCATTCCCATCTACATCTATACATCTACATCTACATGCATCCATCTACCTCCACATCCACATCTACATCTATACATCTACATCTACACATCTATACATCTACATCTATACATCTACATGTATACATCCACCTCCACATCCACATCCGTATCTATACATCTACATCTACATGTATACATCCACATCCACATCTATACATCTACATCTACATGCATACATCCACATCTCCATTCACATCTACATCTATACATCTACATCTACATGCATCCATCCACCTCCACATCCACATCTACATCTATACATCTACATCTACATGCAAACATCCACATCTCCATTCACATCTACATCTATACATCTACATCTACATGCATCCATCCACCTCCACATCCACATCTACATCTATACATCTACATCTACATGCAAACATCCACATCTCCATGCATAATAAAATTCTTTTAATTAATCTAGGATGATAGTTCCTAGAATATGGTAGGAAGTCCTCTTTTTATGCTTTGAATGAATTTATTTTATGCGTAATTTCTATAAAAATTTTGCCATAGCTCCGCTACTATGACTGATAAATCTTAATTTTTTTCTAAGGGATAAAGCTTATCATTAATGAAATAATTAGAATGGTCTCTAATTGGGTCATCAATCCATAATGGATTGAATCATCAATGTGCATAAACTAAAAGCATAGCAAAAAGCCATTAATTTGGCCTCAAGCATAGCTTAATCTTGGATTAAGGAAAAACTTTATGAAAAGCTTCATTTGGATTGAGAATGGGTCATGAGTATGACCATTTCTTGAGTGAGAGAGAGAAATTACATAAAAACCATTAGAATTTAAACATAAATGGAAATTAACTTCAATAGCATTTATTAAATTATGTAACTCTTCACTACTATTCACCAATTAACTTCAATAGCATTTAAAAAAATCATACCAATTAAACTTCTCAAGCTTGAGAGGGGTTGAGAAGAGAGAATCATTGAGAAATTATAGAAAGATCAAAATTCAATATACTTACCTTATGATTTGCTTGATTCTTTATTCACGGTAGAGGCCCCCAACCAATCAATTGGTTTAGTATGTTGATGGAGCCACCAATGGGGATTGAAGAAAGAGAGAAGTATCAAAAACTAGTGAATTATTAAAGAGTTCACAGTTCTTGGCTTAGGTAGAGTAGAGTAACAATGCCTAAGACGCTCTATATTTTGGCTTAGGTGGAGTAGAGTAATAAAGCATAAGACACTATATATTTTGGCTTAGGAGGAGTAGAGTAACAAAGCATAAGACACTATAAATTTTGGCTTAGGAGGAGTAGAGTAACAAAGCATAAGACACTATATATTTTGGCTTAGGAGGAGTAGAGTAACAAAGCATAAGACACTATGTTTTTTTCAACAAGGGGAGGCTTCTATTTATAGGAAAATTTGAGCTCCTAACCAAACAAACTGATTCTAGAATTTTCTAAGTCAGTTTGGTCACTTTTTGACCATTTTTAGGTCAATTAAGCTAACTTTTTGGAACTAGACTTGAATGAGGAGAGAGGAGAGATAAAATATCTCAATTTTTATGAGTTTAAAATTTATTCAAGCATGTGAAATATGCACCTCCTTTAAGAATTCCTCTTCCTTACATATGTGTCATAATGGAATCATTTTAATATTGCTCATAGTTTTTTACTAATAAGCCTTGTACATTTTCAACTCTTCATCTTATGTGAGTATTTAAGGGACTCCCCTTCCTTACATATGTGTCATAATAAAATCATTATTCCCAAAATATCTCATATTTTTAATATTGCTCATAGTTTTTTATTAATAAACCTTGTACATTTTCAACTCTTCATCTTATGTGAAATATGCACCTCCTTTAAAGAACTCTCCTTCCTTACATATGTGTCATAATGGAATCATTTTAATATTGCTCATAGTTTTTTACTAATAAACCTTGTACATTTTCAACTCTTCATCTTATGTGAGCATTTAAGGGACTCCCCTTCCTTACATATGTGTCATAATAAAATCATTTAAGGGAAATATGCACCTCCTTTAAAGAACTCCCCTTCCTTACATATGTGTCATAATGGAATCATTTTAATATTGCTCATAGTTTTTTACTAATAAACCTTGTACATTTTCAACTCTTCATCTTATGTGAGCATTTAGGGACTCCCCTTCCCTACATATGTGTCATAATAAAATCATTATTCCCAAAATATCTCATATTTTTAATATTGCTCATAGTTTTTTACTAATAAACCTTGTACATTTTCAACTCTTCATCTTATGTGAACATTTACTCAATTTTGGGTATCTTCTTTTACAATTTGGATTTATCTCCTCCCTACACATGGATTGATGCTATTGGCCCATAGGAACCTTGATTGGACCATAATTCAAAACAATTTTTGAAAATCTAAACCCTTTAGACTAAGGTTCTTTATACCTATTTCCAATTAACTCCAATTGCACATTGGAAAATTCTTTTTGAATTTCTGTTTCAGGAGAACTTATTTTAATAAGATGAGTTATTTTTCTATCCAAAAATATTCATAATCTGAATATTCTCTCTCTAGAATAATTTTCTCTCTCTAGGCTAAAACAATTAGAAACAAGGTCTTTATATTTCTGAAGAGGGATTGATTATAGGGGAAGATACTAGACATCAAAAAGGGGTTGGGGGAGGAATCTTACAAAAGACCTTAGCCTAAGGGCCCCTATTTTCAAAAAATTTTGGATTAAGGTCCAAACAAAGGTTTGACAGGCCAATGAGATTAATCCAAATGTAGGGAGGAGATAAATTGAAGAATAAAAGAAAAACCTCCCAAAAATGAGTAAATATGCTCACATAAGATGAAGAGTGGACTAAGGACCAAAGAAAAGAATTAAAAAACCGAATTTTGACACCTCAGTGTGGGGATCTTCCCTCATGAAGTAGGCACCTTTTTCTCATCATTACCCCTAATTTTTAATCAGTAAAATGAGATATTTTCATCTCTCCTCTCTCCTGTTTCAAATCTAGATCCAAAAAGTAAGCTGAACTGACCTAAAAATGGTCAAAAATTGACCACACTAATCTAAAAAATTCTAGAATCAGTTTGCTTGGTTAGAGGCTCACTTTTTCCTATAAGAAAAGCCTCCCCCTTTTGTAAAAGCTTAATGGTGTTTATGCACTGTCACTCTACTCCTGTCGTCCTGAGCCATCTATATTGAATTTTTTAACAATTCAATTGTTTTTGGCCTAATCCTTTCCAAAGTGAATCGTGGCCACTATTGCTTCAAACAAGAGTAGAACCCTCAATCCCTCAAGCCAAAGGAGAGCTTACAAGCTCCATGTAAGCTAATTTTCTTACTTTGTTTACGAATTTTAATGAAAAATCTATGGTTTTCTTGATTTTTATGTTTTACAAATGATTGATTTAAGTTCAAATGCTATGCCTTTGATGAAAAGGCCACCCCCTTCTCTTCTTTACATTCCAACCTTTCTTAATCCTAGAAAGATTAACTAAGTGATTAATTAAACTCTTCTTATTATTTACTCTCTTGAAATTAGAAAATTGTGTAGATTAGAGTTCTATAATTCTAAATTGGGTTAATTAAGTTAAGTGAAGAAAGATAAAAATGAGAAATGGTCAGCCATACAAAGGAGGTTATGGCAAAATTTTCCAGAATTCTGTGAAAAAGGAAGTCTGTTTTTATGTTATTCCAAAAGTGTAATTCCCACCATTTTTGCATCTAAAAGAAATATTTTGATTACTCCATGTACATATTCACTTATGAATATGCATGGATATCACTGATATTAATAATTAAATTTGATTTCTATGCATAGAAAGCTGCATAAAGGAATTTTTTTATTACAAAAGTGTTGTTCTTATTAAATTTGATTTTTATGCATAGAAAGATGCATAAAGGATTTTTTTTATTATAAAAGTGTTACTCTTATTAAATTTGATTTCTATGCATAGAAAGATGCATAAAGGAAATTTATTATAAAGTGTTATTCTTATTAAATTTTATTTCTATGCATAGAAATATGCATAAAGGAATTTTTTTATTACAAAAGTGTTATTCTTATTAAATTTTATTTCTATGCATATAGAAAGATGCATAAAGGAATTTTTTTAATTACAAAAGTGTTATTCTTATTAAATTTGATTTTTATGCATAGAAAGATGCACAAAGGAATTTTTTTATTACAAAATTGTTCTTCTTATTAAATTTGATTTTTATGCATAGAAAGATGCATAAAGGAATTTTTTTAAATTATAAAAGCGTTATTCTTATAAAAATTAATTTTTATGCATAAATAGATGCATAAAGAAATTTTTTTATTTTAAAAGTGTTATTCCTATTAAATTTGATTTTATGCATAAAAGGATTTTTTTAATATAAAAGTGTTATTCCCATTGAAGTTGATTTTTATGCATAAATAGATGCATAAAGAATTTTTATATCAAAGTTAGAATTCTCTTAAATTCTATGAGTATTTGATAAATGAATAATTAAATACTTTAAGAGAGAAATTTCTATCGTTTTATATTCACACGGATTGTAAAAAAAAATTTGAGGAAATCTATCGAGATCAAAATATTCAGAGAAATGATTAATTTATTCCTCATGGAATTCGTAACTAATTTAGAAATCAGTTAAGTGAATATTCAAAGAAAGAAGTTCAGTAAACTAGTAACTGAATTACGAGAAAGATAGTTCAAGAAAAATCTTATCCGACTTGAACCTTGAATCAGACTATGACCAAGACCAAACTCTTTCGTTAGTTTCGAGGAAAGAAGGTGTGACCAGTTTAGAAAAATACACTCAAATCTCCTGTCAAATCTGAAACTAAGTTTGAGACCCTTCGAATTAATCTGTGGATCAAGGTTATAGAATTCGAGGAATTTTGGTATGAAATTCAGAATTTCGATCAAGAAGTTTTGGGGGATACTGATTCAAGAAATACTCCTTGTATTCAAAAGAAAATCAATTTGAAAACTTGCTTAGAAACCCTGTTTTCTCAAAGGACTATCTTACGCCAGAATGCTGGAGGGAGCATTTGGTGTATGTTTTTCTAAGGGAAGTTCAGTTGCAACAGCTGGCGACGGGGAGTGTTCAAAGGACAGCTCACGCAGCAAAGCCTTTGACCAGCCTCGGTATGGTTGAAAAATGGTGCGCTTTCGGTACGATGGGCGAGGGTCGACGAAGCGATCCCTGAGTGAAGTGCCAGGACACCTAAGGAGGATCTTGGAGGGTTCTGACCAGGAGATGCACGGGCTCAAGGTGCCTATGACACCCATGCGTATGTTGTGGAAGATATGTATGATGGACGAAATGATTATTGTAATCTGTTACTAGATCTCGTTGCTGACCAATTGGTCTCAACGGAGAGTCCAGAGTGATACTGTTTTTTGAGAAACAAGGGACTGGATAGAATTTTTAAGTTATGATATCTGTAACCAATAACTGTTTGTCAATGGATTATTTTATATGTTAAAGTTTTAAAGAGGAGTGTGTGCATATCTGTATTCGAAAGCAAAAGTTAAGAAAGGCATTCAATTATGGGTGGGTGAGTAATTGTCTGGTTCTACCGATTCTAGTGGTGGCTAACCCATGGGCCGGATGGAGGCTGGAATCAGTGGAGTTTTAATAATTAAATTGAAATAATAGGAATACGCTTAAAATTAAGTAGTTAAATAAAAACCTGAAGAAATTCTCAAATGAGTAGATCAATGGCTATGCCTCACTTCGGTTATTAGGAAAAAAGCGTTGATTTCCTCAAATGATTAGATGAACGGCTGTGCCTAATTTCGGTTAGGAAAAAAGCGTTGATTTCTTCAAACTAAGTCAGTGATAGTTTTCCTTCTATCTAGTTTATTCAGGTGAAGGATAGTTTAGTCTCTTGACCTCGTTAGAAAATTTGTTAAAGAAAATCAAAAAGGTGGAATTGTCCCCGTTTTTTGGGCAAGGAAAATTTTTCTCGGTTTTGGTTTCGGAATGACCACCAGATTAGTCTCGTGTCCAGACATTCGAAGGCAAGGCCCCGAGTGGGAAACCTTGCCCCGCGCAAGAGGAAGCTACTTTCGCTGCTGCTAGCAACCGGGAATCCGGTGCGCGGAGGGAGCAGAGGGGTCTCACAGAGCTGGTCTCACAGAGCTGGTATCAGAGCGCTGTTGTAAACTTACGAAATAGCAGCAGAAATTGCCTAAAATTTTAAAGTAAATCTGGGAAATAATGTTTTTACTTGTTAAGATTATGTTTGAAATGAACATAAATTGAAAACTCATAAATTGAACTGGATTTTTAGATGGATACCCCAAATCTGTTTAGCATTCCTAGACTCTCCGAGAGTTAAGATATGATCGCCTTTGCTTTCGAAAATCTCATCAACTCCTCTACAACCCATGGAAGCAAAGTGAGACTCACTCGTCACTTTGAGGATCTATACCTTCCTGATCCAGTAGAGCCATGTTAGCATATGTGGTTCTCTGGAGGGCAAAGTATTCACGTCAAAACCAATCAATGACAGAGACTCAGACATAATATCTCACTAGCCATGATCTTGATAAGGCTAGGAGTTGTTCATTATGTTCAATTCTATAATTACTCACCTCGGAATTTTAGAATATCTTGCCATCATTTTAGACTTCTTAGTCGCTTTATTCCTAGGAGAAGAATTACAGCACCATTATCAGTGATGATGAATCGTGTATATCATAGCATGTCTCCATCGCAGTATCGCCTTTTTATGAAGCAGATATGGTCTTCATTCGAGTACGCCCCAAAATAAGTTCTCTATCTCTTGGGAAGTACAAGAAGTTATCCCCCAGATACTGTGGGCCATATCTGATTACAAAGAAAGTAGGTGACTTAGCCTATGAACTTCTTTAGCCTCCTCATCTCAAAGTACATAATGTATTTCATGTCAGTCTACTTAAGAAGTATGTACCAAGCCCGAATCATGTGCTTAATGATGAACTCTTAACTTCTTCAACCCAAGGGCAGATGGAACTCCAACTTGAGGAAATCCTTGATGTTCAAGAGAAGGTTCTCAAAGGAACAGAATTCTGAGAGAATTATTAGTCAAATGGAAGTTCTATCCTTTTGAAGATGCCACCTAGGAGAAAGAAGCTGAACTGATGCGGGATTACCTGCAGTTTGTGAGATGAGGACATCTCGCGTTTTTCAAGTGGGAGAGGATGTAAGATTCCTCCCTAGCCACTTAAGATGTCCAGTTTCTTCCCTTGTAATCAATCCTCTTTTCAGAATAATAAAAGATCTTGTTTCTACCTGTTTTGGCCTAGAGAGAGAGAAAATATTCTAGAGAGAGGTAATTCAATTTTTGGATATCTTTGGATGGAAAATATCCCTTCTTTTTAAAATAAATTCTCCCGAAACAGAAGTTTAAGAAGAAATTCCTAAGGTGCATTAGAAATAAATTATAATGTGCACAAGCCTAAGGGCTCCTGTTTTTAGAAAATTTTGGATTAAGGTCTAAACAAAGGTTTGACAGGCCAATGAGATTAATCCAAATGTAGGGAGGAGATAAATTGAAGAATAAAAGAAAAACCCCCCAAAAATGAGTAAATGCTCACATGTGGGTGAGACCCATTCTGAGTGTTCAATCTCATAGATGAATCGACACTCAATGAGTTTATATCTCTTCCTTGACGATGCTTGCATATTTAGGATTCATTGGATAGGGTTGTTGTTGGAGTGGTTTAACTTTGGGTACCATGGGGATGGTGTGTTGAACCACTTCTGCACGATAATTCCCTTCATATCATGGTATGTCCACGCAAAGCAATGCCTATACTCCTTGAGGAGAGCTACAAGTTTAGCCTCTTGGGCCTTATATTTAAGTCTTTGGCTATGTAGACAAGCTTAGGATCTTCCCCTAGTTCAGCCAAGTCTACTTGCTTGACCTCTGTAGGCCGATCATAGACTCCTCCACCTTCACTTGCGGGGTTATGTTTGGCATTATCAAACACTAGCTTGTGTTCCCCTATGGTGTATGACTTGTAATGCTTAAATGTTGGGTGCAAATCAGGCTCATTTTCCTTTCCTTTAGTAGGCAGCTGCCTTTGCTAAAGCTTTAGCCTAGACTTGTTCCTTCTGTGGCGAGTTTACGATTTTGTTTCCTTCTAGTGGAGCGGCTTGTTTTTGGTTCATCAGAGACTTCCACCTCAGCTATATCGATTGGGGGTGGTCTACAATACTGGACCTTTTGTAACTCTTTTCCCAATTGTCTATAAACTTTCGATGTAAGTCAATTGCACCCATGTACTAGAGCCATTGCGCAGCAGTAGTGGTTCTTTATTGCAACCTTTTATGATGATTCACGGCATAGTGTTTATGTCTCCGCCATCTTCGGAGATGTGCCTTCGCATCTTGACAAACTTAATCTCTTTCTTTAGATTGGGAATCCGTATTATCAAATTCAGAGCTACTCCATGTAGTTTCTTTGGATGTTGTTGGCTTTATTTTTCTTGTGGTTTCTGAGGAGTTGGTGTCGGATTTACCCCTCATCACTATTTGTGCTTGATCTTGAGTCATCCCATGTGGACTCAAGTTCACTATAACCTATCCCCTCCATATTGGAAGGTAGAGCATGAATCATTCATAGGGGAATAACCTTCGGGAGCTCCTCACCATCAGGTGTAACCCATGTAGATCCTCTAGCTCCCTAGCTATTGATTGTAGCCATCAAATGTATCCAGTTTAGATAACCTTCAGGCTTAATAGCTTTTTTTTAGCATCCTTGTGGGCTGGATCCTTTCCTGGCTCAGTTTCTTCTCTACAAGTATAGCAATATTGCAATGGTATTGAATGAGTAGTAATGTTTGAATGGTTTTCAAAAAGTCCTCCACTACCCATGGGATGTACAGGGCCAGATCTTACCACCCTGATGATGGAATCATCAAATTGGCGGTAGACATGGTTTTTAGACCAATCATGTACCATCTTTGCTTCTCTCATGATTCTTTGAATGGGCATCCTAAGATCATTTCATATGATTCTTGTTGTTGTTTGGAAAAGTCCATAACAGTGAAGGTATGTTTGACCCGATATTTAAGAACCTTGATCTTCAAATATCGTAGCACCCCAATAGATTTGGCGACAGTCGCATATCAGCCATCTTGACAATGATGTCCAAGACTTCTAGACATGGCTTGGCCATCTTCTCCCAACATTTCTTGGTGATTATGCTCACTCTCGCACCACCATCCATGACTCCCATTACTGTCATGCACTTGGCCGTGATTGGTAGTAGTGCGTTAAATTCATCACCTTTGAAATACTTCCCCAGCTTATTAGGTGGAATTTAAACCATGGATTTGGTATTTTCTTCCTCCATTAGGACTATTGACTCAAGTAAATACCATCATATCTAGGCCTCAAGCAAGTTAGAGATTCCATACAATTGTGGTACTTCCATTGAAGGCCCATTTTCCAATTTATGAATCTTCATTCTAAATATCAATTTGTATGAATTTCATCACACAATTGCAATCTTTTACTAGTACATAAATTTTTAACATTTCTTGCTTCACGGTTGATCCACTTTAGCCAATTCGCTCTGATACCAGCTGTAAGATCCCTGCCCCCTCCGCGCAACGAAATCTGGGGTGCTAGCAGCAGAAGTAGCACTTCTTGCACAGGGGGCAAAGCCTCTCACTTAGGGCAAAGCCCACATATATCCGGACAAGAGACTAATCCCTTGGTTCTTCCAAAACCGAACCTGGAAAAACTTCCCTCGCCATGCAGACATAGGCGATTCCTCCATGATATTTTATTCTAACGTAGTCAAGGTCATACCCATAAGTCTCATGGTCAGATCAAGGAAGATATTTGCACTTGGATCATAGAGTCCAACGCTTTTTTCCTCATCAAGAGGCATAGCCGTTGATTCTTTTCCATAGAACAAGGGTTATCCGAGATTTACTTCAACTATCGTAACTTAATAGAATTGAGTCTCATTTTAGGGATCCATCAGTCCAGCCTAACCCCATCCAATCCTATGGATTAGCCAACCGCCCGACCATTGTAGTGATAGGATCCATTCAGAAATTTAGTTATGTTTTGCCCCAGGTACCAGCGAAAAGAGCTCCCAGGCCCCCTAGCCGGCACTTCAAGCAAACTTCAAAATAGTCACACCACTTACACACCCAATATGAAATTGCCCGTTTCATAGATTCAGCTGTCTAAAAATAATCTTTTAATGAAACCATAGTATCGCTGATCATAATCCTCCAAAATATCTAGCTTGAATTCCAATTTACAATCATTCCTTCATCTGGCATCATTGGTAAAACCAGAATGCTCATCATCACCACCTATTCACTAAGGGGCCTTTTCAATAGTTCTTCCTAGCTCATAGTAACCGGAAATATAATCACATAAGAGAAATACAAATGGACTCTCCATTGAAGATCAGCAAGATCAACCAACAAATCCATATAAAAGAGCCATGGACTCATTCGTTTTTGAGGACCAGCAAGGCCAATCAACCAGATCCATGCCCGTGTTCAGAAAACAACTCCAACTCATTTTTCCATTTTCTTCCTCGACGCATGCATGGGTATCTTCGGTGACCCAGAGCCCGAGCACCATATGGTCAGCACCCTCTTAGGCTCCTTTGCAGGTCACCTAGCGCTTCACTCATAGGCCGCTTCCTTGGTTCCTCATCCACTGTACCGGAAGCTCACCATTTAAATCGAACCAAGGCTGTCCAAGACCTTGGCCGACCTTGCTACACGAGACGTCCTCCATTGTCTCTCCGTCAGCTTTTGCAACTTTATCACTTAGGTCTCCCCCCACACGACCTCATTCACAAAATGGTTAAAATGCTTCCCTAGCATTCTTGACATAAAACAGTAATTTAAAAATAGGTTTCATAAATATAGTATCTAACAAACTCTCATCTTTCCACATTGTTCTACATCATTTCTCGTTATTCCACATTCTTTTACATCAATTCACATTGCTTATTCCACATCCAGTCATATGTATTCCCATCGTCTTTATTCATTTTCATCCAATCACATCATATTACATCTCATCACATTTATCCTCATCACATATCTCATCCATTCACATCTACCAATATCCACATCACATCTCATACATTCACATCTATCCCGATCCACATCACATCATATCACATCCATCCACATCACATCTCATCCATTCACATCTACCTAGATCCACATCACATCACATTCATCCACATCTACCTAGATCCACATCACATTCATCCACCTTACATCTCATCCATCCATTCATATTATATCACATCCATTTATATTCATTCAGATCCACATCTCATCACATCACATTCATCCACATCACATTCACATCCATTTACATCTCATCACATCACATCACATTCACATCCATTTACATCTCATCACATCACATCCATTCACATCTACCAAGATCCATATGACATCCATTCACATCTACCCAGATCCAGATCACATCCATTCACATCACATCACATCCATTCCCATCTCATTACGTCACATTCACATCTCATCGCATCTCACCACATCCATTCAGATATCATCACATCACATTCACATCCATTCACATCTCATTGCATCCATTCAGATATCATCGCATCCATTCAGATATCATCACATCCACTCACATCTCATCACATCCGTTCACTTCTCATCACACCCATTCACATCTCATCACACCCATTCACATCCATCACATTCATTGCATCCACATCACATCACATACATTCCATTGATATCTATCCTTATCACATCACATCCATTCCATCCACATCACATTCATTCCATCCACATCTATCCTTATCACATCACATCCATTCCATCCATATCACATCACATTCATTCCATCCACATTACATCACATTCATTCCATCCACATTACATCACATCCACATCTATCCACATCACATCTCATTCATTCCATCCACATTACATCACATCCACATCTGTCCATATCTCATCACATCCATTCACATCTCATCACATTCATCCACATCCATCCATTCATTCACATTCGCATCTATCCACATCCATCCATTCATTCACATTTGCATCTATCCACATCCATCCATTCATTCACATGCACATCTATCACTTCACATCTCATTCTCATCCATTTACGTCACATCACACCCATTCACATGTCATCACATCTCATTCATATCTCATCACATTCACATCCACATCCATTTACATCACATCACATCACATTTACATCACATCACATCTCATCCACATCTCATCACATATCTCCTCACATCACATTCACATCTTATCACATCACATTCACATCTCCTCTTATCACATTCACATTCACATCTCATCTAATCACATCGCATCCATTTACATCCCATCACATTCATTTACATTCATTTAGCTCCACATCACATCTTATCACATCCACTTTTAGTACCGTTTTCTTCTTTCAATACCGATAGGACTTTTCTAAGTTTCTGCCAATTGCTTGACCTTGTTAAAGGTACTTTTTCTCGATCCCATTTAATCTACGTAAGAGAGTGTTGATGAAGGTTTAAAAAGGGAAAATAAACCTTATCAGAATTGAATAGTAAAAACTCAAAAAGTGCATTTACATATTGTATTTTCATTCCTTAAGCTTCATTAATGAGAACTAAATCTAAACTTCCATTTATTCATTGGATCCTCGATCCTCCCAGGGATTCTACATTCTCTTTTCTGAATAAGAATTCTCCAAGTTTTCTCAATGGATATTTTCATATTCTTTCTCAAATTTCTTGAGTAAAATATATTCAATATTCTTCTTTTCGAGTAAAGAATTCATGGGATTTACAAAAATCAAATCTACCCATATTTCTCAATAAAATTAATAATGCTCAAAATTCCACTTTTGATAAATACTCATAATTTGAATTATGCCAAAAATTCCTCTTTTACCATTTAATTACTTGGATCTCAATTGTCATGGGAGTTCCTCTTTTTGCATAAAAATAAATTTACCAAAAATTCCTCTTTTCTTTTAATTAAATATTTATGCATAAATACTAAAAATTTATTTCCCATGAATATGATGAAAATCATTCTTTTTGCATAGGATGTCCAATCCTAGAATATGGTAGGAAGTCCTCTTTTAGCATTATGCATAAACATAAGATATGTATTATTTTCTGAAAATTTTACCATACTATTACTGATAATTCTCATTTTTTTTCTAAAGAATAAAAGCTTGTAATGAAAATATGATAGTAGTTTCTCTTTTATGCTTAAAATCAAACTATGAATTTAAATCATAATTTTAACCATAAAATTAAACATAACTATGATTATCTCACTAGATTAAGCTAATTTCAACATTCCTCTTTTCCCAAATTGTTAGGATAATCCATTTCTTATTCAGAATGAATTAGAGTAGTTTTCAACTACTCATAAACAATCTAAAAGAATTTGCCATTATTTTAGTAGTACAAAATCATAAAAATATCATTTTCTTAATCTCTAGCTTATCAAGCCTAGATTTTAGCTTTGAATTAAGAGACTATCATTGAGAAGCATCCTTTTTCCAAGGGATTTAGCCATAAAGATGGCTATTCTTTTAGAGAGAGATATTTACTAAAGAAAGAATTACAATTTAAGCATAAAGGTTAACTTAATACTTTAAGAAACTTAGGAAAAGCTTGATTTGAATTAAAACAAGCATTTTGAACGCTTCTCAAGCTTGAGAGGGGTTGAGAAGAAGAAAGTTATTGAGAAAATAAAAAAAAACCAAAAAATTTAATTTTTCCTCCAAGTTTAGCTTGATTATCTAATTGCAATGAAGCCCATGACCAATCAATTGGTCCACCAAGAGGAGAAGAGAAACTCCAAGAGTTGTTGTAGACAGAGAGAGCTCCAAGCTCCCAAGAGAGGAAAATTTAAGGGATAATAGAAAATATGATTATTTTAATATAATACTGGCATGGTATAGCTCCAATATCCCATTACAAATGACTGAGGGTCTATTTATAGGTGAGGGAGGCCACTAACCAAGTCCAATTGGGTTCTAGAATTTTCCAGGTTCAGTTTGACTCAATTTGGACAAGATTTGGACTAGTTTGGCTCCCCTTTTGATGTGGTTTGATCCAGGAGACAGAAGAGATAAAAATATCACAATTTTTTTGAATTAAAAACCCTTCCACACATGTGAAAGAGGCGCCTACTTCAAGATTTTTCCTTTCCTTACCAAGGTGTCAAAAATGTATCATTATTCTAAAATATCTTATTTTTTAAGTAATATTTCATAAATTTTAACTAATAAACCATGTACTTAGTCAACTCTTCATCTTATATGAACATTTACTCATTTTTGGGTATTTTCTTTTATTCTTTGGATTTATCTCATCCCAACACTTGGACTAATCCAATTGGCCCATTAGAACCTTAATTGGACCATAATCCAAGTTTTTTTGAAAATGTAGACCCTTAGGCTAAGGTCCCTTATACCATTTTCAATTAATTCCTAATGCACATTAGAAAGTTAATTTTGAACTTATGTTTCAGGGGAATCCATTTTAGACACTAGGAGGATTTTTATATCCAAAGATATCTCAATTTTGGGTTATCTCTCTCTAGGCCAAAACAGGGTAAAACAAGATCTTTCTTCTATTTCAGAGAGGGGAATAATTTCAAGAATAGAAGGGAAAGTTCTTATACCTTTACTCCTCAGAAGCTGGAGGGAGGAATCGTACAGTGAGAGTACACCAGGTGTCTCTCTAGAGTTAACCTCAACTCCTTCATCACATATGGCCTATAGGTCGTAAGGTTTGGCTTAGAGGTAGCAGTTAAGGCTGGACCTCTGAGGTAGCTAGCTACGTGGGGTTAAAAAGACTAGTGGTTAGCTTGGTTGGTGAGACTTGGTTAGGGTTCTCACTTCTTAGGGCGAGAGGTCCTTCCATTTAGTCGAAATATGATGATGTCTCATTGGTCCCTTGTAGAGGTCCTTGTATAATGCTAAACTAGGTTCCACCAACCGAAGGTCCTGAGTTGAGTGTATACTGGTACGTACTTAGTTAAATAAATGATCTATCATCTATTTTGGCCTCTAATACACGCTCAGATCATAGGTGCATGTTACGTGGGGTTAAAAAGACTAGTGGTTAGCTTGGTTGGTGAGACTTGGTTAGGGTTCTCACTTCTTAGGGCTAGAGGTCCTTCCATTTAGTCGAAATATGATGATGTCTCATTGGTCCCTTGTAGAGGTCCTTGTATAATGTTAAACTAGGTTCCACCAACCGAAGGTCCTGAGCTGAGTGTACACTGGTACGTACTTAGTTAAATAAATGCACTATCATCTATTTCGGCCTCTAATACACGCTCAGATCATAGGTGCATGTTATTATAGGGTGTAGAAAGATCCTATAGATGCCATGGACAAGTTTGGGAAATTTTAAAATTTTTCCCAAAAGTTTTTTTGGATTGGCCAAATTTTTTTCGAAATACGTGTTTTTTGTTTCCGAAGTTTTTTTTGGATTGCCACCAGAAGCACTGTACTTTTTTTAAGTGAGTCAGTGTAGGCACTGGCTCCCATAGTTAAGCTCCTTAACCTTTAATTTTCTTGAAGAGAATAATCAAAAGACTCATAAAAAATTATATCAAATATCAAAACAACTACTTGAATTAAATTGAAAATTAAAGCACATATCAAAACATAGAGCAAGAGAAAGAAATACATCACCATCAACACAAGGCAACACAAGACTGGGTGCAATCTCCCCCCCCCAACGTGAGTGGCTTCTTCTCGCGTGGGTATTTGTTGATATATTCCCAAAAGTAGGCTTTCAGCCAAAAATAAAGTATACATTCATATTTGGACTTTGCCATTTAATTAGCCTTTGTCCCCCTTTGTCCTCAAACCTTCTAAGGTTTGCACAATTTTTCTAATACAATAATCTAACTTGTGCACATATGCACATTACAAAATAAATCAACTAATGCTCATACGCACACTGTCCAATAAATTGACGCGTGCACACACACACACACATCACATTGATGTTAAAATAATATCAAATGCCATAATACAGCCACAAAATATTGTGAACATAATAATGAGATGTCCACATGCCACGATTCAATCCACCATCTGTGCGACACCTAAATCGCTACCCTCGCACTGTGCAACACCTAAATCGGTACCCTTGCACACTCATCACCTAAACTCATAAACATAAACCACGTTAGTAGTAACAATCAATTGACATCGCATCAATCAATCCTAACGTGTTCATGAGAAATAGGCATCATAAAAAATATATAAATCAAATATTAAATGACCATGATTATCATTCGTCAAATAACACAATTTTTTTGGGTGTCACACAAGTTGCATCAATGTGTCGCACAAACAGCCTAAAACGTATAATATGCAAGTTTGTGGTTGGGAGCACTTTCCGAAAATTTCTATACTCTTCTGCTCTCTTTTTTTCCCTCTTTACCTTTCCTCTTTTACCTTTTCCCTTTTCCCTTTTCACTTTTTATTCTTTATTTTTTATTTTTTATTTTTATTTTTTTATTTTTTACATTTCACTTGTACTGTTTACTGTTTACAGTTTCACTTTTCGATTTCACCGAAAAATGGGGTTTTCCTAGAATCTTTGATTTGGGGCCTGCACGCATTAAATGTGTCCAGCCACACAAAACGGACTTTTGGAAATTTTTGGCTAGTGGCCTAAAATCTTGCACACAATAAATGCCGCCAACCAATTAAGATGCCTTGAATTCGGGAGAGGATTAAGTGTAATTGACCCATGTTAAATACACTAATGCAAAAATGCAAAAAACACAGAAATTTTTTTGTGTGCCAAATCCTCCCTTAATTTCTATTATTATCCCAATTTTTTCGCATAAGGAGTCAAATATGGCAATCAAATATAGTAATAGATAATGTAAGAACTCCTTAGTATTTGTGCAATTCCATAATAAGTGTGGAATAGTCTCGTTTATGCATGAGCATTGTTTGCATTTAGCAGTAGCAAAGTACTCCCTATTGGCACATATTTGGCAAAAATTTAAAAAAAACACAAACACACATTTTATGTAAAGCATTCACACCATATACATAAATACTATCATTTTATTAGCCACTACATAATGATCACTCCTCTCTCTCTCTAGTCCACAATATTGCATGCGAGAAGGTCTACATGATATAGGAAATGCGCTTACCTTCCCGACGTGGTTTCTGTAGCTATGGTTGTAGGTGTGGTTGTAGCTCCAAGTCTAGGTGTAGCTACCTTCCATGCACAAGTAAAGTATGATAGACAAAGGTGAGTGATACAAAGGAGTGCATGATGTTTTAATGCCATGGATGTAGCTCTCAATGAGATGAATGCATGTGGTTGTCAAACAACAATCCTACCAGCTACACTAGTATTTAACCTACAAACGTCATGCATTATTGAGCCAAGCCTTTTGATTGGTGTTATATAAGAAGCGGCCTAGCCATGCCAAACATGTTTGGCTAATAGTTTTTCATGAGGGTTGTAGGATGTTTGACACCATGTGTAAATGGGCACCACATGGGAAGTTACATATGATTGGATGGCCCTCCCACAAATTGGAGTTTGCTACCCTAAGGGTTAAGTAACACGGGGTCATTAAAGACCCCCTCCATGTTGGATCACAATGGTCACATATGATCTCGTTATGCTCATTGTCATTTTTAAGTTATTATATATAAAAGTAAACAAGGGATAGTAAACTAGGAAAAAAAGTAAACTAGTAGTACACTAGAAAAAACATAAACTAAAGAGTAGGGATTAAGTGATGCCCAAAAAAACTTGTAGCTCAAAAAATTTTCTAAGTCCAAAGTTTCAATAGCTAAAGATCTTAGGGTTTGAACTTGAGGCCTCTAGTTTAGAGAGATAAGCTCTAACCACTATACTATCCCTTAACATTGTCATCCCTCTTTTTTTTAAACCATAAATTTCAAAATTCCAAGTTTACACCCTAGTTTACTAAGTCTATTCCCTCAACATTTTCACCCGTCTTTATTTTAAAACCATAATTTCAAAATTCCTAGTTTACACCCTGGTTTACTTAGTCTATTCCCTCAACATTGTCATCCCTCTTTATTTTAAAACCATAAATTTCAAAATTCCTACTTTACACCCTATTTTACTAAGTCTATTCCCTCCTTAATTCATTGTCCCTAGTTTAAAACAATAAATTTAAAAATTCCTAGTTTATATCCTAGTTTACTTAGACTATTCCCTCCTTAGTTCATTGTCCTTAGTTTACTTTTTGCCTTTATTATTGACCCTTGTTTACCTTTATATTCTACATGGGTAGTGAGATAAATTATGGTTGTTGATCCCACATCAAGGTAAGATTTAATGATCTTATGTTACTTAGTGCTGAGTGTTTTCTCCTCCTTTATGAATCGACCATAAGGTGATTCTATAAAGTGTTATGTCCAATACTATATTGTGGTAGATACAAAGCTTCCAAGAAAAAGGCTATGTGAACTAAACCTTAAATTATATCACTTTTAAATATAACTATATCATAAAAGGAATGCAAGTTAGCTACGACCTATTTTAATCACTGTGGTCATTGTCTTCATCACATGCCATGTTCATTGCTTGTGACTCATATAGAAGGAAATGGATATCATCAGCTCTGTAAACCTGCCTTGTAAACTTGCATTTAGGTAGTGTATTTCTAATACTGCTTCTATGAAGAACAATAATTACACATACTATAATCGACACATCAACACTTAGTTTTCTTTCAAAAACAAGGTGTTTTTAAACGGTTGGTTTTTTAAAGTTTAAAATTTCTTTCTAATTTTGCTTGTATGGATAGCAATATTTGCATATGAAATTAGCCTCTACACTTAAAAGACATCGAAAACATGGTCTTCTAAATGATTTCAGCCATACCTAATGATAGAGAAACTTTAGATCTAGCTTAATGTACTACTTAGTGCCTACAAGTTAATCCAACAAGTCATCAATGCAGCACGGAAGATAAAATTTATTCTCTACCATAATAAGCAATGCACATATTTTAGCCCTTACTTTTGACCAAGAGAATTTGAGCTTTGAATGGTGAGGAGCTCACATAAACCAAACCTTTGGCTAAAGTTCCCTCCATCTATTACTTGAGCCCAATCAACTCAAGGTAGCTCATCCTTTAGGAAGCTTACAAAGAAGGCTTGTCACACGTGTGATGAGCTCAATATGATGATCCTTGGGCTGAGGTAGTGAAGGTGTTATGGCTCACCCTAACCCTCCTTGAAACACATCCAAAAAGAGCTTACCTGGTCAACCTCAACTGTCGCATGAGGATCTTTCCAATGGCTGAGCTCGTAACCCTTGAGGTCTCCAAGCTCTATAACTCCTTGAGAAGCAATTCCACCATGTCTCCCGCGAGCGTTGTCACACCACCGCGTTGCACTATGGGTCCTCGTCCCTCCTCTCATCTCACTTCACTCACACACACACTCATTAGCATGCATTAGGCAGAGAGATTAGCAAGAGCAAGACTCAATTGCACAATGGGAGAGTATGTTGTATTATGAGAGAAATTCACTTACATACATGGCCATAAGTGTTCACACTCACTTAAACTATGGTCGACTAGGCACTTTAGGCTCTAAGAGGCCTAATGCTATTACAATGACTACTCTCATAATATATCCATGAAGTACATTGCTTAGGACTTTAAACTTGCTACCACACGCTCTTGAAGTGGGAATCGCCATAAATACTCCATCACACCATTACGGATGTCCATCCAAGTTATAGTTTTTGACACTATTGCTTCATATCTTAAATGTATAGCCCTTTGGTGTATCTACCGTGACTCCTTAATGTAAGATAATGGTGGTAGCTCTTGTTAATCCTAGAATTGGATGAACATTCTCCCCTTCCTTATGGCGATCGCGTCCTCCTGATGATCACGTTGAAGACCTTTGTGTGGGGAGAATGAACAAGCTTTATGATGGCTTTGATGTTGAGTGATGTTCAATGGTCTTTGTTCCTCTGGAAGAAATAAGAAAAGCTAGTTAATGAATGAAGAGGTTAGTGGTATATTGGGAATTCCTAACGAGGTGGGGGGTGGGGTTTTTAATGAATGATTGCATTTTCATATTTGTTTAAGCCCTTTTTTTCGCGGGGGGGGGGGGGGGGGGCTCAATTTGTTTTTGGCAATCATCGGCAAGGTTACATGTGATTGTTGTTAGTGGGGACACTAAGAGATGTTAATAATGGGAGAAAAGAGACAGAAGGATCCAGAGGAACGTAGACTTAATCATCAGAATGAGATGATGATTCTCAATTCCTCATTTGATTCATTGAAGTGCCATTTATCATTTGAAGAATTTGGCCTTTGATGATGTCCCTTTGTATGGCAGGATTCTTGTCAAATGTTGTTGAGTAGGACATGTTTCTGACTTTTTCTGCCTATGTGCTTTTTATGTTTTTATGTATATTTAAGTTGCCTTATGAAACAGATTTACATGAAGTACAAGAATTGAGTCATATATGTTGAGATTATCGAGCTCGTCTAGTGAGGCGGTGGCCACTATTGACCCGCCTGGGGGATAGGCCCCACACTTACACCACTGGCATGGTTGGTGAGATCTTGGGTGATATGCGGCCAGTGGGATGACAGGCTATGTGACAGTCATTCTAGAGACTGGCATAGTTATAGCGCCAGCTCATTTAGTCGGGTTCACACTATAGAGAACCCGTGTATGTATTGGTTGAGTACCTTTCATATTATGAGTACTCTTATTCTTGTATATGGTGTGTTGAGTGTTAAGTGAAGAAGAAGAAGATTTTCAGTCTCTCACCTTGTATGTTCTCTATTAGGGTTTTGTGAGTGTGTGTGTGCACTTGCAAGAGCTCAAGCTCTCTTCTCCCTTGCATCTTTTCATGGTATCAGAGCCTAGTTCGTGCTAAGGACTGAGCTGCAAGCAAGAGAACCACAGGAAGCGGTACGAGGGTAAGAGCTTCAACTACTCTTCCCTATTTGTGTTGGTGACTACACCCTTGTCGGGAGCTCTACGGGAGGCACCGGTAAACGATCTCTGATTGAGGAGCTTTCTTCGCGGGAGTAAAGCTATAGGGCAACTATACTGTCCTATCGGACCAAATTTTCTGGGCCAAAAACGCATTTCGGGCGTGTCTGGACCTCCGTTTTTCAGAAAGCAGGCGATTTCGAGCACTGCAGGTAAGTCATTCATTCTCTGCAGAACTCTGTTTTAAGAACTGCAGTAAGACAGATTGACTGTGCAGACACTGTGGGTGCTGCAAAGAGGTCTATAGTTGCCATTGGGTGTATGTATGCACATTGAAGTCACTGGTTGTGACATTTGAGAGTACTACAGTACCGCTGCAGAAAATACAGCAGTTGTGCAAGAAAAACCAGAGTGCAGTTTCTGGTATAATTGTGTGTTTGGCAAGATGTCTAATGATGGCATAACACAGATTGTGGCTGAGAAGCTGGATAAGAATAACTTCCATGCTTGGAGATTCAGGTTGACCGAATTTCCTGATGGGAAAAGGCTATTGGGACTACATAGAAGGTGAGCATGAAGAGGCACCGGCGGAGATACCGGATATAAATCCGACTGCGCAGATGTGAAAGAGTTTAAAGACTGGAACCAAGGAGCCAGGAAGGTTATGTATTGGCTCTCCATTAGTATACAGGACACCATGATTGGGCACATTCAGGATGCCAAGTCCCCCAAGGAGGCGTGGGACACCTTGGTAAAGCTTTATGAAACAAATACCAAGGCACGTAAGATACAGTTGAAGAATGAACTTCATACTGTGGAGAAAAAGAGCATGTCTGTGAATGACTATGCGTTGAAGATAAAGGGCATTGTGGAATCCCTTACATCTATTGGTGTGTCAGTAGATGATGATGATAAGGTGGAGGTCTGTCTATGTGGTCTCGGGCCACAATACAAGGCGTTTAAGACGTCTATTCAGACTCGGGAAAACATTCCCAACTTTACAGATTTGGTGTCTATGCTGATTATTGAAGAGAAGAACTTGGGTGAAGACCAACAGTCTTCACAAAGCAAAAACAGTTCAGAGCAACAGGCCTTCTACACGAGTTCAGGAAGAGGACGAGGTAGAGGAGGCCGTGGACGCGGTCAAGGAGGTGGCCAAACAGGTAATCAGAATTATGGCCAGCAGCAGCAGCAACAACAATAGTCCCAGAATCAACAACAACAACACGCAGGTGGAAGAGGCAAATTCAGAGGCAGGGGGAGTCAAAGAGGCCATGGAAATTGGCAAAGGCAATATAATGATGCACGTGAATGCTATTACTGTGGTAAGCCTGGACATGTGCAGGCAGAATGTTATAAGAAGCAGGCTGATATGCAAAATGGGAAAGTGCAGCAAAACAACTATGCATCCTCAAGCAGAAATAATGAGGATAATGAAAGGTTGTTTGTTATGCAGCATGTCGTGAATGCCATGTCTGAAAATGTTGATGCAGCACAAAAAGATAATGTATGGTATGTGGATTCAGGCGCTTCGAACCACATGACGAGTCATGGGGAGTGGTTCAAGGAGATGAAAAACCCGGAAAGACCAGGTTTTGTGGAAACAGGGGATGACACTGCTCATCCAATTGCCCACGTTGGAGATGTGCCATTGTCTATGCAGGATGGCAAAGTGAAGTACCTTGCAGATGTACTTCATGTACCGAACATAACAAAGAATCTGGTTTCAGTTGGCCAGATGATTGAGCAGGGTTTGTAGGTTCGGTTTAACCCTGATGGATGTTATGTTGAAGATTTTAAAGACAAGTGCAGGTTGGTTGCAAAAGGCAACAGAGTGGGCAGAATATTTACGTTGAATGTAGACATGCCTGAGATGAGTGCTGCAATGTTTGCAAATGGTTCAGGGATTGTTGCAGACACAGACATTTGGCATAAGAGGATTGGACATGTGAATGTGCAGAGATTGAAGTCTATGCAGACAAAAGGAATTGTGACAGGGCTGCCAAAATTTAAAGTGGAAGGTATGCAGAAAATATGTGAAGCATGCCAATTTGGGAAGCAAACAAAGCATGTGTTTCCACGTAACAGATATGTGAGCAGAAATGCACTAGATGTTGTGCATTCAGATGTATGGGGTCCTACAAAGACCATATCTATGGGAGGCTGCAGGTACTATGTGACATTCATTGATGACCACACAAGGAAAGTGTGGGTATATTTCATGAAGGAGAAGAGTGAGGTGTTCACTCACTTTCAGAATTTCAGAGTTTTGGTTAAAAAGCAAACAGGGAAATATGTAAAGTGCCTAAGGTCAGATGGAGGGGGAGAGTACTTCTCCAATGAGTTCTCTGAATTTTTGAAGAAGAATGGTATTCGGAGACAGTTTACATGCAGATACACTCCGCAGCAAAATAGAGTTGCTGAGCGGAAAAACAGGCACATTGCTGAGATTGCACGAGCATTAAATATATTTTTAAAGGAATTTGAATGGTCACGGGCGCCCGAATGGACACACCATATGCCAAACACCAACCCACATTTTTTCAAAATTTAAAATAACCTTTGTCTAATTTTCTACTAATTTTTAAGAATTTTTTAAAAATAAAAAATTACCCCAAACGTATTTAGAATACGAACGGTCAAAAAAATTCGAAATTCCAACGGTTTTCTCGGAATACGGAAAGCCAAAAAATTTGGGAAAATAAAAAGACAAAAAAAATCGGAATGTGAAAGGTCAAAAGTTTCCCGGAATTCGAAAAGCCAAAAGGTTTCGGGAAAACAGAAAGCCAAAGGTTTTCTGGAAGATGAAAAGCCAAAAAGTTTCAAGAAGAAATTTCTAGAAATTTTTAGAGATTTTTTTTTCTCAAATTCCAATTTTTTTTGGCTTTTTTTCCAAGCTTTTTTTCTTGAAAAATCTCCAAAAGTTTTTTTTATAATAAAAAATTTATTTTTAAAAAAAAATAAAAAAAAGCTTTTAAGCTTTTGATTTTTTTTAGGGGAGTGTTTTTTTTCCGCCGGTGCTGCGCAGTCCCCCCCTCCCGGCGTGCGCGTAGAAGAGAGAGAGACTCTCTCTTCTCCCCTCTCTCCTCCCTTTCCTCTCCATTTTATTCTTTCTCCTCCCATCTCTTCTCTCTCTCTCTCTGTTAATCAGAGAGATTAACTTTAATCCATGATTAAAGTTTTTAATTAAACTTTTTTAATCATAATTAACATTAATTATGATTAATGTTTAAAAAAATCATCTTTAAGAGATTTTCTCACGGAAAAAAGAAGAAAAAATCAGATTTGAGAGGCGGAGAGAGTCCCACGCACACGGGAGAGCATCTCGTGCATCAACACGCTATCCTCTACTGAATTTCAGTAGAAAATTGACAGAAATTTGATCGCATTCTCTCGGAAAAGACCCGCAAAAATGTATAAAAATACATTTTAAATCAAAAAAATACTCAAAAAAATTCCTAAAATTTTAGGAAAAATTTCTAAAAATCCTAGAAATTCAGGAAATCCATTCTATCAAAATTATCCACCATAAAATTTATGGTATTTTTGTAAAAAATTCCATTAATGCTTGATTTTATCCATAAAAAATAGAGAAAAATAGCATTAACTCACCGAATTCCCCCACAACGTCGATTCGTCCATTGAATTGTAGTAACACATGTTCCAATCACCATATCGATGATCCACGTGTAATTCATCAACACAAATCAGTAAAATAATATTTTATTAGTAAATATTAAAATTTACTTAAAAAAATCAACAATTAAATAGAGATTGCTCTGATACCACTGTTAAAACCCTAAGATCTCTCTAGATAATTGTTATGCATAAACATGCATAAATCAGGCATAAACTCAACCACCCAACCACCCCCAAGCCCAAGGGATGCACACATGAATTATAAATGAAATATATCATACCTCTACCTTGATGTCCCATACCATCAAGAGGTATAATTCCAATCCAATAGCATGTAGCTAAAGTGTGAAATGGTAGATGAGTAGATATGGACCTCTACACAAGAGACCATAGCCCAAGCCTCCAAGCCCCCCAAGCCCCCTTGAGTGTGCCCCATGCCCCTATTTATTATATAGGAGGACCCTCAAGTGACTCTTGACTTTCCATTTCTCATGTGTGACCCTTGGATGCCTGACCCTAACTTTAACCCTTAAGGTTAGTCCTAACCCATGCTCCACTAGAGCTTGTTCCCATGGAAAGTCAAGAGTCACTTGAGGGCCCTCCTATATAATAGGGGCATGGGGCACACTCAAGGGGGCTTGGGAGCTTGAAGGCTTGGAAGTTTATGCTATGGTCTCTTGTGTAGAGGTCCATATCTACTCATCTACCATTTCACACTATAGCTACATGCTATAGCTACATGTTATTGGATTGGAGTTATACCTCTTGATGGTATGGGACATCAAGGTAGAGGTATGATGTATTTCATTTATGATTTATGTGTGTATCCCTTGGGCTTAGGGGTGGTTGGGTGGTTGAGTTTATGCCTGATTTATGCATGTTTATGCATAACAATTATCTAGAGAGATCTTAGGGTTTTAACAGTGGTATCAGAGCAATCTCTATTTAATTGTTGTTGATTTTTTTTAGTAAATTTTAATATTTACTAATAAAATGTTATTTTATTGATTTGTGTTGAGTGATGAATTGCACGTGGATCATTGATATGGTGATTGGAACGTGTGTTACTACAATTCAATGGACGAATCGACGTTGCGGGGGAATTCCGTGAGTTAATGCTATTTTTTTTATTTTTTATGGTTAAAATCAAGCATTAATGGAATTTTTTACAAAAATACCATAAATTTTATGGTGGATATTTTTGATAGAATGGATTCCCTGAATTTCTAGAATTTTTTAAAAAAATTTCTAATTTTTTAGGAGTTTTTTGAGCATTTTTATGATTAAAAATGTATTTTTATATATTTTTTGCGAGTTTTTTCTGCGGGAATGCGATCAAATTTCTGTCAAATTTCTACTGAAATTCAATAGGGGACAGCGTGTTGATGCATGAGATGCTCTCTCGTGTGCGTGGGACTCTCTCTGCCTCTCAAATCTGATTTTTCCTTCTTTTTTCAGTGAGAAATTCTCTTAAAAGGTTTTTTTAACATTAATCATAATTAATATTAATTATGATTAAAATATGTTTAATTAAAAAGTTAATCAATTGATTAAATTAATCTCTGATTAACAGAGGGGGAAGGAGAAAGAGAATGGAAGGGAGAAGAAGGAGAGGAAAGAGGGGAGAAGGAGAGGAGGTTTTTTTTTAACTCTCTCCCTCTCTCCTTCGATGCGCGCAGACACGGGCTGCGCTACAGCCGGGCAAGAAAAATCGCCCCCCCCCCTTAGAAAAAAATCAAAACCATGCAAAAAGCTTAATTAAGCTTTTTTTTATTTTTTATTTTTTAAAAAAATAAGTTTTTTATATTAAAAAAAGCTTTTTGATAATATTTCAGAAAAAAGCCATATTTCATTAAAATTCGTAAATAAAGTAAGAAAATTAGCTTACATGGAGCTTGTAAGCTCTCCTTTGGCTTGAGGGATTGAGGGTTCTACTCTTGTTTGAAGCAATAGTGGCCCCACCAATTCACTTTGGAGAGGATTAAGCCAAAAATAATTGAAGGACAGGAGAAGAGTAACAGTGCATAAACACCATTAAGCTTTTACAAAATGGGGAGGCTTCTATTTATAGGAAAAAGTGAGCCTCTAACCATGAAAATAGATTCTAGAATTTTCCAGATCAGTTTGGTCAATTTTTGACCATTTTTAGGTCAGTTCAGCTTACTTTTTGGATCTAGATTTGAAACATGAGAGAGGAGAGATGAAAATATCTATCCATGGTAGAAATACCAAGGTTCCTGGGATATAACAAACAGAGATGTATTGTGATGGCAGCAAGAAACTAGTGGAAGACTTCCTAGTTATGCCTACGAGAGCATTACCTCAACAATCAATAATACTTGGTCTTACATAGATGAAGATTATAGGATGTATGATTGACTGGTCGATAGGGAGGGTCTCTGTGGGTGACACTACAACTGAACAATCTACTCATAAACCCCTACCACCTCTCACTATTCTCCAGGGTTGCAAAGAGGAGGAAGCTTCAACATCCAAAAATCTATGGAATCTTCAACCCCCTCCACTCCAACATCCAATATCCAAAAAACTCTTGATCCTTCTACCTCTGCATAGCAGACACCTACATATGAATAGAATGAACAAATTTAGTAAGCTACAAAGTGGCAACCCAAATCTACCTAGAAATGGGTTCCCAAGGTTTCTCAATCCATACCACCTGTAAGGTTCCTCCCTCTTCTAAAATAGGAGAAACACTTAAGATAGTCCACTAAGTCTTATCTTGGAAAAAAATTTCCTATTCATCGACACCTTGACCCTGTAGAGATTCAAGGATACGATTCATAGGTATGACCTAGCTCTATCCCGCAGGGGGAGTGTGATTTTCTAAACATCAAATCACCCATAGGGCAATTGATCATAAATTGGGCAACTACTACACTTGATTTCTAGAGACAACGCTTTTTTCCTCATCTTATGCAAGGCATAGCCGCTGGCCTAGTCTTCTATAATATAGTTGCCCAAGAACCTAATTATCTAGCGTAGGGATTTCACTTAATCTATTGGAAAGCTACCCGACTAATCGGGTCCACCCGTCCGTAGGATGGTGCCGTCGGGGCATTCCATCCTCCCACTTTTCACCCTACTCACGCATCAATTTGTTTTCCAATTAATCCTACCACACTGTTTGACATAAATAAACATATTCCTTAATTAAGGCCCTTTTCACAAGGTTTGTTAAAACAGCCTTTTTACACAATGCAATCATGCCAAAGACAAGATATATTCATATAAAAAGTTTATGCATGAGTCAATTCCATACAAGCCAAACTGGCTCTCTTATTCTTTTTCTTTATTCTGCCGATGATCTAGAATTTGGCCTTCCAGCCTCTACATGCTGGGCAAAACCCTACGAGACCATACACCTCATCGTCGGCCGCTGGCGAGGACTCAAGCTGGCCTGTCGCCCTCTCATGCTCCATCGCTTGATCCTCCCGCCCCTCAGAGGGATGTCTGCACACTAGGGTGGGCTTATTTACCGCACTAGCCTGGGCCCTCAGAACTAGGCAGCCTCATAATCTCTCGCCTCAATCGGCGATCCTTATTCTCCCAATGGTATGAGGGATACCTTGGGCCATTCCTGGGCTTTGCTAACGACACCGCCCGGCTACACAAGCACGGAACGGAGTTAGCGTTGAAGCCAAAAAAAGTCTTGAATTTTAAAGATAACAACTTCAATGCAATTTATTAAATATAGCATTCACAATTCGTGAAGATAACAATTTCAACGCAATTTATCGAATCCAGCATCACATAATTTGTAACTTCATACAATTTTTATGTCGTCATTTTAAAAGGAAAAGATGCCATTCATTAACACTAATTTAAGGAAAATCTCTTCTTTTAAAAATTAACCAAGCTAACCTGGCCACCATTTCCTTGAGGAGCTTGAAAAGGGAGGGCTGGAGCCGCATTGGGAGCATCTTCCCTAATCTCGTTATTGCGCGCTCCTCTTGAGGCAATATTTTGACGTCTCCGAGAAGAGACCATCTTAGGCATCTCCTT
This sequence comes from Cibotium barometz, assembly GCF_041138505.1. Taxonomy (NCBI): domain Eukaryota; kingdom Viridiplantae; phylum Streptophyta; class Polypodiopsida; order Cyatheales; family Cibotiaceae; genus Cibotium; species Cibotium barometz. The sequence continues at coordinate 37,242,759 of NC_141075.1, read as the reverse complement.
GTAGAGCTCGCTGCTGCGATCGAAACGCTTCAGTCAGATCTGAATTCTAAGTTCGTTTGCTCACGTTGTGAGCAAAAAAGTATGACGCACGAACCCTTTCTTAAGGCAAAAAACCCTTATTAAAGTCTACGCAAATTAGGGGGGGGAGGGAGGAATTGTGAGATGTCCTTAAGGGTAAAAACGTGGAGGAGGGCTGAGAGGGCTGCTGTAAGTCTATTCACACGGGGGGGAGAAGAGTTAAGGACACTGCCTCCTAGCAAGAGGGGGATGGAGGTAAATTGGCTTATCTGAAAAGAGGCAAATGAGGGGGTGTGAGATTTGGAGTAGATTAAGATGTCATCAAAGAAAACAAGCACAAATTCATCCAAGTAAGGACAGAATATATCTTGCATTAGGCGGTTGAAGGTTGCAGGAGCATTGGTTAACCCGAATGACATTACAGTAAACTCATAGTGGCCATAACGGGTATTGAAGGCTGTTTTGGGTATATCTGCTTCCTTGACTTTGATCTAATAGTAACCAGACCTCAAATCTATTTTTGAGAAGACTTTGGCCCCATGAAGCCTGTCAAAAAGTTTGTCGATGCAAGGGATAGGATACTTATTGATAGTGACTTGATTTAGCCCTCGATAATCTATGCAGAGGCGGAGAGTTCCGTCCTTCTTTTTTTGAAAAAGAACAGGGCTCCCCAAGGAGAGCTACTGGGGCGTACAAATCCTTGTTCAATGAGTTGGGAAAGTTGCTCCTTAAGTTCAATGGCTTCAGGAAGGGACATTTTATAGGGAGTTTTTGAGACGGGTTGAGCTCCAGGGATCACCTCGATTTCATGATCGACTTCTCGAGGAGACGGTAACCCTGTAAGCTCATCAGGGAAGATGTCAGAGAATTCTTGGAGCCAAGAGGGTTCTATCTCCATACTAGGTTCAATGACTTTGTTGAGTTTGACTAAGAAAACTTGCTCACCCTTACGTGTTCCCTTGAGAAGATGTTTTGCCTTGACTACCCTAGATTTAGGTTTTCCTGTGATCCCCTGAACAGATATTACTTAGCCATGCTCATTTTCAGTGATACTCCCCTGGTTACAATGAATGCTAGCTTTGTTTGCAATTAACTAATCCATCCCAAGGATTCCATCATAAATTCCTAATGGGCAAGACTCTAAAGTGACCATGAGTTTGCTCATTACCCAGCTCAAAATCAAGGTTTCCTATAGAGTGGCGAGATACTACTTCTTTCTCACTGGCTAACTCTACAATCATTTTTCTAGCTGTTTTTTGACCCAAGTTTAATTTTTGCAAATAAACACCTAGGAGAAAGGAATGAATGGGTACTGCCACAATCAATCAAAAGCTGAAATGGCTTACCGTGAGATGAGTGGCGGGGGTTTGGATTACACCAAATTGTTTATTCGAACCTTGGTGTTCTACTGTCGTATGTACGGTGGCGCAGCCGTTTCCAAGGTCGGCTCTTCACTTATAACACAAGCAGTCCTAGCAACTGCTCTTCCACGGCCTCTGCCATGGCCACTGCCTCTTGCACCTTGGTGGATAGGGGTTCCACGGCCTTGATTTCCTCTGCTACCTTGGGTAAATGATGTTGCCATCTTGGGACAGTTGGCTCTAAAGTGTCCCGGCTCATTGCACTCAAAACACAAAGGGCCTTCTCTGAAAGAAGCAGCATACACGCGGGGGACAAAAGAGTTGCCTTGTCGCCCTCTGTTGTAGTAGGGGAAATTCTGTTGGGGTTTCTTGTAGGGTTGATCTTTAAGATTTGCCTCAGTGTAAGATCTCTTTTGATTCTTTGGTTTGTTAGCCTTCATTTCTTTCACAAGGGGCTTTGCTCGTATGAGAGCATCCTGTAATGTGCTTGGCCTCATTGCTTCAAGGCGGGAATCTAAGGGTTCATTTAGCCCTTGGCAGAAACGAGCCACTTGCTAGGAAGTAGTCATAGTTGGGGCATACTTCCGAAGGGTGATAAATTTGGAATAGTAGTTCTCAAGAGTTAAGCTGCACTGCCTAAGACTAAAAAACTCATTCATCTGGAGACTGGCAGGCTTTCTGCAGAGGAGATCCAGGTGGAGAGGCTGAGTCACTTCAGAGGGGGGTTGATTATGAGGGATGATATTCAGGATTAGGTCAGTTAAGCTAACTTTTTGGAACTAGACTTGAATGAGGAGAGAGGAGAGATGAAATATCTCAATTTTTATGAGTTTAAAACTCATTCAAGCATGTGAAATATGCACCTCCTTTAAAGAACTCTCCTTCCTTACATATGTGTCATAGTTTTTTTTTACTAGTAAACCTTGTACATTTTCAACTCTTCATCTTATGTGAAATATGCACCTCCTCTAAAGAACTCCCCTTCCTTACATATGTGTTTTTTTACTAATAAACCTTGTACATTTTCAACTCTTCATCTTATGTGAGCATTTACTCATTTTTGGATACCCAAAATATCTCATATTTTTAATATTGCTCATAGTTTTTTACTAATCAACCTTGTACATTTTCAACTCTTCATCTTATGTGAAATATGCACCTCCTTTAAAGAACTCCTCTTCCTTACATATGTGTCATAGTTTTTTTTTTACTAATAAACCTTGTACATTTTCAACTCTTCATCTTATGTGAAATATGCATCTCCTTTAAAGAACTCCCCTTCCTTACATATGTGTTTTTTTTAAACTAATAAACCTTGTACATTTTCAACTCTTCATCTTATGTGAGCATTTACTCATTTTTGGGATACCCAAAATATCTCATATTTTTAATATTGCTCATAGTTTTTTACTAATAACCTTGTACATTTTCAACTCTTCACCTTATGTGAGCATTTACTCATTTTTGGGTATCTTCTTTTTACAAATTGGATTTATCTCCTCCCTACACATGTATTGATGCTATTGGCCCATAGGAACCTTAATTGGACCATAGTCTAAAGATTTCTGAAAATCTAGACCCTTAGACTAAGGTTCTTTATACCTATTTCCAATTAATTCCAATTGCACATTTGAAAATTCTTTTTGAATTTCTGTTTCAGGGGAATTCATCTTAATTATATGAGATATTTTTCTATCCAAAAATATTCAAAATCTGAATATTCTCTCTCTAGAATATTTTCTCTCTCTAGGTTAAAACAGTTAGAAACAAGGTCTTTATATTTCTGAAGAGGGATTGATTACAGGGGAAGATACTAGACATCAAAAAGGGGGTTGGGAGAGGAATCTTACATTCTACCCCACTTAAAAAACGCGAGATGTCCTTATCTGGCAACTTGTGATAATTTCGCAAGATGCACGAATATGAGACTTAGAGATAAATTTTTAATCAAGATTAACCACCAAGAAAAGTCTTAAAGAGAGCAAGATTCAAAATAAGAACAAGATTTAAACTTTATTCATTCTCGGAACTTATACAGTAAAGATAGAAGAACTCTTTACACTTCCATAAGCCCGTCCATCATATGGTCACAAAAGCAGTCCTCACAAGCTGCACAAGTATAGGGTAACTCATCTATGGGCATGATTCTGCTGGTTATTGTCGCACCTATCTCTGTGGTATGAGGTGATCTAACAAAAGGACCTCTGAGAGGCAAGCCAAAAACGGGGTAAAGGCATATCTTCTCATGAGGAAGAAAACACGCCAGTAAGAAGTCAGAAAACCCAAGATGCCTTGATCTCATGACGCAGTAGTATCGGGGACCCAAACCCAAGGCTTCAATAACCATGGCCAAGCGGACATTATTACGAAAAAGTGCTGCTGACCCCAGGGTGTTACCCTAGTTATGTCTTGATAGGTCCGCCATTTGGTCTGCACTACAGAAGTTCCCAAGTGAGGGAAAAGTGAGCGCTCATACTGTTCTATAAAATCTTTCTTCACAGACTCTCTTGCGTCTTGAAGGTGAGAAATCATCATGGATAAAACTAATTCCTGTTGCCAAGCCATGAAAGAGATTAAGAAAGAAAGGAGATTGATGGGTGTAAGATTACTGTGAGCGACAAGTAAAAGTTATGACTTATATAAAGGAAGAAGCTAGCGTAACCTAGAAGCCAACGGTAACTTACCACTGAAGTTTTACCGTCTTTCCATGATTTGTATTTGACACATTTTTCTATAGACGGCATTAAGAATTTTGAGATGAGGAGATAAAAGAAGCTTGTAGGCTAAGTCACCTACTTTCATATTGAATTCAGATATAAGGGTCACAATATCTGGGGGATAACTTCTTATACTCCCCAAGAGATAAAGAACTTCTTTTGAGCCGTACTCGAATGAAAACCAAAACCTTGATATCCAAAACACCGATTCTCACTTCTGAACTCATTGTTCTAAATCCTTAAAACAGGTGGGACTCCTGAAGAGAAGTATTCTAGGAAAAGGGTCTTCCTTTTTTTAAACAGAAACTTTCTTTTATTTTAGAGAGGGAATAATTATAAGATCAGAAAGGGAGATTCTTACTCCTGTATACCTCGAAGGCTGGGGAGGAATCTTACATTCTACCCCACTTAAAAAGTGCGAGATGTCCTCATCTCGCAAGGTAGAGAACAGCTCTTTTTCTTAAGATCCAATTTTATTATGGGGTTCCTTATATTCTGGTCAACCCAACAGAACACTGGGATAAATATCCCTTATATAGAACTCATCATTAAATAACAATTCATTCAGATTATATTCTGGTCAACCCAACAGAACACTGGGATAAATATCCCTTATATAGAACTCATCATTAAATAACAATTCATTCAAATTATATCATTCATATCTTTAACATGATAATGGTCCATTAGACCGAAAAGTTTCCTTCGGAACATTCCTCCACGGAAATTTCAGTCAAGCAAGTTCTCAATTTGACATCCCTTAACTTGATCTACCGGTCAAGTATTAACTGTAGCAATCTGACAGCACAACCCACTAATCTCATAGTGATTTGCTGAATTCGTTATCATCATTCTAGTTATGAATATCATCACAAGGACTCGTCCCATTCCCCCTCATTGTGGTTTCATTATATTTCAACTAATTTTTAAAATCAACATTTTTCAATCAGCATTTTCAATCAGAATCTAAATCAATTCATCAATTCTAAAATAGAATTAAAAATCATATCAATCACATTCGAAATCATCATCTGGATAGCATTAACGCTTATAATTTCAAGTCTTAGATTTTACTCGTATATACTATCAGTAAAGAGCTGCAGTATACTCTCAGTATATACGGGTAGTCACGGCCCTTGGAATTATAAGGTAAATACTATCATGTCTAGGCCTCAAGCAAGTCAGGGATTCTATATAATTGCGGCACTTCCATCTGAAGACCCAATTACCAAATTACGAATTTCAGTTTGAATATCAAATTGTATGAATTATCTCACACAATTATAACCTTTTTGTGTTTCTTGATAAATTTTTGATATATTTGTCTTCTCAGTTGATCTTTATTAACCAAATGCTCTGATACCAACTGTAAGATCCCCCTGTTCCCACCGAGCAACAGATTCGGGATACTAGCAGCAGAAGTAGCACTTCTCGCGCGGGACAGGGGTCCCACATTCGGGGCCTCACCCACGGATATCCGGATCAGAGACTAATCCGTCGGTTGTTCCAAAACCGAACCCGAAAAAACTTCCTTTACCGGAAGGCACGGGCGATTCCACCAGGATAACTTTGTACTCTAACGTAGTCAAGATCATTTCTGATCGAGTTGATCCAATTACATCTATAAGATACTTGGTCGGATCAAGGAAGAAACTTGCACTTGGATCATTGGGATCAACGCTTTTTTCCCCATTCAAGAGGCACAGCCGTTGATTCCTATCCATAGAACAGTTACTGTCCGGGATTTATTTTATCTATCGTAAAAACAAAAGTTTGAGTCTCGATTTACGGATCCATTAGTCCACCAGCCTAACCCCATCTAGTCCCATGGGTTAGCCAACCGCCCAACCACTGTAGTGATGGGATCCAATTAATAATTTGGTTAGATTTTGTCCCGGGTACCAACGAAAAGAGTTCCAAGGCCCCCTAGCCGGATGTTCATGCAAAATAAAACTAGTCACACCACTCACACACCCAATATGAAATTACCTTTTCACAGATTCAACCAGTTTAAAACAATCCTTTAATAAAACCATAGTATCACTGATCACCATCTTCCAATTTATCCAGTTGATTCTTAATTTTTCCATCATTCCTTCATCAGAGTATCTATGGCATCATTGGCAACTAGGACGCTCACCACCTGTCCACTCATCAGGGGCCGTTTCCTAATCCCTAGCCCATAATACTCGGCAATATAATCACTTATCAAGATGGACTCTCGTTGAAGATCAGCAAGATCAACCAACAGATCCATATGAAGAGCCATGGACTCATCCATTGAAGACCAGCAAGGTCAATCAACCAGATCCATGCCCGATTTCAGAAAACAACTCCAACTCTGTTCCAATATCTTCCTCGACGCACGCGTGGGTATCCTAGGCAACCCAGAGCCCGAGCACCGTATGGTCAGCACCCTCTAGGATCCTTCGCAGGTGACCTAGCACTTCACTCATAGGCCGCTTCCTTGGCCCCTCATCCATCGTACCGGAAGCTCACCATTTTAATCGCACCGAGGCTGGTCAAGACCTCGGCCGACCTTGCTACGCGAGACGTCCTTCATTGACTCTCCGTCAGCAGTTGCAACTTTTTCAGTTAGGTCTCCACGACCTTAATCACAAGATGGTCACAATGCTTTCCCAGCAATCTTGACATAAAACAGTCATTTACAAACAGCATTTACAAACAGTCACAAAATACAGTTTCTATATTAACTCTCATTTTTCCACATTATCCCTCATCAATCCACATTGCTTATTCCACATTCCAGTTATATGTGTACTCATCCCATCACATCATTTTCCATCTCATCACTTCAGATTCCTTCACATCACATATCATATATTCACATCCATACATATATCTACATCCACATCCACATTCACATCCATACATCCACATCTACCTCCATACATCTATTTTCACATCCACATCTACATGCACATTCATGCATCCACATCCATACATCCACATCTACATGCACATTCACATCCATACATCCACATCTATATGCGTACATTCACATCTACATGCATACATCCACATCTCTATGCATACATCCACATCCACATTCACATTCACCTCCATACATCTACATCTACATGCATACATCCACCTCCACATTCACATCCACATCTATACATCTACATCTACATGCATACATCCACCTCTACATCCACATCTACATCTATACACCTACATCTACATGCATACATCCACATCTCCATTCACATCTACATCTACATGCATCCATCCACCTTCACATCCACATCTACATCTATACATCTACATCTACATGTATACATCCACATCTCCATTCACATCTATATCTATACATCTACTTCTACATGCATCCATCCACCTCCACATCCACATCTACATCTATACACCTACATCTACATGCATCCATCCACGTCCACATCCACATCTACATCTATACATCTACATCTACATGTATACATCCACATCTCCATTCACATCTACATCTATACATCTACTTCTACATGCATCCATCCACATCTCCATTTACATCCTCATCTACACATCTATTTCTACATGCATACATCCACATCTCCATGCATACATCCACCTCCACATTCACACTCACATCCATACCTCTACATCTACATGCAAACATCCATATCTCCATGCATAATAATATTCTTTTAGTTAATCTAGGATGATAGTTCCTAGAATATGGTAGGAAGTCCTCTTTTTATGCTTTGAATGAAATTATTTTATGCGTAATTTCTATAAAAATTTTGCCATAGCTCCGCTACTATGACTGATAAATCTCAATTTTTTTCTAAGGGATAAGGCTCCTTATTAAAGAAATAATTAGAATGGTCTCTAATTGGATCATCAATCCATAATGGTCTCTAATTGGATCATTAAGAAAATAATTAGAATGGTCTCTGATTGGATCATCAATCCATAATGGTCTCTAATTGGATCATTAAGAAAATAATTAGAATGGTCTCTAATTGGATCATCAATCCATAATGGATTGAATCATCAATATACATAAACTAAAAGCCTAGAAAAAAGCCATTAATTTGGTCTCAAGCATAGCTTAATCTTGGATTAAGGAAAAGCCTTATGAAAAGCTTCATTTGGATTGAAGAGGGTCATGAGTATGACCATTTCTTAAGTGAGAAAGAGAGAAAAACCATTAGAATTAAATATAAATAGAATTTTATGTAATTCTTTACTATCATTAATTAATTAACTTCAATAGCATTTCAAAAACCATACCAATTAAGCTTCTCAAGCTTGAGAGGGGTTGAGAAGAGAGAATCATTGAGAAATTATAGAAAAGATCATAATTCACTATACTTATCTTATAATTTGCTTGATTCTTTGTTCACGGTAGAGGCCCCCAACCAATCAATTGGTTTAGTATGTTGATGGAGCCACCAATGGGGATTGAAGAAAGAGAGAAGTATCAAAAACTAGTGAATTATTAAAGAATTCACAGTTCTTGGCTTAGGTAGAGTAGAGTAACAATGCATAAGACATTATATCTTTTTCAACAAGGGAAGGCTTCTATTTATAGGAAAATTTGAGCTCCTAACCAAACAAACTGATTCTAGAATTTTCCAAGTTAGTTAGGTCACTTTTTGACCATTTTTAGGTCAGTTAAGCTAACTTTTTGGAACTAGACTTGAATGAGGAGAGAGGAGAGATGAAATATCTCAATTTTTATGAGTTTAAAACTCATTCAAGCATGTGAAATATGCACCTCCTTTAAAGAACTCTCCTTCCTTACATATGTGTCATAGTTTTTTTTTACTAGTAAACCTTGTACATTTTCAACTCTTCATCTTATGTGAAATATGCACCTCCTTTAAAGAACTCCCCTTCCTTACATATGTGTTTTTTTACTAATAAACCTTGTACATTTTCAACTCTTCATCTTATGTGAGCATTTACTCATTTTTGGATACCCAAAATATCTCATATTTTTAAATTGCTCATAGTTTTTTACTAATAAACCTTGTACATTTTCAACTCTTCATCTTATGTGAAATATGCACCTCCTTTAAAGAACTCCTCTTCCTTACATATGTGTCATAGTTTTTTTTTTACTAATAAACCTTGTACATTTTCAACTCTTCATCTTATGTGAAATATGCACCTCCTTTAAAGAACTCCCCTTCCTTACATATGTGTTTTTTTTTTACTAATAAACCTTGTACATTTTCAACTCTTCATCTTATGTGAGCATTTACTCATTTTTGGATACCCAAAATATCTCATATTTTTAATATTGCTCATAGTTTTTTACTAATAAACCTTGTACATTTTCAACTCTTCACCTTATGTGAGCATTTACTCATTTTTGGGTATCTTCTTTTTACAAATTGGATTTATCTCCTCCCTACACATGTATTGATGCTATTGGCCCATAGGAACCTTAATTGGACCATAGTCTAAAGATTTCTGAAAATCTAGACCCTTAGACTAAGGTTCTTTATACCTATTTCCAATTAATTCCAATTGCACATTTGAAAATTCTTTTTGAATTTCTGTTTCAGGGGAATTCATCTTAATTATATGAGATATTTTTCTATCCAAAAATATTCAAAATCTGAATATTTTCTCTCTAGAATATTTTCTCTCTCTAGGTTAAAACAATTAGAAACAAGGTCTTTATATTTCTGAAGAGGGATTGATTACAGGGGAAGATACTAGACATCAAAAAGGGGGTTGGGGGAGGAATCTTACACCTACGACGGTTGGACGACCGGCAACTACTACAATGGAAGTTGGTGCAATTCCTTCTTCGGTAGGTGCTTCTACTTTCTCTTTTCCGTCATATCCATTACCTTCTATGGATCCTTTATCTCTTTCTTCTTTGTCCTTTATGCCTTCCTATCCACATACTTCTATGCCCTCTATGGTGTAACCCCCTACATCATCTATGCCTTTTATGGCAACTTCATCTACTATGATTCCTCCTACTACTTCCACTGCTACTCCTCTCCCCACTCAATCATATCAGCCCTTTAACCCGTTCACTCAATCTTTGAGCCTTCCAAGTCTTTCCGATTCACAAAAGCTTACCCCAAACAACTACCACACTTGGTCCTTGTTTATGCAACTTCTTTTGGAAAGCGCCGAGGTGTGGTCTATAATCACTTCTCCTCATATGGTGCCTTCTCAATATCAAACCTATATGGATGCACGGGCCAAAGCTTTACTTGTGCATGGCATGTCTACATCGGTTGTGTCTCAATTTCTTTCTACAAGGAGTACGGCTCAACAATTATGGCACGCTATACAAATGCAATATGGAAGACTTTCAATGGTTAAGATGGCTAAGTTGGAAGAAGATTTGGATAAGCTTTCTATCTCCGAATCTGACAACATAGTGGAGAAGCTTGGAGAATTCAATCGAATCAAGCGGCAACTTGAAGAGTTTGGTACATTGGTAAGCAATCCGGTCCACAAGCTACTTGGTAAATTGCCTTCTTCTTTTGAATCGTTCAAAGATAACATCTTTCTTCGAGTTCCTTTCCCTTCCTTTGAAGAGACTATGGGTCTTCTTCATGATAAGTGCCTTACTCGCAAGCAAAACAAAAAGGACTCGGCTTTTGTAAGCCAAGGCAAGGGCAAAGGCAAAGGCAAGGGGAATGATCAACTCAAAGGCTCTAATTCCAATGTTAAAGATTCTTCAACCAAAGGCGACAAGGACAAATCAAAGGATTCTTCCAAGGAGTGCACTTTCTGTGGTCATAGTGGCCATACGGAGGATCGTTGTTTTGCTAAGAAGGCGGCATCTAAGAAGGTAAAAGCTGAACTTGAATCCAAATCTAAGGGTTCTTCTACATCAATATCTTCTCATGACAAAGACAAAGACAAGATGGAAGACAGTAACGCCAAGGTTGCATATGTTGCTATGTCTTCTACTTCTTCATGTGACACATCACTTGTGGTAATCAAAGATCTTGATATGCATACTGCGGATGAGTGGATTGCCGATAGTGGTGCTACCTCTCACATGACGAATAGTTCTTCCTTATTGGAAAACCATAAGTCTATCTCTTCATCAGTACACATTGGTGATGCTTCGTCTCTCCCTGTGTGATTGGTATTGGTGATGTTTCTTTTGGAGATGCTATCTTACATGATGTTTTGCATGTGCCTAAGATGTCTGGCCAACTTATTTTCTATCTCTAAGGTTACTTCTAAAGGTCTTGGGGTTTACTTTGATGATGAAGTGATTGAAATCATTGATAGACAGTCACTTTCTTGTGTGGCACATGATTATCAAAATGCTGGGCTTTATCATATAAGCTCTTTTATAGCACAGTTGCCACCACATGAGTCTCATCTTCATCAATTATTTGCTTCTCCTAAAGCACTTGTTTCTAATGAAGATAATGATCTATGGCATTTTCGCTTTGGCCATGTTCCTCTTGCTACTTTGCAACATCTTGTCTCACATGACATGGTTACAGGTCTACCAAATCTTCAGAAACCTCGCCATCACATTTGTTCTTCTTGGGCTTAAGGAAAGCAACATCGGGCTTTTTTTCCAGAGGAGGCTACTCATAGGGCCACACGCATACTTGAGCTTATTCATGCTGATCTTGCAAGACCTATGGAAGTACAATCTCTTGGGGTGGATCCAAGTATTATATGCTTCTTGTGGATGACCTCTCACAAATCATGGGTTTATTTCTTACCTAAGAAGTCTGATGCTCTTTCTCATTTCAAGGTTTGGCTTGCCCAAATGGAGAATCAAGCAAGTCAAAAGGTATCTTTTCTCAGGACTGATAATGGAGGTGAGTTTACAGCATTTGAGGATTTTCTAGCTTCAAAAGGCATACAACGACAAACCAGCATATCCTACACTCCTCAGCAGAATGGTGTGGTTGAAAGAAAGAATAGAACGATGAAGGAAATGGCCCACTCCCTCTTACATCATGCAAAGCTACCTTCCTCCTTTTGGGGTGAGGCTATACTACTTCATCCCCTCCATCCATTGCGATTGCGACACCTACTACTTCATTGGATTCTACACGGACTTTTGGTCCTCCAAAATGGGTTCGCTCTCTACTTCAGGATTCAGGTATATCACTTTCAGATGCTCAACAATCTACTACACGTGTCTTACGTACACACCCTTCAGTAAATATTGCCTTAATGTCTCATATTGGTGATGTGTTTGAGCCTGAAACGGTTAAGGAAGCTCTTTCCTTACCACATTGGTGTGAAGCAATGCAAGCAGAGATTTCTTCTATTGAATCTAATAACACATGGCAGTTAGTTCCACGACCTTCACATAAAAAGGTCATTGGTGTTAAGTGGATTTTCACAGTCAAGTTTCATTCTGATGGTACTCTTGATAAGTACAAGGCTCGACTTGTTGCTAAAGGTTATGCTCAAAAAGAAGGTGAAGACTTTGATAAAACTTTTGCTCCTACTACCAAATATTCTACTATTCGTGTTGTTTTTGCTCTTGCTTCACACTATGCCTAGCCTATATATCAAATGGATGTTAAATCTGCCTTCTTAAATGGAGATTTAAAGGAGGAAGTTTATGTGGCACAACCTAAAGGTTTTATTTCACAGGGTCATGAACATGATGTGTATTTATTACAGAAAGCTCTTTATGGTCTTAAGCAAGCTCCTCGAGCTTGGTATCAGAAGATTGACAGTTTTCTCCTTTCATGCAGATCCTAATCTTTATGTGCTTATTGTGGATGATGATATATGCATTCTTGTGCTTTATGTGGATGATTTGACACTCACTGGCTCTAATTTGGACCTACTCAAATGGGTTCAAACTCAACTCACAACATCATTTGCCATGACTAATCTTGGACTACTCCACTATTTTCTTGGTTTAGAAGTGTGGCAATTTGCTTCTGGCATCTTTCTTTGTCAAAAGAAGTATACTTTAAGGTTGCTTGAGAAATATGGCATGCATGATTGTGCATCACTCACTTGTCCCATGGATCCTAATTCAAAATTATCCAAAGATGATGATTCCCCTGAGGTTGATTCTACAGAGTATCGCCAACTTATTGGTTCTCTACTTTATTTGGTTACACTCGGCTAGATCTCTCCTATGCTATGAGTATTCTCAGCCAATTCTCTTCACAGCCTCGTCGATCTCATTGGCAAGCAGCTTTGAGGGTTCTTCGATATCTTCATGGAACTCTTGAGTATGGCATTTCTTATGTAGGTGGAGATAAACTTATTAGTTACTCAGATTCCGATTGGGTAGGGTGTATTGATACTAGGCGTTCCATGTCAGGCTATTGTTATGTAGGTGGCATTTCTTATGTAGGTGGAGATAAACTTATTGGTTACTCAGATTCTGAGCAGGGTGTATTGATACTAGGCGTTCCATGTCAGGCTATTGTTTTATGCTTGGTAAAGGACTTGTTTCTTGGAAATGTCAAAAGTAGCGAATTACTTCTTCTTCATCAACAGAAGCAGAGTACAAGTCATATCTTGATGCCACTTCTGAAGCACTTTGGCTTTAGCAAATTCTGAATCACCTTGGATGTTCATCTACTCCGACACTCATCTACTCAGATTCACAGAGTGCTATTGCTTTAGCCAAAAATCCAGTTATTCGAGGACGATCCAAACACATCGATGTTCATTCTCATTTTGTTCGTGATTGGATTTCTGAAGGTCGCATTCAGGAGTATTGTCCTACCAAAGATAATGTTGCTGATTTGTTTACTAAGCCTCTTCCTCGACCTGCCTTAGATTATCTTCTTCAGCGCATTGGTGTTGGTCCTCCCATCTGGACCTAAAGAGGAGGTGTTGGATAGGTGTCATCTCCAGATGGTGTCACGCTAGTGGCACACTCTTTAGCCTCTAGGCATTTTTGGGATTTACAGCATTCATTTCCATTTTTTTCTATTTACACATTTTTGGGTGGAGGAAAGTGTGGAGGAACTTTTCTAGAGATCCGTTCATCTTGTGCCTATATATATGAGGCATTGTAGTTCATTTCTAATCAAGTTGGCTAGTGGTTCATTGTTGATGAGTTCTTGAGTACATTGTCTCTTCTCTCATCTCTTCTTTCTCACACTTTCTTGCATGTGTGTGAGAGAGTGAGTGTGTGTGATTGAGTGAGAGAGTGAGTGTGTGTGATTGAGTGAGAGAGGAGGATCGTACTTGCATTGGATTGCAGTGAGCGGCATTGGAGCGGAGCTTGGAGTGTGGCTGCATGACAATAGGCTCTCCTACGAGAATCCAATCACAAGCAGTCAACGAAGGGAGTGACACATCTTGTTTATGTAATTCTAGGCTAGTTTATGGTGGATTAACCTCTCGGTTTGAGCTATTTTATTCCTGAGTGCAGTAAGGCAAGGCCCCGCTGCATTGGCTAGTTCTTGCACTCTTTCTATGGTGCAAGGGCTTCCCAGACAGCAAGAATAGGTACTCCACTATGAAAAAGGCATGAAAAACTATTGATGTCATGGATTCTAAGAAGCCAGGACATGAGGATCTTGCTGCACAGTTTCTTTATGATGATGTGTTGCATCAAGATTTTCAGGGTGAAAAATGGAAAAATCCCAAACCTACACTAAAGTGTACTATCCCAAAGAATGTAATTCTCCCCAAAGTTAAAAAGTTCTCTGAACAGGCTGTAATCCTCTTCTTTCTAGGTTGGGTGCCCTCTATAGAGGATGTTGGAAAATGGTTGGACCCATTGCTTGCAAGTTAGCATGTAGAAGGTGTTTACTCTGCAACCCCTCGTTTTTATGAAGTGGTGCTCAAGCAACCTAACTTCAAGTAGCAGTTATTTCAAAAGTCTCCTTTGTTCTATGGTTAGAAAATGGTCCATGTGCTACCTTGGACCCCTACTACTACTGACTATCAGGCACTTATGCAACATCATTGTCTGGTTTGGGTGGAATTTGTTGGCTTTCTTATTATTTTCTCTGATGCTCTTCCATATTTGGCACAAAGTCTTGGCATAGTTGTTTGCCCTTTTCTTTAACTCAACCAAGCGGTACCCTCAAACATGCCACGGGCTACTTATAACTAAAGTTTTCTTTAACTCAACCAAGCGGTACCCTCAAACATGCCATGGGCTACTTAGAACTATTGTGGCATTGATCATTGGATTAAGTACTACCCCAACAAGATTTGGCGACAAGGCCACACGAGATGAGTCCCAATGGAAGAAGAAAATACCAAATCTATGGTTCAAATTCCACCTTACAAATGAGGGCAATACGTTTAAAGTGATGAGTCTAACGCACTACTACCAACTGCCAAGGGCATCACAATAACAGGAGTCCTATATGGTGGTGCAAGAGTGAGCATAATCACCAAGCAATGTTGGGAGAAGATGGCCAAACCATGTCTAGAATTTCAAACATCATTGTCAAGATGGCTACCAAAACTGTCGCCAAACCTATTGGGATGCTAGGAGATTTAAAGATCAAGGTTCTCAAACATTGGATTAAACATACCTTCATCGTTATTATGGACTCTTCTAAACAACCTAAATAATATGAAATGATCTTAGGACTCCCATTTTCATGAGAGAGGCAAAGATGGTACATGACTGGTTTAAGAACCATGTCTACATCCAATTAGATGATTCCATCATCAGGGTTGATCTTGTAATTGGCAGCATACATCCTATAAATAGTGGAGGAAATTTTGAAAATGGTTCAGACACCACTGGGTGCACATTCATGGGTGCACATTCAAGGTTACACCTTTTGTGCTTGTTATAGCATATTTTTAGGTGGGGGTTGAACTAGCACATGTTTATTACAGATGTAATATATAAAGCAGCCACATAGCACAATGTTGATCCTTCCTCTCCAAAAGTTGATTTGGGAGATATGGCCGAGAAAGGTAGTGCAACAGCAGAGCGCTCTGCTAGTAGGAAGAGACCGGTCAGGTCGTCTACTAAGGGGGAGCCCTCGCCTCCACCCAAGAGACGCAGTCGAATGACCCAGTCAAACGACAAACCCACAAGCGACTCTAGGCTAGACAAGAAGCCAAGTAGGTAGTCGACTGTGGCAAGATGACAAACAAGACAAAAGACACAAAGGCAAAAGCAGAACAACATAACCATCAGGTGGGTAGAAGTGTCAAACAAGGAAGAAGCCTATATATCACTAGTGAAAAATTAAGCTATGTTAGCCACGAAGATCCACATGAAATCAAAGAATTTGAGGGACAACACAAGTAATGTGCTTGACCTGCTATGTAACCATTTTGTGTGCTTATCTTTTTAGCATATGTTTCATATTTTTTATGTTTTTGCAATGTAGTGGAAAGCACTGAAGGTGGCCTACCCACCTCAGAAGGTGTTTTGTTTGACCAAGGTGGACTTCCATGTCAACCATAGCTTGGATATTTGTTAAAACCCTACGATCTCTCTAGATAATTGTCATGCATAAACATGCATAAACCAAGCATAAACTCATCCACCCAACCACCCCCAAGCCCAAGGGATGCACACATGAATTACAATGAAGTACCTCATACCTTTATCTTGATGTCCCATTCCACCAAGAGGTATGACTCTCCATTCCACCAAGAGGTATGACTCTCCAATCCAGCAGCATGTAGCTGTAGTGTGAAATGGCATGAGAGTAGATACAATCCTCTACACAAAAGAACATA
Source organism: Cibotium barometz (assembly GCF_041138505.1). Classification (NCBI taxonomy): domain Eukaryota; kingdom Viridiplantae; phylum Streptophyta; class Polypodiopsida; order Cyatheales; family Cibotiaceae; genus Cibotium; species Cibotium barometz. The sequence continues at coordinate 37,226,039 of NC_141075.1, read as the reverse complement.
ACATAACCTAGCCTCCCTTGAGTGTGCCCCATGTCCCTATTATATAGGAGGGCCCTCAACCAAGTGACTCTTGACTCTCCATTCCTATGTGTGACCCCCTTAGATGCCTGACCCTAACCTCAACCCTTTAAGGTTAGTTCTAACCCATGCTCCACTAGAGCTTGTTCCCATGCTCCCATGCTCACAAGCCTAATGTGGGTTAGCCTCCTAGTATATGCACATATAATGTGCACATAATATACTTCCCCTCTCTCAAAACATTTCACTCTTGCAATGAAAAGAAAGAAATCTATGCTGAACATTCTCAACCGACTCCCAAGTCGAATCCTCTATTTCCCTATCTTTCCACCTAATTTTAACCTCTGTAAACAAAGTGTTGAGTCTCAACTTGACATCCAGCGTACCACCCAAGAGACTTTTCATGAGAAAGAAGAATGAAAAAGCAAGAAGATTAGTCGTAAAGCATTCATCTTTCAAAATTTTGATGGTAAGAAGGAACCAAAGATTGTATTGTCATGGCTTAGTCTCGGCTTAGTCAACTTAATGACTACTTTTCTGGGAAAGAATTTGTTGTGAGAAAGACAAAGTCAAATGTGCTCCCAACCATTTGGTTGAAAGTGCATCTCTATGGTGGAATTCCATCAAGCAAGGATGAGATAAATCAAGGACTTGGAAAAAAAAAATCAAAAGCTCATCAAACAAAATTTTCTTCTAGCTCAATACAAACCTAGGACTTGTCAACAATGGGATATGCTCCACCAACTTGATTAAAACAAATGTGCAGATATACGTGGATAAATTTAACAAACACTTATCCAACTTCAAGCCATTGAGAGCGTGCGATTGAGGGACCAGAAGTAGAAATTCATTGCCGGATTGAATCCTACACTTCGAGCTGGGATCAACATGTTTTAACCACACTCTCTATCCACAACTATCTCTTTAGCCCACAATTGTGAGTGAAAGAATAGAGCACCAAGGAAGAACAAACCACCATAGAAGTCTCATACTAACAAATTTAAAAATCTTGTTCCTTTTCATAAGTTTGATAGAAATACCAATGCGAATAGAAGCATAGCTTCTAACAATGACAAATGAGGTGCCAACAACAACAAGAAGAAGAGTTAAGATATGAAGCCAAAGAAGGATTCCGTACCTAAAATTATAAGATGTTATAATTACGGACAACAAGGACACATTGTAATCAAATAAACTCCACACATTTCTCGTTGCACTTCTGCATTCGTATGTTATCCTCGGTATGCCATGGAGACAGCATAACCCACGCATTTATTACAACTCTCTTGATTTATCATTTGTTTTCAATGATGAGCGTGTCTATCTGAAAGGATTAAGAGAATCTAGTAGATGTGCACTCCTTAGTCACACCCAACCATGAGGAAAAAGGAGAAGTTTTATTTAGTCTTGGTTAACGAGCTTACTGCTTCTAAACCAACTCCTAAGAACTCATGGCGGCATGAACAATTTATTTCACAATTTTTGGATTATTTCATAAATGAAATACCACCAGGTTTGCCTAATTTGAGACTACAAGACCATAGGATAGACATTATCCCTATTAGCATTCCACCTTGTAGAGCTCCTCATAGGGTAAACTTTTTAGAGAAAAAAGAGATCTAGAATCAGATACATGGCTTACTTTTGATAGGAAACTTATCAGGCCTAGTAGTTCAATATACAAAGCACCCATTCTCCTTGCCTAATTTGAGACTACAAGACCATAGGATAGACATTATCCCTATTAGCATTCCACCTTGTAGAGCTCCTCATAGGGTAAACTTTTTAGAGAAAAAAGAGATCTAGAATCAGATACATGGCTTACTTTTGATAGGAAACTTATCAGGCCTAGTAGTTCAATATACAAAGCACCCATTCTCCTTGTAAAAAAGAAGAATGGAACATCTGGCATGTGTATAGACTACCAAGTGTTGAATAAGAATGCTATCAAGAATAGGTATCATATACCCCATGTAGACGATCTCTTAGACAAGTTGAAAGGAGCTAAGATATTTTCCAAGATTGACCATCAAGCTAGAATGGCCGAAAAGGATGTCTAAAAGACTATCTTTCGCACGCAAACGAGTCATTATGAGTTTTTAGTAATTCCATTCGAACTTACTAATGCTCTAGCTACATTTAGTCATATAGTGAACCGTATACTCGTGAAGCACTAGAATTTTGTGGTTGTCTTCTTTGATGATATTTTAGTCTTTAGTAAAGATGAGGACAAGCACGAAAGGCATTCAGAGAAAGTGTTCAACCTTTTGAAGGAGAATCAACTCTATGCCAAGAGTGATTTCTTCCAAAAAGAGATTGAATACCTTGGGAACATCATGTGTCGGAGATTGTAGATCTAGATTCTACTCTTCAAGATCTTTCTAATGATATGTCGAGGATATGTCACATGAGGAGGTTTTGACAAAATTTTGGACAAGTTCACTATGATCCCATTTTTCAAATGGGAATGAGATTTTTTCCAAAATATCTAATATGGTGTTTTGACCTTAAGAAGATAGAAACCATTAGCACGTGGCCTAGACCAAAAGACATTCATGAATTTGTATTGAGCCTAAGACCCTTCATTTTGTTATATGAGAAAAGTCAGAATTATTTTCATAGGTTCCTTTCATGTTGTCAAATGAAATACCCTCAATAACAGATATGTTATTAATGCTAGGTCTCGTACTCAAAGCATCAGCTACAATATTTTCACATCCATGAGTGTTTTTAAATAGCTGGGTAAAAACTTTGAATAAAAGATGCCCACTTATTATACCTATCCAAAATCAAAGGTTGTGGAAGCAAATGTTTGATGCTTTGTTGATTAGATTTAGTAATAAATTCTAAACGGATGAGATAATTTTTTGAAATTTTTAATGCATGCACAACAATAAGTATCATTAGTGCTATAGCTAATCTTAGATGATTTGAATTTCCTACTCTCAAAGGCAATAGGATGATGCTTGTCTTGCATAAGTACAATACCAATTCCATGTCCACTAGCATCAGTTACTACCACAAAGAATGGTCTAAGAAAATCAAGTAGTTTCAATACAGGTGCATGTGTAAGTGCATACTTAAGAGCATTAAAAGATTTCGCATGCATGTTAGTCCACTAGAAAACTTTGCCCTTTTTCAATCAAGTAACCTGCTTTATAAGCAAAGTTTTCACAAATGTCCTATAATATGAATACAACCTGAGAAAAGATCTCAATTCATGAATGTCCTTTGGTATACTGATTGGTTGACTCATCTAGATTGCTCATATGATGATGGATTTTTATTTTTTCAAAAGAAATTGTGCATCACTAGACCATTTAGGCAAGTCATCATTGAAGAATCTCATCAATCCCCTTATGTTGGACATAGAGGTGTCTCATCTACTTTTCAAATTGTTTTTAGAGATTTCTTTTAGCCTAACATGCATCATGACATTGCAAAATTTGTTTATGTGAATGTGTTACATGTCAAAAGATAAAAAGTCATACAGGAAAGAAATTTGGATTGCTTATGCCTTTACCTATTCCTAATGAACCTTTGGAACAAATAAGTATGGATTTCATTTCTGGTTTTCCTTTTGACTGCTAGCAAGAATGACTATTGTTGATAGATTAAGCAACATGCTTATTTCATTGCTTGTGCAAAAAGACATTGGCTGCTTATCAAGTTGCACATATGTTCATTAAACAAGTGTTTATGCATCATGGATTATCAAATATCATTGTTTTTTATAAAGATAGAAAGTTTTGTAGTGATTTTGGACTATATTGTTTGACAATCTTGGTGTACAAAGCTTGATTTTTATACTACTTTCCATCCTGAGTCAATCACATGGTCAAAATGAGGTTACAAATACCACCATTATTGATTTTCTTAGATCCTATGTTTCGAAATGGGACAAGTATTTACACATTTTGTAATTGTCCTCACACTACTACCAAGAAAGCACCTGTTGAGATAGTCTATGAAAAAGGTTTGCCAACTCCTATGACTCGTCTTTCACATTCTATAGAGGCTACATACTCATTTGTTAACCTTTGACCAAATCCATAATTTAGTGAAAGAGAATATTAAAAAAGCACAAGAAAAGTACATGAAATATGCGAATCTTAATGCAAGCATGTCATCTTCAAACGAAGGCGACTATGTACTTCTTTGCATTGAGAAAAGGAGACTCAAGTTTGTAGAGACCAACCCTATAGTTAAGCTAGCTCCTAGATTTTATGGACCTTTCAAGATCATTACAAAGATTAATGACAATGCCTTTAAATTGGAGCTACTTCTTCACATTGAGAAAAGAAGACTCATGTCTGTAGAGACTAACCCTGTAATTAAGCTAGCTCCTAGATTTTATGGACCTTTCAAGATCATTGCAAAGATTAATGAAAATGCCTTTAAATTGGAGCTACTTCTTCGCATTGAGAAAAGAAGACTCATGTCAGACTAACCCTGTAATTAAGCTAGCTCCTAGATTTTATGGACCTTTCAAGATCATTGCAAAGATTAATGAAAATGCTTTTAAATTAGAGCTACCTTCTAACTTGCATATATTCATAATTCTTTCCATTTTAATCTTTTGAGACCATTCAGGGACCTCTAACTTTTCATCCTATCCTAGAAGAACCTCCCAAATTAGTAGATGAAGATGAACATCTGGAACCTGACTCTATTATTGACCATGAGACCACCACTACATGCTGTTGAAGATTAATACAAGGATGCAACAAAAAAAGATACTTAGGGCTCTTGTAAAGAGTTCCACTTTGTAGATGTATGTGGGAGAGGGCTTCACAATAATCCCACATGGGAACTTTTGAGAGTTCTAGAATTTTTGTATAAAAGGTGGCTCATTTGAGAGCATGGACACATTGGGCAAACTCATGTTTGAGCTCTCTTGAGACTAGCTCTCCCTCTTCTTCCATAGAGGTGCAAGCTCTTCTCACTCCCTATCTACATTGTTGTAAGTTCTATTCTTTTGTTAATTCAATGCAATGAGTTGATATTTGTCTCTCTTCCTTTGTCAATTCTCTAGTATGCATGATTCTTATTGATAGCTTCAAGAGTTGTGTGCATGCTAGGGAAATGATTATTTGAGAATGAAGAATGCTTGATCTTGTGTAAGCAATAGCTAGGCTTTCTTCTTGTTTGGATGTATGGATGAATGGAATGTGGAGTTGAGCAATAGCAAGATTGAGCTTGAGTGTGTGTTGAGTCTATGTCAATAGTAGTAGTTTTCTTCACATTCTCTCCATCAAATGGATAAGCTTTTGTGCACCGGTACGGGTTGAATCCCTAGCTCCGAAAGGGATGCAAATCCCATTGGATTGAGCTAAGTGTGGATCATACTACTCTTGCTACAAGTGAGAGAGTTATTCCGTCTCTCCATTGGCGCCGCTGCCGGGGAGAAGACTCAAATCCGGTTGAGAGTGTGTGGAAACCACCACTATTTCCTCTTTTGGTTGCAAAACCATTGAGTGATTAGATTAAGTTTGGGTGTGTGATCCCAGTGTGAGTGGATAAGGTTAACCATTGAGCGGTTGAGGTTTCTCCCGCATTGTTTTTTTTATGTTTTATTATTTTATTGCTTTTCAAGTACCGTCATTATGCTTACATTCATTGTTTTCTTTTGCCATTTCATGCTTTCATGCTTTTCACTAAACATGTAATTAGTGAAAAATAAAAAAAAATAAAAGAGGTGCATTGCTAAGCTTTTCCATAGCTTATGCAAGCTCCATAGGCTCCCAAGTGCGAAGCCCGCTTAAGGAAGAGAGGAGAGGTTGAAAATTTGTTTTTTATTTTTTATTTTTTATTTTTTTGAGAATTTTGCATTGATCTTCACTCTGGCCGCACGTCACTCAAGGCACAGCAAAGAAATATATATATATATATATATATATATATATATATATTGATATATATACGCTGAAAGCCAAGGCTTAGAAGCTGTTGGGCGTGAAGGCTGTGTAAAGAAGCGCTGCAACGTGAAGGCGGCCTTAAAAAATATATATATATATATACATCTATATATATATATAGATTTTTATTTTTATTTTTTTACAGTGGCGTTGAAGCGCTGCAACGTGGAGGCGGCTACAGGAGCTGAGTAGCACAGCGGGAGTCGAAGGTTGAGCAGCGAGTATCGTGGGCGGCGTCTGCAAGAGAGGCGGTGACTGTAGCGTGGGCCCGCATAAGCGCTGCAACGTGGAGGCGGCTACAGGAGCTGAGTAGCACAGCGGGAGTCGAAGGTTGAGCAGCGAGTATCGTGGGCGGCGTCTGCAAGAGAGGCGGTGACTGTAGCGTGGGCCCGCATAAGCTGTCGAGCTGTGTGAGGCGGTGACTGTAGCATGGGCGGCGTCTGCAAGAGAGGCGGCTGTGTGACGTAGAGGAAGAGGAGGTGACTGTGAAGGTGGCGTCGGAGCGGCTGACGTCGGCTGCTCTGCAGGCATGGAGTAGCAGTCGTGGTGGCCGCGTGGAGCGAAGGGGCTGGAGCATAGGCGGCGGCTGCGGTTGCGAAGCCAGCAGAAGCTGGCTGCAGCAACTAACGAGGAGTCAAAAGAAGGTTGGAGCAGAGGAGCAGACGGCGGCACTAAGGCACAGCTGGACTGTGGGAGGCGAAGGCACAGCTGAAGCGTGGAGTTGGTGAAGAAGCTGTTGGTCGTGGAGGGCGCTTAAGAGCAGGCGGGGCCAGAAGGAGGTGTGAAGGAGGCGGTGGTGAGCTGGCCGATAAAGAAGGCGCGTGGAGGCAGCTGGAGCCGGCGGGAATTCCGGGAGGGAACGGCGCGAAGCGGTGGAAGAAGATAAGGTAGGTGGTATTTTTCTTTTTTTTATTTTTTTTATTTTTTTTATTTTTTAGAATTAATTTTTCAATGTTTTTTTGTATTTTTAAATAAAACAAAAACAAAAAAAAATATAATATTTTTTTATTAAAAAAAAGAAAAAAAGGGAAAAAAGAAAACAATTAAATTTTTAAAAAAACAAAGAGATTAAAAAAGAAAAAGAAGAAAAAAAAGAAAAAAAAAGAAAAAAAAGAGAAAAAAGAAAACAATTAAATATTAAAAAAAATAGAGAGAAGAAAGGAAAAAATTATTTTTATTTTTGTATTTTGAAACCATTGTTCATCATTTAAATTTTTACATAATTAAGGTAGCTTGCATTTTTTATTTTTTATTTTTTATTTTTTTAGAATTTTTGTAAATGATGCATAATTAGTAAATTCATATTTTTTATATTTGGCACGAAATTTATAAGTTTAAAAAAAACACAAAAACAAAAACAGACAAAAACAAAAACAAAACAAAACAAAAGGAGAAAAAACAAAAGAAAACTAAAGAAAATTTTTTTTAAAAAAAAAGATAAATTGAGTGTTTTTTAGGAGTCTACTTTTTTTTGCATAATTTATAATTCTCCATTCTTTAATTTTTTGCATAATTAGTTTAACTTGCATTTTTTAAATTTTTATAACTTTGTGCATAATTAGTATTTTTTAGTGTGATTCATAATTTTTGTGTTAAAAAAAGTAAAAATCATAAAATCATAAAATCATTAAAAAAAACATTTAAAAAACAAATAAAAAAAATAGGATAGATAGTTACGCCACACATATTCTTTTTTAGTTGTCTTTAGTGGTTAGGTAGGGTAAAAAATATATATATATATACATATATATATATATATATTTTTATCAAAAAAAAACAAAAAACAAAAAAAAAACAAAAACAAAAAAAACAAAAAACAAAGACAAAAACACATAAAAAACCAAAACAAAAAAAATTTTGACCTTATGCACTTGCGGTCGGGACGTCGTGTAGATTCTGCCATAGGACCTAGGGCACCTTCTAGAGTGCCTACGCAAGAAAGTGGGACCCAATCGGTAGGCAATTTGGCAGATATTGCTGAAACCCTTTCTGAATCCCAATCCGATACCCTTTCCTCCAGAACAACTAGTTCATTGTCCATGGACAATCTAGGGCCGACAAATAGTCATCCCGTAGCCCCAAATAGAACACCCTCAAGATCCTTTAATCCATTTGAAGCCGACACCATGGGGTTAACACTTAATGTGAGACTCCAATATGTCTACACAAATGCTCAAGGAGCTGAGATCTTTAGGGACCCACAACAACGGTATCTTGTTAAGATCGCCGACATATTCTCAGAACTTGACCTTGCTCTTGTCCACTTGAGTCTTCACTCATTGAAGACCATGCGGTTTTGAGCTCTCCTTTGCTATCTTGCATTGGATTTTTTTGTTCAACCGTTTTCTTTGCACTTCCCACACTCTTTTTTGAATCGGTTTTAGACTTGAGTTTTGGTTTTTGTTTCTTCGTTTTTTTACGATTTTTGCTAATAGTTGTTAGCTTTTCCCCTGCTTGGAATCCATCTGATCGTTTGACTTGGTCAGACACATTTGGACTTGTCGTAGGTACACAAGTTGATGGTTGAATTGTGTAACCAGGTGAAATCGGGACAACAGGTTTTTCAATACTTGTTTTAGGAAGATCAACACAAGTAGATTTGTAGGTGCTATCACAGCCACCTTTTCTTTCTTGAATAGTTTGCGTTGATTTCTTTTGCACCCATTGATATGGACAATCAATTGTGGCTTTTGGAATCTTTCTGAAACACTCTTTTACCCCTGTCAAAGCATGGCATTTTGGAAGCCAAATTGCTGTTGCACCCTCATAATAGCCTTGTGCTTTGAGAACATGTTTTGGGACCCATCGAGTAACAATCCGAGGTTTAGGCTTGGAAATGATGTGCTTCTTAAGAGGCTTAGCAACTGGACTAGATGGTACAATTTTGTACGCATCTTTGGGTAGCCACATTGATAATTCCTTCTTACCTGGCCTTCTTTGAGCAGCAATTAGAGTAGTTGGAACATGCCAGCCATGGCCCTCACTTGAGTACTCATCAATTATCCACATCATTTGTTTTGGAGCTTCAAGAGCAGATTTTGATTGTGGGTTGGGTGAGGTAGAAACATTACCCCTTTGACACGATAAAGCTCGTGGTGTAGCAGATCCCAAGATGCAATCAGAATTAATTTGCAACTTGTATTGTCTATTCTTCCAATCTAATGAGCAATTGGTAGCACTTAACCACGATCTACCGAGAACAACCTCTACTACTGCCTTGGACTTACGTGCCACATAAAAGGGCACTGACATCTGGTGATCCTGAATGGTCATCATAATGACACATTTTCCCTCTATAGGGTTATCTTCTCCGGAGAAGCTTCGTAGGTCCACAGGAATTTGCACAAGTGGTGGTTGACCCAAGGCTATCCAGGTGTCAAACGAGAGAACATTATAATCTGCACCAGAGTCAATTAAGGCAGAGACAAAGTAGGTAGTCTCATGAAGATGAAGTCCCACTTGAATATTGAATGGTTCGACATATGGTTCATCAGTAGCCAACTGTATGGCTAACATAGAAGCTTTGCGGCGCTCCTTGGCTTTTGCAACTCTAGCTTTAGCCTCCTCTTGAGCCTGACGTTTAAGTAGGTCAAGTGCTTTTTTTCGTGTTTGTGCAGCATGCATCTGTTGAAGCATGGCTTCAGTGAATGGTTCATTGTATTTCTTGAGACGACTTCCATTAATGAAGTTAGGCATTTGCTCACCTTCTAGTGTCTCTAAACGCACTGCACCACTTGGAGTAAGCTCATTAATCACAAACGGTCCTAAGCCACGTTTTTTGAGCTTTCTCTTATGCTTCTTAAGTGTGTATAAGAGCACCAGGTCTCCTTTTTTGAATCGGCCAGTTGTTACGTTTCTATCATACCATTGCTTTTGTCTCCTCTTCTCGGCATACATCCCCATTACTGCCAATAAGCGAGTCTCATCAAGCTTTTCCAATTCGTCAACGCGTTGTGAAAGCTCATGACCAGTCCAATCCAATTGTTTAGCTACTCGTAGAGTAGGTACAAGAAATTCAATGGGAAGAATTGCATCTAGCCCAAAAGCAAGTTCAAATGGGGTTGTGCCCACAGATGTTTTATAGGCTGTCCTATATGCCCAGAGAACTGAGTGCAACTTCTGCTCCCAATCAGTCCTATGTCCCTCAACAATCTTTGTGAGTGCTGTGCAGAGAATCTTGTTAGTACTCTCTGCTTGTCCATTGGTCTGGGGATGATAGGGTGCAGAACGCTTGTGAATTACCATAAATTCTTGAAGCAAAAATTCTATGACTTCATTTACAAAGTGTACACCTTGATCACTAACGATCTCAATAGGTAAGCCATAGCGTGTAAACACGTACTCATACAAGAACTTGGCTGTGGTTCCGGCATCATTTTTGACTGTTGCCTTTGCCTCTACCCATTTGGTCAAATAGTCGGTTGCGACTATAATATATTCTGCATGCGTGTTACGAGCTGGAGGTTTAATGGGACCGACAAAATCAATACCCCATTTTGCAAAAGCACGTGTGCTTAACATAGGCCGTAATGGCATATTGTCCTTTGTGATGGGAGGTTTGGTCCTTTGACAATCGTCACAACGTTTCACATATTCTTCGGCACCCATTTGTAAGGTTGGCCACCAAAGCCCAGACCACCTAATCAACTTAGCTGTGGTATTGCCAGAAAAGTGTCCACCACCAACACCTGCATGTGCATGAGTTAAGATTTTCCGATAGTCTGCTTCACATACACACATGCGTAAGTTGCCATCTTTGCCCCTCTTGTAGAGTTGGCCCTCTATTAGCATATAGTTTGCCGCCTCAATTTTAATAGCCTGCTTTCGATGTTTAGGAATTGTTTGATCCAAATGACCATGCTGAAGATAGTCCACAATATACTTACTCCAACTTGGTGTAGTTGAAATTTGGAATAATGTGACATTATGAATTGGCTTCTGAATTTTACATGAAGCACAGTTACGAACAAATGTTTCAGCATCTGCATGCAGGGTAGGCCACCATTGCCCATCTTGAGATATACGTCGCACACAAGTTGTAGCTGATGCATGGATTCCATCTATACCCGCATGTGCCCATTCCAAGATCTCCTCATATTGGTCGGGGTTAGGTATAAGCCTCAACACTCCATCATTACCCTGACGATATAATCTCCCGGAAATTAACTTGAATGGTCGCCATAGGTCCACATTAGGACCTGCTAGTTGTATTTGCCCACTTGTCAAAATTTCTAAAATGGATTCAGACCATCTAGGAGCTGTCTCTACAAGGAAAAGTGTTGAATCTAACATATCATCATCCACACCCACAGGAGCTTCGCCAGAGGTGATTCGAGACAAATGATCTGCTCTTAGATGAGTTGTTCCTTTTCGAACTGCAACTTCAAAATCAAACTCAAGAAGGATGATAAACCATCTTACTATCCTTCCAGTTGCACAAGGCTTATTCACCAAATATAGCAATGCTTGATGGTCCACAAAAAATATGAATTTGTTTGCCAAAAGGTAATGGCGAAACTTTTTCACTGCATATATCATGGACAATCCTTCTCTTTCTGTTGTGGTGTAATTCCTCTCAGCATTGTTCAACTGTCGACTAGCATATGAGATTGGGAAATCCTTATTGTGTTCTCCCGATTGAGCCAAAATACATCCAATTGCAAAGTTTGAAGCATCAATATGGACATGAAAGATTTGGTTCCAATCTGGTGCCCGTAAAATGGGTGCAGTCACTAATGCTTGCTTCAACTTTTCAAAGGATTCCTCACACTCATCAGTCCAATTAAACTTTACAAGAAGAGCATATAATGGTCTGGCTAGGACAGCATACATGTAGATGAATCTACGGTAATAGCCACATTGTCCCATGAAAGTTTGTACCCCTTTAGGGTTGATAGGCCGAGGTAATGAGACAATGACATCAATTTTATCCATATCTGTTGAAATCCCATTGCGAGAAACAATATGGCCCAAAATTTTCCCTTGTCTTACCATGAATTTGCACTTGTCAGGATTCAAGCATATACGATAAAGTTGACACTTTTGAAACACAAGTCTCAGGTGTTCTATATGATCATCACGCTCTTGTGAGTGAACACATAAATCATCCATGAAAATCTCAAGAAATTGCCTAAGGTACTCCTTGAATACATGACTCATTAACCGCTGAAAGGTTGCTGGTGCATTTGTTAGACCAAATGGCATAACACGATAGGCAAAGATGCCATCTTCAGTAGCAAAGGCTGTCTTGTGTTGATCCTTTGGATCAATTGACACTTGATTGTACCCGGAGAATCCATCCAAGAAACTATATGCCTTTTTCCCTGCAACTCGTTCCAGAACATGATCCGTGATTGGAAGTGGGTAATGATCACGCACAGTAGCTGCATTTACCTTCTTGAGGTTGACACATACTCGAAGTTTTCCATTTTTCTTGGGCACCACTACAATAGGGGAGACCCATTCAGTGTGTTCAATCTCATAGATAAATTCTGCCTCTAAGAGATTGTCTATTTCTTCCTTTATCTTCCGTGCAAAATTTTCATTGTAGGTATAAGGACGTTGCTTGGAGGGTTTTGCATCCTCTCGCAATGGAATTGTATGCTGACATATGCTTGGATCAACTCCTTTGAGGTCTTTATAACTCCAAGCAAAAACATCACGATACTCCTTTATTGTTTGTATTAATAACTTCTCCTCATCTAAGGACAAGTCTGTGGCAATCCACACATAGCGAGGCTCTTCTCCTGGCTTAGCAATATCAATCTTTTTTGCATCCTCTGGACCATCGTATGAAATCCCTGGCACGCTTGGTTTTTGACGCATGGGCTGTTGAAGAACAATCTTCCGATCTTGAAGAGTGTACTGTGTGAAATTGGGAGGAACATTTAGACCTTGCTCTTGTCCACTTGAGTCTTCACTCATTGAAGACCATGCGGTTTTGAGCTCTCCTTTGCTATCTTGCATCGGATTTTTTTGTTCAACCGTTTTCTTTGCACTTCCCACACTCTTTTTTGAATCGGTTTTAGACTTGAGTTTTGGTTTTTGTTTCTTCGTTTTTTTACGATTTTTGCTAACAGTTGTTAGCTTTTCCCCTACTTGGAATCCATCTGATCGTTTGACTTGGTCTTTGATACTGTCTTGTGCTTGGACATAGTATAGATATTCATTCTTTCCTGAGAAGTGAGGTGGTGGTCGAGAGTTTTCACTCTTAGACTCCTCCTTTTCTTTTTGTAGTCTCTCACGTTGTTCACGCTCATCTTGTCTACGGATTCTTTTATGGCTCTTACAGCATTTACGTCTAGGTTGGCTTCTAGGGATCTCTACCTGAATCTCCCTTCCTCTCAAGAGTAGGCGTGCCTTTCCTAACTCTTCCTCAGGGATTGTATCTTCATTATCAAAATCAGAGTCCCAGCCATCTTCCTTATCAGCATCATTAGCAGATTCGAGTGTCAAGTCCTCTACTGAGACTTCCTCGACATGCAGAGCTGTTGTGGATGTATCCCTATAGTACAAATCATCTAGAAGGGCACGTGGTTGTACCATTCTTATAGGAATAATATCATATCCATCTGAGTCACAAAATTGAATTGGCTTCGGTAAAGCACATGTCGATAATGTTGCAAGGACATGACTCCATTCTAATGGATCAATTAAATGCTCAGGGAAGGGTTGTGGAATGTATGCCTCGTCTGATATACTTCGATTACCCTTAAGTCTCTCAGTGTTGAAATCCCTACATGAGGTTCCACACATCCACAGATCTTCTCGTCCATCGGACAATGTAACTCTTGAGCCCTCAGATGAAGCAGAATCAAACTCATCTATTGGAGACCTTGTTACATCACGATATGAGTGATTCCTTAGGTTGATCCTTGTGATGACAGAATCATGTCGGAGGTACAAATAATTGTATCCCCAATCTTGAATCATTTGAAATTGTCGCATGAATGGTCTACCCAATATCACTTCATAGTTGATGCTTTCCGAAATCCACTACTGCAAAGGTATGCTCATATTCAATCCCACATGTGGTGACCAATATGTTCTCAAGCAGCCCAAGGGGATGTTCTAAGCTTCCATCTGCTAGCTACAAGCGCATCCTGGTACTCCTAATAGCTGGTTTGCCCCACTTTTCCCAAATGGACCTTGTCACAATGCCCACTCTTGCGCCACTATCAAGTATTGCAGTTGAAGATACTTTTTGCACTTCTAATGGGAGGGTAGCATTTCCCTGATCGTCCTCACAAAATTTTCCTACTTTGTTGATAGGAACTGGCATTACATGCTTTGTCTCAGGGTGTATAGTACACTCATGGTGACCCTTTTGTAGCAATACCTGCTCTGACAAACATGTGGCAATATCATTCCACAACTCAGGTTTAAGCTTTATCAACTCAAGCAAAGGTAAGGTACAAGCCACTGGTGCTGACAAAATAGCTTGTACCATACTCATATCCTTCTCCTTAGTCAACCTTTTATGCATGGAGGGTATCCTCAAGGTTTGAGAACAGTTCTCATATTCTCCCAGATATGATGGTAAGGTTTTCATTGTATGCTTACTTCTAGGAGAAACAATTGTTTGAACTTCCTCCTGGATGCTCAGGTGTCTAAATTTGTTTTCCGTGCCCCTGGTAAAATCCACCTCAGAGAATGGAGGCGAACTAACAGAGGACATGTGCTCATTAATTTTCTCATTTACTGCGGCCCACATGTCATTTGCCATGTCCTCATTAGCATCAATAACTTCATCATTGCATGGGAAGACAAGGCTGGGTGATGGCAGAATGTCATCTTTCAATGGAGTGTCAATTGGTGCAGACCTTTCGCTCTGAGCTTGTGAAATGAGTTCACTTTTCATTTCCCGACTTGACGACACTTCTGGTATAGTTTCTAATGTTGGCTTAAGAGAGGTTGGGCCCCGAGGAATAGGTGGTGGTGGTCCCTCAAGTATTGACTGAGCTTCCCTAATGAGTTGCTGGTGTACAGCTAGATTGATCTTCTCCTCACGAGGGTTTGGGTATTCTTGAAGCTTCTTAGGTAGCTCAGATAAAGCCGCAATGCGACTTCTATGAGCATCAATGATGGCCTCTAGAGTCTCATTCACTTTATCCACAAAAACAGAACCCCCAGAACTAACCTCAGTCGTACTAGCCTCATCTTTTTTAACACTAGGCCCAGGTTGAGGTTGATGTTCCTCATGCACTTCCTGGGATGTAAAAGTTTTATCCTTTATGTTTTGTTTAGAGGCTTCTTGAGAACTAGTGGATGCACTTTTAGTTTGCTTGTTTCGGTTCTTCTTCCTCCTAGTGGTCTTTTTTCTATTGGACTGTAGGGTCTTATCCACTAGATTTATCTTTGCATCCCTAGTTCGAGGTGTCTCATCAGTTTGCATTTTTGCATTTCGTGTTTGTGATCTAGTCATGACTCTAAGTGGCACGACATCCTCATTCTCAGATGAAGGTGGCGATGGAACTGTACCTACAAGGTTGAGTGAGACCTTTGGTTGAGAGGTGCCTTCCTCATGTGGTTTTAGCAGACAGTCTTTTGGGAAGTGTTCTACACAACACCCCAGACAATATCTTTCTATTGGTGGAAACTGTTGTACTGTTGTATTGGATCGAGATGCTTGCCTAGAGCAATGTGGACAATCACGAGCCCAATGGGGTTCTCCGCACTCATAACAGGGGCCCATTGGTTTGGCCTCTACTTTCCTTGGCTGCCATTGACCTGAGGGGCCTGGAGTCCTAGGTTGGTAGCCACCTAGCAACATTAAAGAGTTTTGTTCCCCTGGTTGAGCATCCAGTGCTGGGCTTGGGTATGCAGGACTTTCAAAAATATTTTCTTTGGATGAATATGATACATATTCTTCCTCCACATAGCCTGGGTTTACCAATTCTCTACACATATTTGAATTGTCGTAGTCGACAACCCTCACAGGAGCAGTCCCTGGAGCAGGAGGTTGAGCACCAAGAACAGGTCGTGCTTGTTCTTGTGTCATCGGTGGCTTACGTTCAAAACTAGTATACTGTTGATACATTTGTGGAGCCACTCCACCCCTCGGCTGCTCACGTTCCTGTCTCATTCTCGCAATGCGAGTACATTCCTGTGTGGTATGAGTAAAGTTCCAAGCACAGGCTTGGCACCACTTCTTTGTGGGTTGGTTTGTGACTAGAGGAGAAAAGGTATTACAGTCCTCTGTTTTATGGTCACCGCCACATGCTCCACAAAGATGAGGACCTGTAGGAAGCACACTCCTCATTCTCTGCTGCTGTTGTTGTGGCTGCATGGGGGGACGATAGGTTTGTCCTAATCTCCTTAGCACTAGGTTAGCTATCTGGTCTGGATTTACTAGTGCGCTAGACCCTGAACTTATTTGGTCATCACCCCACTGATTTCTAGGTTTCACCTCAGGGCCAGAACCATCTTGGAACTTGAAGTTATCGGTGAAATCCATAGCATCATGGCAACACTCATTGAAACTTGTATGCTTCTTCGCATAGAGATGTGTATGCAGTGTCGAATTTTTGAGGCCTTTTAAGAAGAGAGAAATTAATCGACTTTGGGCGGGCTTCTCATCTTCTGGGCAACGATTAATGTACTGCTTCATTCTATTTACACAGTCTCTAACACTCTCATTCTCACCTTGCTTGAAAGAGTAGATGTGTGCTACTGTGTCATGTTGAATTCCCATCAAGGAAAAGGCAGCAATGAATCTATTTTCCAAAACTCGTAAAGAAGTTTTGTCTGAAGCCTCTAATGCGTGAAACCAAGCCAGGGCTTTTCCTTCAAGAGTGAGCCCAAACCCTTCAATTTGAGTATGCTTATCAGCTACTTGCTCAGCTCGAACTGCTTGCCTAAAAGCTGCTACATGGTCGTATGGATCTCCCGACCCTTCATACTTCTTTACCAATTTCTGAAGAGTTGATGGCCTTACTTGTCGTGAATACTCATCATAGGGCCTACGGCCTCTCACTCTCAGTGGAAATTGTTCCTCTCTTTGGAAAGATGGTCCACATGTTTCCAAAATTGGTGTAGGTTCCCTATTACCAGCCTCACCAAACCCCTCCAAAGATCTTGTCGCCCTCATTTCAGGAGGTGCATTTATAGGAGGCCGAGTTGGCTCCCCTCTCCTCCGATTGTCATAGTGAAAAAGATGTTGGTGTGGTGTGACCTGTGGTCGCACATTTGGTGTAGGACAATATCTTGGTGCTAGAGTTGGGCTACTAGTAGCTGTGGTCCACTTGGATGTTGAAGGTCCCTCTCTAGTGAACTCTCGTAGGGGAGGAGCAACAGTTTCTCCAAGAAAGGCTGTCTCTCCTGGTTTGGCTGTATTTGTTGATAACACTTCCATAAATAATGGTTGTCCTTTCCACGTGAGTTCCCTAATCTCTTTCCAATCTAAGGTTCGGTATTCATTGGCCCATTTATCAACTATTCTGTTCATGTGTCCTGCGAGCTTCTCAACTACCACCACATGAGCTAGAGGAAGATCTAGCTGTGGCAATTTAGTCGTGGCATAATATCCCTCTAACGAGTCCTTATAGACCTCTTGAAGTGGGTCATCCTGTAAGACCTTTGTCACAGGAATTTGTCGTACAAACTCCCATTGGCATTCAGCCCTCTGATCCAGTTTGCTCTTGCCTTTCCTATCCCTTTCCAAATTTAGATCTACAAGGAGTAAATCATCTATGGATGGCTTTGAGGACTGGGCATTGGATGGTCCAGGTATGTCCGGCTCAATGAGCCAGTCATTTCTAAACTCCCTTGCTCTGGAAAGTTCTGATAAGTCTAAGAACTCGGTTTTAGAGAGCTCCCCTAATTTGTCTACCTTTTCTGGATGGTAGGTGACTTCGTAGCGAACACCATCTCCACCCATATACATGTTACCCTGGTCATTGACTAGAGGTGCTCTATCAAGTTCTGAGAATATGTCGGCGATCTTAACAAGATACCGTTGTTGTGGGTCCCTAAAGATCTCAGCTCCTTGAGCATTTGTGTAGACATATTGGAGTCTCACATTAAGTGTTAACCCCATGGTGTCGGCTTCAAATGGATTAAAGGATCTTGAGGGTGTTCTATTTGGGGCTACGGGATGACTATTTGTCGGCCCTAGATTGTCCATGGACAATGAACTAGTTGTTCTGGAGGAAAGGGTATCGGATTGAAATTCAGAAAGGGTTTCAGTAATATCTGCCAAATTGCCTACCGATTGGGTCCCACTTTCTTGCGTAGGCACTCTAGAAGGTGCCCTAGGTCCTATGGCAGAATCTACACGACGTCCCGACCGCAAGTGCATAAGGTCAAAATTTTTTTTGTTTTGGTTTTTTATGTGTTTTTGTCTTTGTTTTTTGTTTTTTTTGTTTTTTATTTTTTTTTGATAAATATATATATATATATGTATATGTATATATATATATATTTTTTACCCTACCTAACCACTAAAGACAACTAAAAAAGAATATGTGTGGCGTAACTATCTATCCTATTTTTTTTATTATTTGTTTTTTAAATGTTTTTTTTTAATGATTTTATGATTTTTACTTTTTTTAACACAAAAATTATGAATCACACTAAAAAATACTAATTATGCACAAAGTTACAAAAATTTTAAAAATGCAAGTTAAACTAATTATGCAAAAAATTAAAGAATGGAGAATTATAAATTATGCAAAAAAAAAAGTAGACTCCTAAAAAACACTCAATTTATCTTTTTTTTTTAATTTTCTTTAGTTTTCTTTTGTTTTTTCTCCTTTTGTTTTGTTTTGTTTTTGTTTTTGTCTGTTTTTATTTTTGTGTTTTTTTTTAACTTATAAATTTCGTGCCAAATATAAAAAATATGAATTTACTAATTATGCATCATTTACAAAAATTCTTAAAAAAATAAAAAATAAAAAATAAAAAATGCAAGCTACCTTAATTATGCAAAAATTTAAATGATGAACAATGGTTTCAAAATACAAAAATAAAAATTGTTTTTTCCTTTCTTCTCTCTATTTTTTTAAATATTTAATTGTTTTCTTTTTTCTCCTTTTTTTTCTTTTTTTTTTCTTCTTTTTTTTCTTCTTTTTCTTTTTTAATCTCTTTGTTTTTTTAAAAATTTAATTGTTTTCTTTTTTCCCTTTTTTTTCTTTTTTTTTAATAAAAAAATATTATTATTTTTTTATTTTTGTTTTATTTAAAAATACAAAAAAACATTGAAAAATTAATTCTAAAAAATAAAAAAAATAAAAAAAAGAAAAATACCACCTACCTTATCTTCTTCCACCGCTTCGCGCCGTTCCCTCCCGGAATTCCCGCCGGCTCCAGCTGCCTCCACGCGCCTTCTTTATCGGCCAGCTCACCACCGCCTCCTTCACACCTCCTTCTGGCCCCGCCTGCTCTTAAGCGCCCTCCACGACCAACAGCTTCTTCACCAACTCCACGCTCCAGCTGTGCCTTCGCCTCCCACAGTCCAACTGTGCCTCAGTGCCGCCGTCTGCTCCTCTGCTCCAACCTTCTTTTGACTCCTCGTTAGTTGCTGCAGCCTGGCTTCGCAACCGCAGCCGCCGCCTATGCTCCAGGCCCTTCGCTCCACGCGGCCACCACGACTGCTACTCCACGCCTGCAGAGCAGCCGACATCAGCCGCTCCGACGCCACCTTCACAGTCACCTCCTCTTCCTCTACGTCACACAGCCGCCTCTCTTGCAGACGCCGCCCACGCTATAGTCACCGCCTCACACAGCTCGACAGCTTATGCGGGCCCACGCTACAGTCACCGCCTCTCTTGCAGACGCCGCCCACGATACTCGCTGCTCAACCTTCGACTCCCGCTGTGCCAGGGATTTCATACGATGGTCCAGAGGATGCAAAAAAGATTGATATTGCTAAGCCAGGAGAAGAGCCTCGCTATGTGTGGATTGCCACAGACTTGTCCTTAGATGAGGAGAAGTTATTAATACAAACAATAAAGGAGTATCGTGATGTTTTTGCTTGGAGTTATAAAGACCTCAAAGGAGTTGATCCAAGCATATGTCAGCATACAATTCCATTGCGAGAGGATGCAAAACCCTCCAAGCAACGTCCTTATACCTACAATGAAAATTTTGCACGGAAGATAAAGGAAGAAATAGACAAGCTCTTAGAGGTAGAATTTATCTATGAGATTGAACACACTGAATGGGTCTCCCCTATTGTAGTGGTGCCCAAGAAAAATGGAAAACTTCGAGTATGTGTCAACCTCAAGAAGGTAAATGCAGCTACTGTGCGTGATCATTACCCACTTCCAATCACGGATCATGTTCTGGAACGAGTTGCAGGGAAAAAGGCATATAGTTTCTTGGATGGATTCTCCGGGTATAATCAAGTGTCAATTGATCCAAAGGATCAACACAAGACAGCCTTTGCTACTGAAGATGGCATCTTTGCCTATCGTGTTATGCCATTTGGTCTAACAAATGCACCAGCAACCTTTCAGCGGTTAATGAGTCATGTATTCAAGGAGTACCTTAGGCAATTTCTTGAGATTTTCATGGATGATTTATGTGTTCACTCACAAGAGCGTGATGATCATATAGAACACCTGAGACTTGTGTTTCAAAAGTGTCAACTTTATCGTATATGCTTGAATCCTGACAAGTGCAAATTCATGGTAAGACAAGGGAAAATTTTGGGCCATATTGTTTCTCGCAATGGGATTTCAATAGATATGGATAAAATTGATGTCATTGTCTCATTACCTCGGCCTATCAACCCTAAAGGGGTACAAACTTTCATGGGACATTGTGGCTATTACCGTAGATTCATCTACATGTATGCTGTCCTAGCCAGACCATTATATGCTCTTCTTGTAAAGTTTAATTGGACTGATGAGTGTGAGGAATTCTTTGAAAAGTTGAAGCAAGCATTAGTGACTGCACCCATTTTATGGGCACCAGATTGGAACCAAATCTTTCATGTCCATATTGATGCTTCAAACTTTGCAATTGGATGTATTTTGGCTCAATTGGGAGAACACAATAAGGATTTCCCAATCTCATATGCTAGTCGACAGTTGAACAATGCTGAGAGGAATTACACCACAACAGAAAGAGAAGGATTGTCCATGATATATGCAGTGAAAAAGTTTCGCCATTACCTTTTGGCAAACAAATTCATATTTTTTGTGGACCATCAAGCATTGCTATATTTGGTGAATAAGCCTTGTGCAACTGGAAGGATAGTAAGATGGTTTATCATCCTTCTTGAGTTTGATTTTGAAGTTGCAGTTCGAAAAGGAACAACTCATCTAAGAGCAGATCATTTGTCTCGAATCACCTCTGGCGAAGCTCCTGTGGGTGTGGATGATGATATGTTAGATTCAACACTTTTCCTTGTAGAGACAGCTCCTAGATGGTCTGAATCCATTTTAGAAATTTTGACAAGTGGGCAAATACAACTAGCAGGTCCTAATGTGGACCTATGGCGACCATTCAAGTTAATTTCCGGGAGATTATATCGTCAGGGTAATGATGGAGTGTTGAGGCTTATACCTAACCCTGACCAATATGAGGAGATCTTGGAATGGGCACATGCGGGTATAGATGGAATCCATGCATCAGCTACAACTTGTGTGCGACGTATATCTCAAGATGGGCAATGGTGGCCTACCCTGCATGCAGATGCTGAAACATTTGTTCGTAACTGTGCTTCATGTAAAATTCAGAGGCCAATTTATAATGTCACATTATTCCAAATTTCAACTACACCAAGTTGGAGTAAGTATATTGTGGACTATCTTCAGCATGGTCATTTCGATCAAACAATTCCTAAACATCGAAAGCAGGCTATTAAAATTGAGGCGGCAAACTATATGCTAATAGAGGGCCAACTCTACAAGAGGGGCAAAGATGGCAACTTACGCATGTGTGTATGTGAAGCAGACTATCTGAAAATCTTAACTCATGCACATGCAGGTGTTGGTGGTGGACACTTTTCTGGCAATACCACAGCTAAGTTGATTAGGTGGTCTGGGCTTTGGTGGCCAACCTTACAAATGGATGCCGAAGAATATGTGAAACGTTGTGACGATTGTCAAAGGACCAAACCTCCCATCACAAAGGACAGTATGCCATTACGGCCTATGTTAAGCACACGTACTTTTGCAAAATGGGGTATTGATTTTGTCGGTCCCATTAAACCTCCAGCTCGTAACACGCATGCAGAATATATTATAGTCGCAACCGACTATTTGACCAAATGGGTAGAGGCAAAGGCAACAGTCAAAAATGATGCCAGAACCACAGCCAAGTTCTTGTATGAGTACGTGTTTATACGCTATGGCTTACCTATTGAGATCGTTAGTGATCAAGGTGTACACTTTGTAAATGAAGTCATAGAATTTTTGCTTCAAGAATTTATGGTAATTCACAAGCGTTCTGCACCCTATCATCCCCAGACCAATGGACAAGCAGAGAGTACTAACAAGATTCTCTGCACAGCACTCACAAAGATTGTTGAGGGACATAGGACTGATTGGGAGCAGAAGTTGCACTCAGTTCTCTGGGCATATAGGACAGCCTATAAAACATCTGTGGGCACAACCCCATTTGAACTTGCTTTTGGGCTAGATGCAATTCTTCCCATTGAATTTCTTGTACATACTCTACGAGTAGCTAAACAATTGGATTGGACTGGTCATGAGCTTTCACAACGCGTTGACGAATTGGAAAAGCTTGATGAGACCCGCTTATTGGCAGTAATGGGGATGTATGCCGAGAAGAGGAGACAAAAGCAATGGTATGATAGAAACGTAACAACTGGCCGATTCAAAAAAGGAGACCTGGTGCTCTTATACACACTTAAGAAGCATAAGAGAAAGCTCAAAAAACGTGGCTTAGGACCGTTTGTGATTAATGAGCTTACTCCAAGTGGTGCAGTGCGTTTAGAGACACTAGAAGGTGAGCAAATGCCTAACTTCATTAATGGAAGTCGTCTCAAGAAATACAATGAACCATTCACTGAAGCCATGCTTCAACAAATGCATGCTGCACAAACACGGAAAAAAGCACTTGACCTACTTAAACGTCAGGCTCAAGAGGAGGCTAAAGCTAGAGTTGCAAAAGCCAAGGAGCGCCGCAAAGCTTCTATGTTAGCCATACAGTTGGCTACTGATGAACCATATGTCGAACCATTCAATATTCAAGTGGGACTTCATCTTCATGAGACTACCTACTTTGTCTCTGCCTTAATTGACTCTGGTGCAGATTATAATGTTCTCTCGTTTGACACCTGGATAGCCTTGGGTCAACCACCACTTGTGCAAATTCCTGTGGACCTACGAAGCTTCTTCGGAGAAGATAACCCTATAGAGGGAAAATGTGTCATTATGATGACCATTCAGGATGACCAGATGTCAGTGCCCTTTTATGTGGCACGTAAGTCCAAGGCAGTAGTAGAGGTTGTTCTCGGTAGATCGTGGTTAAGTGCTACCAATTGCTCATTAGATTGGAAGAATAGACAATACAAGTTGCAAATTAATTCTGATTGCATCTTGGGATCTGCTACACCACGAGCTTTATCGTGTCAAAGGGGTAATGTTTCTACCTCACCCAACCCACAATCAAAATCTGCTCTTGAAGCTCCAAAACAAATGATGTGGACAATTGATGAGTACTCAAGTGAGGGCCATGGCTGGCATGTTCCAACTACTCTAATTGCTGCTCAAAGAAGGCCAGGTAAGAAGGAATTATCAATGTGGCTACCCAAAGATGCGTACAAAATTGTACCATCTAGTCCAGTTGCTAAGCCTCTTAAGAAGCACATCATTTCCAAGCCTAAACCTCGGATTGTTACTCGATGGGTCCCAAAACATGTTCTCAAAGCACAAGGCTATTATGAGGGTGCAACAGCAATTTGGCTTCCAAAATGTCATGCTTTGACAGGGGTAAAAGAGTGTTTCAGAAAGATTCCAAAAGCCACAATTGATTGTCCATATCAATGGGTGCAAAAGAAATCAACGCAAACTATTCAAGAAAGAAAAGGTGGCTGTGATAGCACCTACAAATCTACTTGTGTTGATCTTCCTAAAACAAGTATTGAAACACCTGTTGTCCCGATTTCACCTGGTTACACAATTCAACCATCAACTTGTGTACCTACGACAAGTCCAAATGTGTCTCATTTGAGCATAGATTCTGGTACTTCCATGCCTAAATCCTCTTATCTTGCTCAAATTCCAAGACAATTGCTAAAGTTTCCACCGCTTCAAAAGGATATACCAAAAACTAAAGATAAGGCATTAACACTACAATTAAAGCTCTTTGGTAAATCAATGTTTGAATAATGTAGTTCCTTATGCCTTTAGAAGATGTGTTTTCATTGAGATAATCTTGTTTTTGATTGGAATTGTCATGATGGATATGAGTGTTCTAAATTTCATTGTTCTACGTCCAGATAACTCCTGATGGATATTTGGCGAGATACATGTCCACCATGCATTGACCCTGATAGTACTCGACCAGATCATCGCGGGGGTTATAGTGCTCCTCCATTTCAAACACATTCTAGGTACTTCTATGCTCCCTTAGGTGAAAGTTACTGTGGGCATCACTTTGTCACATTATTCTATCAACAGCATCACCCATTTTCACATTGTCAAGAGTGTGCACGGCTTGTATTAGAAGAAGCTTCACATATTTGTTGGATATGCCGCTCTTACTTTAGACGATATGGCACGGGCTTAATGAAGCAAATTGTGGGAGTTACACCCCAACGCCATAATCTTCTTAATGTGAGAATACCAGAGAGAGGACCACATCAGCGTAGATTACCTGAGGAGGTTCAAGCACAACAATGGAGGGATACAAGCCTAAATGACTTGCAACCACCGATCTTGCAAGCCCTCCTTCCCCAAGCCTCCACATGTCAATATTGGATCAATATGAGTACCTACATTGCACAGTTCCAAAATCGAAACTGTCTGATTAACCTTCCCATAGAACCAATGCCATACTTTAGTGAGGAAGCACTCCTTCCTCTACCACCTTCTCCAGCGGGGCAGGTTTTTGTGAGGGGTTGTCTTTGCATCCTGAGGAAATTGATACCATCTTTCCAGCAGACGAGGACACGGATCCACCACCAGCGCAAGGGTAAGCACATCGACTCCACAATAAGATCGACAAGCCAGGGCACTTTTCTCCCATTGGGTTTTTTCCCCTCGGCTATATTCGGTGTTTGGCACCAATGGCAAATTTTATTTTTTTTTCTTTTCTTTTCTTGTTTGTTAATAAAACTTTTGCAGAGATCTTCGCTAAAACAAGAGCATCAAACACGCCCCAATAGTCCACCTATCGTGCACACAAATTAGGAAGGGGGGAGACATGCTACGCTTACAAAGATCAAGGAGGAGTAATCTGCACAAAATCAGCAATGCATCAATGCAAACGAACAACATCAACAGGGCACTACAACAGGTGTATTCAAATCTTAATCTTTATTTCTTTATGTGCTCTTATCTTTCGAATATATGGTTTGCATGTTCACACAATATTGGCTGGTTTGAGTTTTTGATTAGTTGTTAAAATATGGTGAGTGAGTTCTAGAGTCTTAGAAGACTTAGTAAAAGATATTTCTATCTAAAGACAGTGTAGGATATATACCAATGGAGTATGCCAAGTACTTATGTTTTCAAGGTATATTAGTTATCCTTAGTGGTAGCTACCTCTTAGATATGAGCTAGGTGCTAGGAGTCATAAAAATTTATGAAAATATACCCTAAAAATATATATATATATACAAAGTGAATTGAGACATGAAGTGTCTACCGCCATGTGAAATGCTTGGTAGGTCCTGAGGTTGTCTTAGCACCTTGGGGCCGATGCCTTGGTTTCCATGGGGTGAACACTGATGTCTAAAAACTTCAGAAGAAGAACTTTGAGGAATCTATCGCCTTGATAGATGTTGGTAGGACTCGGGGGTACACTATGGGCCCTCAAGACCGATGCTTTCATCTTCAAGGGGTACTCCTTAGGTCATAACAGAAAGAAAAAAGGTCTGTCGCCCTTGAGATACTTAGCGGTCTTTAGATTCTCTTGGCGGAGGTATCTTGGCCATTGCTTGGGTCTCTTTGGGATAGAACCTTAATCTTTATCACCTTCTACACACATATCAAAAAAGAAAAAAAAATGAAAAAAAGAAAAAAAAAACGAGAGTTCCAATCACCTTTGCTCATATTTAGGAGTAGGTATGCCACTTAGGAATAACTTACATACTTGTAGGACATTGAGACTACGGTCATAACCTGTGGTGTACAAAGCACACTTGCCTTTACGTAGCACTATCTACTACTTAAGTCTCACTTTGACCAGTCTTTACTCACCTATTTTAGGACTCATTAAAACTTTAATCAGCCTTGCACTTGTATGCTCACGTGTGAAATCATCATTGCTGATTTTTCTTTTCTTTTCTTTTCTTTTTCTTTTTCAATAAGAGACTTTACTTGTATCCATTGTCTTTTTTGTTGCAGCTCTTGCTACTACCGCGCTCGAGGACGTGCGCAAAATAGGAAGGGGGGAGTGTTGAAGATTAATACAAGGATGCAACAAAAAAAGATACTTAGGGCTCTTGTAAAGAGTTCCACTTTGTAGATGTATGTGGGAGAGGGCTTCACAATAATCCCACATGGGAACTTTTGAGAGTTCTAGAATTTTTGTATAAAAGGTGGCTCATTTGAGAGCATGGACACATTGGGCAAACTCATGTTTGAGCTCTCTTGAGACTAGCTCTCCCTCTTCTTCCATAGAGGTGCAAGCTCTTCTCACTCCCTATCTACATTGTTGTAAGTTCTATTCTTTTGTTAATTCAATGCAATGAGTTGATATTTGTCTCTCTTCCTTTGTCAATTCTCTAGTATGCATGATTCTTATTGATAGCTTCAAGAGTTGTGTGCATGCTAGGGAAATGATTATTTGAGAATGAAGAATGCTTGATCTTGTGTAAGCAATAGCTAGGCTTTCTTCTTGTTTGGATGTATGGATGAATGGAATGTGGAGTTGAGCAATAGCAAGATTGAGCTTGAGTGTGTGTTGAGTCTATGTCAATAGTAGTAGTTTTCTTCACATTCTCTCCATCAAATGGATAAGCTTTTGTGCACCGGTACGGGTTGAATCCCTAGCTCCGAAAGGGATGCAAATCCCATTGGATTGAGCTAAGTGTGGATCATACTACTCTTGCTACAAGTGAGAGAGTTATTCCGTCTCTCCACATGCACTGACAACACTTATGTTAAGACATGAGATCACTTTTTGGATTTTCATATTGGATGACAAGAGATTACCTGCTAGGTTTTCATATTTGGCATTTATATTTTTGGAAGGACTCAGCCTCAAACCTTCGTACATACCAATTAGTATTTTCTGCTTTTAGTAGGCCTAAGACTCTATAATTAGGCTTGCTATATTTTTTGAAGAATCTTGTACGCTTAAAGACTCAAAAAATTATTTGGCTTTATTTTTGGATGGTCTTTTTATAAATAGCAAGAATCAATATATTTAAATATGGGTGAGTGATATGATGAGCCACACTCACCTAAGAGAGATTAAACCCAACCATGTGTCGATGGTGACTTCTTCTCTATATTTAAATATAGATGAGCAATATGATGAGCCACACCTAAGAGAGATTAAACCCAACCATGTGTCGATGGTGACGTCTTCTCTATTTTCAAGCTTTGATGGTTTATACTATTTTGTTGAATTGTTTACGTAAGGTTTGGTCTTGAATTTGTGAGAAGTTTATGTTCTATTAATTTCTATGTTTTGAGTTTGAGTAATTCTTCTCTCCAAGGTGTCATAAGATCCTAACAATGTGTGTGTGTGTGTGTGTGTGGTGAGAGAGAGAGAGAGAGAGAGAGAGAGAGAAAGAGAGAGAGTATCTAAATGTATATGTGTGTTTGTGTGTGTGAGAGAGAGAATATCTAAATGTGTGTGTATGAGATAGAGAATATCTAAATGTATGTGTGTGTGTGTGAGAGAGACAAATAAATTGAGGGATTAAGACAATGAAAGTGAATCTGTGTGTGTGTGTGTGTGTGTGTGTGTGTGTGTGTGTGTGCATACATGTGAGAGACAGAGAGATAGAGAGATCTTTCAATATTATATGTGGAATGACCCTCTTTTAGAATCGAGAGAGACATCTTTCAGTGCTATATATGGGATGACCCTCTTTTAAGATTGAGACGAGCCTCAAATCAAAGCAACATTCAATTAGGTGCATCTAGTATGAATATATACATATATGTAGTAAGTTTGGCATTTAAAAATGCTTTGTTGGACCACCTTGCTTGCATGTGATGACCGAATGAGCATCCTCCTACCTATATACCATCCACCATGGGTTCATCCAATTTATCAATAATTTGAAGAGATATTACCCATACATTATCTCAAAATTTGTCTATTTAGTAAGTGGGAGAACATGTCATTAGCCTTAATGATAAATGACTTGTTGTCTTGGGAGTTCACTATATGTAAACTCTTTATATCACGTGCATTCAAGGCCTAATTTAAAAACCCCTTATCTATAAATTTTTCATGAATAAAAGACACCATTTTTTTATTCAATTTGTAAATACCCCCTTTAAATGGTGGCTTGCACATTAGGAAAAATTTGGACACAAATTAGACCCTTTAAGGATTTCTACACCTCCCTCTCATAGACACACATACACACCCTCTCTTCCTATCATTATCTCTCTACCCTCTTGCCCATCATCCCACTCTTTCTCACTCTCTACCCTTTGCCACTCACTATCTCTCTCTTACACACACACACACACACACACATATATAACCTTTGTAAATCACGACCAAATGAACATGTATGTGAATCATTGTGTGGATAGCCAACATGGTCTCTCGAACTACGGAACAAGTGAGTAAAGTTATTAGGGCACCTCTCCCACTTTGAGTCTAAACCCAATCATTGTATTGTATACCTGCCCTTGTGTAAAACTTCAAGCCTCATCCAAGGACATGACTTCTACTAGCCGCCTGATTTTCAAAGGCCTAAGCCGCTTCCACCACAAAAGAAGACCTCATATAGAGAACTCCTATATCACATACTTTTCATGCCACCTTGACGAGCTGCCTAACACCATGACTACGCAAAGATTATCACTAACATGCCGTACATCTAGCTATAGATTGGTCCTAAATCTACGACTAGACCTTACACACCCATTTCACGGCATATCCTAAGCCATCCACCCCTCTCCGACCTGACAATAGCTTCACCACCAACCCAAATGACACGAGTACGCAATCACCATTTGAAAGGGAGATATCTTAGCCACTTTGTAGGTTAAACATGATTTCACCCAACTGACCTACCGTAAAGTAATTTGCAATCTTACCCGCCCGAACGGGCAACACCTCTATCTTTTGACAATCGCGGGCTTTATAAAGTGGTCTTACCATGAGCTCAATGCAAGTTGCTTAATATACATACTTGCTTTTGAGTAGAAACAATGACCCGAGACTTTTGTTAACTTTTGTCTAACCTACTATGAAAGCTAGCCACTTATATATGTATGTCATTTTTTACGTTGAGCAATACACATTCATCCTCTTGCAATCGAATGCTTGTCCTCCTAATGTCATTTTTTACGTTGAGCAATACACATTCATCCTCTTGCAATCGAATGCTTGTCCTCCTAACCCTCTTGCTTGTGTTCTATTGCATTTGGCTTAATGGATCAGGCAAAGGAAGCACTACTTCACCCCCTTAGCAAAGGAGAATTCCATTGTGACAAAGAAATGAGTCATGAGACGGACGAGCTAGCACATCCACATGAGAAGTTGCATTAATAGCTCTACAGCAAAGTACCAAATGACGCATGATTCAAGGCTAAGATAAGCTCATGACTTGGAACACTATTGCACAACATAAATAGATGGCATAGTCCTTGTATGTGTTCAACTCAGAACCATGAACTTGACCATGTACTTCTGGGTAGCTCAGTGTTTGTGTTTCTATAAATCACCAATAAGATACAAAACATTTGATATGTTTTAATGTCAAGTGGATAACCACAACGCTATTGAGTCCATCCAACAAGTAAGGAAGGTTCCGAAGGAGAGATTAAATTTGAGATAAGAAGCTAGTTAGTAGCGCCGTTAGTATATAAGAAGAGAGGGACGTTGCCTCGTAGAAAGTTGGCATACCATGCTGCGGATAACTTGGCACGCCGCTTGGGCTTTGCTCCACCTTCAAAGTCCACGTGGATCAGCCCAAATCGATTAGAATAACCCTCGGCCCATTCAAAGTTGTCAAGCAACGACCACTGGAAATAACCTTTCACATTGCGTTGCTCCTCTCTACAATATACATTTCAATGCAACACGATAAGCTGCCACCATTCCACATGTTAATCAATGCAATCATCATCATGCTTTAATTATATATCCCATACGTAATAACATGATGAATCCAATGTTTTTTGTGATAAAAAAGCTTTTACTTGATTGCAGTGCTAAGAACACTCAGATGTTGTGACATGTATTCAACTCGTTGCTTATCGTTGAGTATTTCATGCAGAGGTGCATACGCGTTGGGATCCATTGTTCCTGTTTTATGGAGGACCGAGAGCACATTAAAGCATTAACTCTCTCTCTCTCTCTCTCTCTCTCTCTCTCTCTCACACACACACACACACACACACGAGCATTATCTGCTTATCAATCCAGATGATTGCAGTGCCGATATTGTGACATGTATTCAACTCGTTGCTCATCGTTGAGTATTTCATGCAGAGGTGCATACGCGTTGGGATCCATTGTTCCTGTTTTATGGAGGACCGAGAGCACATTAAAGCATTAACTCTCTCTCTCTCTCTCTCTCTCTCTCTCTCTCTCTCTCCCCCCCTCTGGATTTGAAACCTACCTTACTTGTTAGATGGACTCACCAAAAGGCGGACCTTAAAAGGCGAAAAGACTTATCTTGAGGATGACCTCACACCAGCCCAGGTCGCACACAGGAGGGAGTGCATGCCAGATGTGTGGAAGGCAGGGAAGTGGGCAGTGTACAGAGATGTGAGGGTGATTATCACCCAGTAGCGCTGTCCATGACGGTGCACGACCTATGAGACCAAGCTAGAGATTGTGGTCTGGAACTGCAATCATGCAGACAGATGCAGGCCTGTTTGAGGAAACATTTAGAGGGCATGACATGGTCCTATATATACAGAGACACATCAATGCCAGGGGAGCTGACTACCGGAGGTGAGGGGATATAGATGGGAGTCCGTCCACCACCCACAGCCAGGCATAGCAGGAGGCACTAGAGGCTCAGGCGGAGTGGCCATATTACAAAGAGAGGAGCTACAACGCGCGATACAGGTGGTCAGACGGGATGAGGATGCACAGTTCATGTGGGTGACGGAGATGGCCCAAGACATCTACCTTGCAGTGTGCTACTTTGCACCATCCACATCCAGATATGCCACCCATGGGGAGTCTGCCACTTTATGATGATATTATGAAGTTCTCCATCCTCGGGGATATCCTCCTAGTTGGAAACTTCAATGCCAGCACCGCCAGTGCACAAGTACCCTTCTTCAAGATAGATGATCCCATGTCCCAGGAGATCAACATGGTGAGCACAGATCTCGAGCGGCCATCACAGGACATGGCGGCCGCACGGACTATGGGGAGTACTTCTTGGCCCTTGGTGGGGCTCATAGACTAGCCATTTACAATGGCCTAGCCCGGTGGCCTGGTTCCAGCTCTTTCACTTGCTACCCCTTCGAACATGGAGCCAGTACAGTGGACTACTTGGTGGGCTCTCTCCTTGATAGCACTCATCCCGGACTTCACCATTTTGCCCCGCCCCTTCGGTGTTGCAGCTGATCACGCATACTTAGCCTTCTCCCTCACATGCAGAACACCACTTAGCCACCTGCTCTACCACATCATAACCACCCAAGATACCACTTCACCAGGGAGACTTCTTCCGTCTACTTCGCCTCCACTTTCCGTACACTCTCCGACCTCGACCCACACATCCCACTTGATGAGTTTACCACACAGGTGGCAGCCCACAACTGCCTTCCCACACACCAGATCCACTCCCAGACCACCAGGTGGGACTGTTCCACAGCTGGTATGATGAGGAGTGCCGCGAGACCCGTGCCCGCCTGCAGGGGAGGTTGCTCTAGGCTCCACCACTCACCAGCAGGCGCGAGCGATCTTCCAACGTCTCACACGTAGGAAGAAGCAAACCTATCTAGCCAATCTTGAGCAAGAGCTGTACCAGTTATTTCTGGGATGGGACTGCAAGGAGGCCTGGAGGATCTTCCAGGACCATCACCTGCCAACCCCGATCACCTCACACGACATATGGCATACCCACGCCACCTCCCTTTACCACGTCCTCGGACAGCCAACCCTCCCTCACCCACCTGAGCCTCGTCCCCCCCATTCCTCCCTTCCACTTGAGCATGGTGAGAGATGCTACTGACACGATGCAAAATGGGAGAGCACAGGATCATGATGAGCTGCTTGCCGAGCATTTCTCCCATGCGAGGGATGTGTTGGCTCCACTTTTGGTTCATATGTTTAACAGGGCCTTATGTGAAGGTTTCCCCGCCGCGGTTGGTTTTCTAATACCACAGCACTATCAGGTGAAACAGGGCTGCCCCCCGTCTCCTACTCTATTCGGGCTATACATTGATGAGATATCTGACTACATAGACAGACAAGGAGGACCACGAGCACAGCACTATCAGGTGAAACAGGGCTGCCCCCTGTCTCCTACTCTATTTGGGCTATACATTGATGAGATATCTGACTACATAGACAGACAAGGAGGACCACGAGCACGATTGGCAGGAGTCGTGATACCTATCCTATTGTATGCAAACAACATTGTCCTTATCTCTGACTCACCAGAGGGGCTACAGAGGCATTTGGATGCATTACGGGCCTTTTGCAAGGACAAGGACCTCACTATAAACCTTGGGAAGACCAAGGTTATGATCTTTAATACCTCCACGCAGTGGATAGGCAGATCCGCACCACAATTTACATATAGTGGGGAGCCCATGGAGCATGTGACCTCTTATGTATATCTTGGGATCACTTTTTCTGGACCACAGTTCTCAATGCAGAAGGCAGCCAAAACCAGATTGATGCATGGCTATGCAGCCCTACAGATACAGTTTCATGAGCTGAGGATGGAGCTCTGGCTATTGGACACACTAGTCACACCTGCATTATTGTGTATGGAGCTCCCATCTGGGGTCCCAGTTGTACCACAAGAGGAGACGGAGAGGGGAGCAAGCTCAGACAGATACGAAAGAGGTATATGATGGGTGGAAGCCGATTGAGAGGCCCCTAGTGATGATGATCTCGCACATGATTAGGAGTAAGCCTTGGCGCTTCAGTAATACAGAAGATTTTGTGAGCAAAGATGGGGGCTGCACCGATTGTGACAGAGACTCTATTCAAGACAGTGACGTACTAGCACAGATTACGGGAGCTCCCACCAAATAGATACCCTCAGCTCACCCTAGAGTCCTTGAGACAGCTTGCACTAGACGGAGACATGCAATGCTAGTATGCACAGGTAAGCACTTCGTTCGATATACATGGCATGTACATGGGGGCACTCCCCCAGTTTCGATACAACATAGAGGTCCCCTCCTTTTCTCTCAGCCGTACAGAGGTAAATATGGTCATCAGGAAGGACATTGTGAGACTAGATACTCAAAGGACTTGGTGTTCACCCGTTCAGCCCCTGGGGATGAAGATGGCCTCCTACAGAGATCATCTTCTTCGATTGACAAAGGACGGTTTCATCATACGCCCGCGCTACATGGACACACATCTGTCATTTGGGGTGTGATGTGCGATTGGACAAAACCAGGCCTCATCCCATCAGTTGAAAGTGTGGATATGGGCTGGGGGCAGCTGCACCAGAGGGTAGGATATGCCAGCTTTGTCATACAAAGGCCAAGACAGAGGCCCACTATATATGCTAATGCCCGGTATACTATGAGATCAAGGGGAGGTCCCACTGCCTCTTCCAAGACGGATTTGGGCCACTTTCTAGGATTTCCCTAACCAAAGATGCTTGAAGCTCCTCCTTCTGGAGCTCCGCAAGCACAGGGAGTCCTTATTGCCGCCCAGACCCTCATTACAAGAGCCATTTTCTACACCTCACCGGATGATTTTATCACCCGCCCGGCGTACATGGATGTACACCTATCACATGGGATACGTTGTGCCATTGGACAAATCCGGACCTCATCACACCAGCTGCGGATTGAGACAAGGCGATATGTGCATCAGATCGTGGATGACCACATTTGTCAGCTATGCTACTAGGAGGTAGAGACAGAGGAACACTAAGTTTGCTGATGTACAGTCTATTATGAGATCCGAGGGAGATATCACTGCCTCTTCCGAGAGGGTTTTGGGCCGTTACGCAGGGTCATGGAGTTTGAGGATCAGAGATGCTTGGGATTGTTTCTACTTGAGCTCAGGAGACATAGAGAGACCCTCTTGGCAGACAGGAGGCCGAGCCATGATGTACCTAGACAGAGGACCCTGACAGATTTCTTCGGCACCAGCACCAGCAACCGAGCCCACACACCTCCTGATACCTCCTCCATTGGGCCATCAGAGCACCGACCACGCTCCCAAGGAGTCACCACTGATAGAGCAGTTATCTTATGTCGTGCTCGTCGGCCACGCCCACCAGGATCCCGACCGCGGCATCCTCACCATCGCCAGATCAGAGCCATTATTGCTCGGCATCGGAGGCGCCTACCTCGCTTCTATGACCTCTCCATTCTAGACAGCCCCATGGCAGAGATACTTGATCTAAGGAGAGGGCAACACTTCAATTGATCACTGTCAAGCGTTTTTCTGAGAGATATTTTGGGCTTGTGTACATATGGATGCATGGCCTCTGTGAGTTTTGCTCGGGAACGCCTTGGCAGATGTACAGAGAGAATGGTTTTGCTGTAGGCTTTGTACAGGCGTGTCTGGAGTAAGGTCAGCCTGCAGGTGGTATCGGCCGTTTGATGGCTTGAAATGTGTACGCGTCCCCAGGTATGAGTGGGCATTGGAAGGCTGCATTTGAAGAGTATAGCAACCATATTGATAATGAAGAGCAGGTGTTGAAGCTTTTGAGGATCTTTTTGAAGAGTGATGCTAGAGATTGGCTCAAAGGTTTTGAAGCAAAGGAAGCTAAGGCTGTACCACCTAATGTTTTGACATTAGACAGGTTGACAGAGGCTCTTTTGGAGCGGTTCCAGCGAGTTGAAGACTCAAGTGTGCTATGGCAGGAACTCAATGATTTGCAACAGGGACAAGGACAAAATGTGGATGACTTTTTGCATGTGTTCACAGGATTGTGGGATCGATGGTGTTTTTCTTTGCGGAGTGAGGCTCCCTCGATGTTTGTGAAGAAAGGATTGTTTGTAAGTGGTTTGCTTCCTGTGTTGAAGCTCAAGGTCGAAGGGAAGAAACCCAAAACGTTTGAGGATGCTGTGCAGATTGCAAGGGACAAGGAGTGGAAGATAAAGAAGATGGCAGAGCTCGGTATGCATTCAGAGGGTGTGCATGAGGATCTCTTTAATGCTGGAAAGGATGCCAAATGTTTTTTGCTGGAAAGAATGCCTTCAAGGTCAAAGCAGGTGAATAAATGTATGCTTGATAAGCCGTCAGGGTTCTTTTCGTGGTTGAAAGGGTGTCCGAATGAGAATTCCATACAGGTTAAAAAGCCAGAGCAAAAGGAGTGCTTGACAGGTCTTGAAGAGAAGCCATTGTTCTTGGAAAGCAGGGTTGTTGAAGATGTTATTATGCCGAATGAAGAGATGGATGTGCTAATTTGTGTGGAGGAAGAGATATCCTTGCAATCGTATGTCGATGCTGTTGTGGAAAGTGATTTGGAATGCTCTTTGGATTGTGTTCTTGATAATGCACTGGATGATGAGCTGGATTGTGTTCTTGATAATGCACTGGATGATCTGTTGGAGTTGGCTTCCTTAGAGAAGATTACTTGCATACCAATTGTGCAGGAAGGGAGTGGTGGAGTGACTGATGATGAGTTAGATGCTATTCTGGATGATGACATGATGGATTTTGCATGTGCGGATGCTGATCATAAGGTGTGTGTTCCTTGTCATGCCCAAGAGAATGAGTCGGTTGTCAGTAGTGAGAATGCATGTGAGGCTATTGTTGTTGGTCGAGGGGACCAAGATGCTTTGCCTGGGAGTTTAGAGAGCTTAGACTTGGTAGGGATGCATGTGCAAGATGTGTAGAATCTTGAAGGATCACCAATGGTCTTGAAGCTGGAAAAACTACAAGGAAGTGACAATGATGAGTCTACAGTGCATGAAGTTGCTGTGTTTGATGTTGATGGGCTGAAGGGAAATGGGTTTATGGTGGATACACCACATGTTGATGCTCAGCATATGGATGAGTGGTTTGGCTATAGTCTTGGTCTGGCAGTTTGTCCAGAGAGAGAGTTGGAAGCCAATGATGCAGGTTGCAAATTGAACGATCATGAGGTGTGAGTTGAAGATCAGGTGTTTGTTAAATCACTATATGATTTT
Source organism: Cibotium barometz (assembly GCF_041138505.1). Taxonomy (NCBI): domain Eukaryota; kingdom Viridiplantae; phylum Streptophyta; class Polypodiopsida; order Cyatheales; family Cibotiaceae; genus Cibotium; species Cibotium barometz. The sequence goes on along the minus strand of NC_141075.1, from coordinate 37,189,525 downwards.
GAGTGGGAATCAGATGTGTCAGAAGGGAGTAGAGGTAAGGAATGGTTGTTTCCATCACAAAACTGTGTGAGCTGGTATGGAGAAGGAAATGCAGTATATATTGATGAAGCCATATATGAAGAGCCCAGGGGGTTGCTGAAAGTGGAAGACCATAACAAGATATATCAATGGTTATTTGACAGAGGAAAATGCTTGAAGGATTGGAAGGTAGATGCTCCGAGATTTCTTTTTGATCCTGGTGGATAGTTATTGGAATTTATGCTTTTGCTCCTGAGCATAAATGCTCTAGCAGATGGGGGGGTTGGCAAAGTATGTCAGGCGTTTTTCTGAGAGATATTTTGGGCTTGTGTACATATGGATGCATGGCCTGTGTGAGAGTTTTGCTCGGAAACGCCTTGGCAGATGTACAGAGAGAATGGTTTTGCTGTAGGCTTTGTACAGGCCTGTCTGGAGTAAGGTCAGCCTGCAGGTGGTATCGGCCGTTTGATGGCTTGAAATGTGTACGCGTCCCCAGGTATGAGTGGGCATTGGAAGGCTGCATTTGAAGAGTATGTGGAGCATGGGAGCAGTTAAAAGATTATGGGGCCAATGTTGCCTTTAAATTGGTGAAATGGAAGAGAGAGAGCGGCTACATGTGGATAGGGATGGCACAAAATCATTGGTGTGAAATGAGGGTATTGGGGATGGCCATCTTCTAGGCCTTAGAAGAAATAAAAAATGATGATAACAATGTGGCCAAAAAAGCATGACCACGTGGAGCTTCACGTAGCTGCCAGTGTGCGAAATCTGGAAGATTGGCGAAGTCGGGTCGAAGGTGTAGTTGCCGCTGGGTGGAGATACGCGGGGGGGGGGGAGTCGCATACAACGAAGGGCCCGGGTCAGTCTGCAGAGCCGACGTTGGGGGTGTGAAGGCCGTCGTGTAGAGACTGGGGGGCTTCTCGGGCGTTACAAGTTGGCGCAGCCGTACACACACAGAGGGAGCTGCCCTTGAAGAGGGGTGAGTACTAGCGCAAGAGGGCGCAGCTGTTGGCGTTGGCGACTGGTTTTTAGCTGGCGGCTTCAACAGAGGCGTGGTGAGAGAGACGTGTGAAGAGCCGTCTTGGTTAAGCGAGACGAGCTGGCGTTACAGGTTGGCGTGGAAGAAGCCCTGGACATAGAGAGAGAAGACAGTGAGGGGCGGCCCTGTGTAAAGAGACCGCTTGCTGGGAATCGTGTAGGGACCAGAGGCGAAAGAGTTGGCTGTGGGTTTTAGCGTGTGTGAAGCACTAGGTGCTGAGGCGAAGACACAAAAGAAGGACACCTCGTAGGTGAGAAGGGCATGTGCAGACGCAAGCAGGCAAGTGAAACATTGGAGGTGTGTGGCTGGGCGCAGCAGGAAGGCTTCTCTGGGAAGGACAGAGCAAGTACAGGGAAGGTGGCCGTTTTTCTTGGTTCTGTTGTGGCGAAGGCGTGCAGAGGAGCCGCCTTGGTGTTGTGTTACTGAAGCTGCTGGGCGACTTGCTGTTTGACGTCAAATGCAGGCCGGGAATTCAAGGGAAACAAGGCGCCAGGAGGTTTTAGCGCTGACGGGAGCTGATAGCTCGAGGGATACAGAAGGATAAGTAGTGACGGCTGGAAACGTAAAGAAGAGAGGAGCTGAGGTGGTGTGGCCGTCTTGCAACCGGATGCTGCTAAAGAGAGGGCTACAGAGCAGTGCTGTGAGTAGTAGGTGATTACTGGGATATACATATATATTTTGTTGTGTGCAGTGTTACTGTCATGTATCTAGTATTAGAACTAGGTCCAGATGTCGATGAGTTGTATTTTGAAGATCCCACACTCTTTGAAGTTGTATTTTCCAATAGTTCTTCTGGTTATTGGTCAGTGGTTGTTTATATAAAAGAGGAGGAGTGGGCAGATTGTGAATGGATTTTGGATGAGGACGGTTCTGAGGACATTTTAGATGTCCAGTTATGTAGAGATGAGGATTTCTACTGAAATATAGGTTTTGTTTTGTGTTGTCTGTATGGCCTGGGTGGGTGGTGAAGAGTGAGAGTGATTTTTGTTTCCAGCATCGTGCTGGTCGTGCCCCTTGTGTTTGTTGTGTCTTCCAAGGCTGCTGGGTAGGTAGCTATAGAGACATTTCTTCTTTTCCCAGCCTCCCGACAGTTTTCTTACTTTGCCAACCACCTAGCCTGCAGGACATTCATGTCCTAGCAGTTAGTATCCATAAACTGTCAGCCTCCAGGGTCAAAAGGCCACTGTTGCATGTCTCTTCCAATTATACACGCCTGCCCATCTAGTTCATCTAGGTGATATACCAATTGGGAGTTCCTTTCATTCAAAACTAATGGCATCTCACCATTCTGGCTATCCTCTTCATGCACACTCTTAGCATCACCAAAAACTGGGTCTGCATAACCCTCATCCACATCTTCTTCTCCTTGGATCAATCCCAAACATACTTGGGCCTCACTTGCCCACTGCACAGCCACAGTTAAAAGCATATGCATTAACAATTTGCAACCCAAATCCTTGGGCCTTTGATTACCTTGCTCATAAGCATTCACTGTTGTGGAAAATTTTTCGTCTTTTTCCAGCATAGCATTCCCAGACCTCATAACCCCAAATTCACCTGACTCTGGCTCCCACATGCCGGGTCGCTAAAGCATTAGTTCTTCTTTAACCGGTTCAATAAGAAAATTCCCAGAATCCAGCAGATAAGCATTGCTCTCACTCACCGGATCATCCGTGACCAGCTTTCCACTTCCACTGTCCTCTTCGGAAGAGAGACTCATTTCCAAAGGTGCTTCAAGCATCATCTTGTCCTCTACTTCCTCATTGCCAACCACCTTTGGTTCTTCTTCAGGCTCAAGATTTTCCCTTGTCTCACCCATCGTGTCAAATCCTGCTAGATCCTCCATTTGCAATCCATCTCCTTCAATCTCTTCGTCTACTTGCTCTTTCACTCCATCCTCTTCTTGTAGACCATCTTCTTTCTCTCCCCTCCTCCCCTTAGGTTCCTGAACTGGCTCTTTAAGCCAAGAGAAGCATCTGTCGACATCTAAATCCCCGCCTATGATTGGCAAAACCTTATTCTCTGCAAGAATTTTCTCTGCTTGAACTTTAGAAGCATAAATAACATCACTTAACACACCCTGACTAGTGGAAACATTATAAGAAATCTGGTAATTCTCATAACCATAAGCTGGCATAACATCCACCGCTATAGACTTCACAGTGCTCTCATTAAACTGCCCAAAATCCTTGGCGACTGCCTTAGGATTTACCTGGTACATTCCCCTGCTAATTTGTTGGTACATAGTAGGTGTTCGTTGTTGCACAAAATCAACCTGGACCATATTCACATCAAGTCAACCATTCTTGACCACTTCGTCTTCCTTGATCATCCCATAATCCGCCATTTTCTTCAGCTTCCATTCTTTCTCTTCCGCAATCCTCACCGCCTCTTCATAAGTAGAAGGTTGCTTCAAGTCCACTTTTACCAACAAACTTTGCTTCAAACCTGCTATGAATTGCTTCTTCTTCACAAGCATGGGGGGAACTTCTGTTTCAAGAGCTAAACACCATCTTGTCCATAGCTCACTGAAAATTGTAACATAACTTGCCACACTCTGGCTTTCACCTTGCTTCAGCTGTTGGAGCTCCTGCCAAACGTCATTGGGATCTTCTCTTCTCGGAAACTCCTTTGTAAGGGCTTCTCTCAAGTTTTCCACCATCGTCATTCGAGATGAACTACCGATCGTTCTTTTTGCTTCAAACCCTCGAAGCCATGTACCCGCTGTGCCCTTCAAAAAGATCTGGAAGAGCCTTAAAATTTGATCCGGATTATCCACATGGTTGGTAATACATGCCACTTCCATTTGCTCCAAGAAATCCTCTACATCCTCATTCTTATCACCATGAAATTCAGGATAAGCAAACGCCATGGTTGCAACCTGTAAACTGAAGGTCCGGAGTTCGATCCTCAGTTGGGGCACCAAAAAACTGTCGGGAGGCTGGGAAAAGAAGAAATGCCTCTATAGCTACCTACCGAGCAGCCTTGGAAGACACAACAAACACAAGGGGCACCACCAGCACGATGCTGGAAACAGAAATCACTGTCACTCTTCACCACCCACCCACGCCATATAGACAACACAAAACAAAACCTATATTTCAGTAGAAATCCTCATCTCTACATAACTGGACATCTAAAATGTCCTCAGAACCGTCCTCATCCAAAATCCATTCACAATCTGCCCACTCCCCCTCTTTTATATAAACAACCACTGACCAATAACCAGAAGAACTATTGGAAAATACAACTTCAAAGAGTGTGGGATCTTCAAAATACAACTCATCGACATCTGGACCTAGTTCTAATACTAGATACATGACAGTAACACTGCACACCAACAAAATATATATGTATATCCCAGTAATCACCTACTGCTCACAACACTGCTCTGTAGCCCTCTCTTCAGCAGCATCCGGTTGCAAGACGGCCACACCACCTCAAAAGCGGCAGCTCCTCTCTTCTTTACGTTTCCAGCCGTCACTACTTATCCTTCTGTATCCCTCGAGCTATCAGCTCCCGTCAGCGCTAAAACCTCCTGGCGCCTTGTTTCCCTTGAATTCCCGGCCTGCAGTTGACGTCAAACAGCAAGTCGCCCAGCAGCTTCAGTAACACAACACCAAGGCGGCTCCTCTGCACACCTTCCCCACAACAGAACCAAGAAAAACGGCCACCTTCCCTGTACTTGCTCTGTCCTTCCCAGAGAAGCCTTCCTACTGCGCCCAGCCACACACCTCCAAACAAGGCCACCCAAACCTGAAAGACCATCTGTCTCCGCAGCAGCTGCACCAACCTCTAGTCTCACAGTTGCCAGAGGCGGCTCCTTTGCTCTTCACCAGCCTCCACGCCAACTCATCCAAGGCGGCTGCCTTCGCTACAGCTCTGCAGAATCACAGCAAGGCGTCCGCTTTATCTCCAGGCGGCTACTACCTCTCCCTTCTTTGTCTCTGCCAGAAGGCGACTCCACGCCCTCGCTCCTCGCCCACACATGAAAAACCCAGCAGTCTCTTAGCTCTGCACTCTCTCCTCTCCTCTGCGCCAGCCTCTACAGTCCGGTATCGTTGCCAACAACTGCACCAACAGCACACACCTCTGAGGCGGCACCCCAGCAGCTCTCCTCGCGACTGTCAATCCTTTGGCAGCTTCTCTGCGCCAACCACTACCAAGGCTTCCACGTCGGCCCTCTAGTCGCCCGCAGCTTCCAGCTCGTCACGTCGCCAGCCTCACCAATATCACCAGGCGACCTTCACTTACTCGCCAGCCTTCACGCAGGCGGATCCCACTTAGCACCTTCACTCTTCGCAATCACCCGCGAGCCACTTTCACGTACAGAGGCGCCTGCCCAACCTGCGTTCTGTTTAAGCTGCCTGCAGCTTAAGAAGGATAAGCAGTGACGGCTGGAAACGTAAAGAGAGGAGCTGCCGCTTTTGAGGTGGTGTGGCCGTCTTGCAACCGGATGCTGCTGAAGAGAGGGCTACAGAGCAGTGCTGTGAGCAGTAGGTGATTACTGGGATATACATATATATTTTGTTGGTGTGCAGTGTTACTGTCATGTATCTAGTATTAGAACTAGGTCCAGATGTCGATGAGTTGTATTTTGAAGATCCCACACTCTTTGAAGTTGTATTTTCCAATAGTTCTTCTGGTTATTGGTCAGTGGTTGTTTATATAAAAGAGGGGGAGTGGGCAGATTGTGAATGGATTTTGGATGAGGACGGTTCTGAGGACATTTTAGATATCCAGTTATGTAGAGATGAGGATTTCTACTGAAATATAGGTTTTGTTTTGTGTTGTCTATATGGCGTGGGTGGGTGGTGAAGAGTGACAGTGATTTCTGTTTCCAGCATCGTGCTAGTGGTGCCCCTTGTGTTTGTTGTGTCTTCCAAGGCTGCTCGGTAGGTAGCTATAGAGGCATTTCTTCTTTTCCCAGCCTCCCGACAGTTTTTTGGTGCCCCCACTGAGGATCGAACTCTGGACCTTCAGTTTACAGGTTGCAACCATGGCGTTTGCTTATCCTGAATTTCATGGTGATAAGAATGAGGATGTAGAGGATTTCTTGGAGCAAATGGAAGTGGCATGTATTACCAACCATGTGGATAATCCGGATCAAATTTTAAGGCTCTTCCAGATCTTTTTGAAGGGCACAGCGGGTACATGGCTTCGAGGGTTTGAAGCAAAAAGAATGATTGGTAGCTCATCTCGAATGACGATGGTGGAAAACCTGAGAGAAGCCCTTACAAAGGAGTTTCAGAGAAGAGAAGATCCCAATGACGTTTGGCAGGAGCTCCAACAGCTGAAGCAAGGTGAAAGCCAGAGTGTGGCAAGTTATGTTACAATTTTCAGTGAGCTATGGACAAGATGGTGTTTAGCTCTTGAAACAGAAGTTCCCCCCATGTTTGTGAAGAAGAAGCAATTCATAGCAGGTTTGAAGCAAAGTTTGTTGGTAAAAGTGGACTTGAAGCAACCTTCTACTTATGAAGAGGCGGTGAGGATTGCGGAAGAGAAAGAATGGAAGCTGAAGAAAATGGCGGATTATGGGATGATCAAGGAAGACGAAGTGGTCAAGAATGGTTGTCTTGATGTGAATATGGTCCAGGTTGATTTTGTGCAACAACGAACACCTACTATGTACCAACAAATTGGCAGGGGAATGTACCAGGTAAATCCTAAGGCAGTCGCCAAGGATTTTGGGCAGTTTAATGAGAGCACTGTGAAGTCTATAGCGGTGGATGTTATGCCAGCTTATGGTTATGAGAATTACCAGATTTCTTATAATGTTTCCACTAGTCAGGGTGTGTTAAGTGATGTTATTTATGCTTCTAAAGTTCAAGCAGAGAAAATTCTTGCAGAGAATAAGGTTTTGCCAATCATAGGCAGGGATTTAGATGTCGACAGATGCTTCTCTTGGCTTAAAGAGCCAGTTCAGGAACCTAAGGGGAGGAGGGGAGAGACAGAAGATGGTCTACAAGAAGAGGATGGAGTGAAAGAGCAAGTAGACGAAGAGATTGAAGGAGATGGATTGCAAATGGAGGATCTAGCAGGATTTGACACGATGGGTGAGACAAGGGAAAATCTTGAGCCTGAAGAAGAACCAAAGGTGGTTGGCAATGAGGAAGTAGAGGACAAGATGATGCTTGAAGCACCTTCGGAAATGAGTCTCTCTTCCGAAGAGGACAGTGGAAGTGGAAAGCTGGTCACGGATGATCCGGTGAGTGAGAGCAATGCTTATCTGCTGGATTCTCGGAATTTTCTTATTGAACCGGTTAAAGAAGAACTAATGCTTGAGCAACCCGGCATGTGGGAGCCAAGAGTCAGGTGAATTTGGGGTTATGAGGTCTGGGAATGCTATGCTAGAAAAAGACGAAAAATTTTCCACAACAGTGAATGCTTATGAGCAAGGTAATCAAAGGCCCAAGGATTTGGGTTGCAAATTGTTAATGCATATGCTTTTAACTGGGGCTGTGCAGTGGGCAAGTGAGGCCCAAGTATGTTTGGGATTGACCCAAGGAGAAGAAGATGTGGATGAGGGTTATGCAGACCCACTTTTTGGTGATGCTAAGAGTGTGCATGAAGAGGATAGTCAGAATGGTGAGATGCCATTAGTTTTGAATGAAAGGAACTCCAAATTGGTATATCACTTAGATGAACTAGATGGGCAGGTGTGTATAATTGGAAGAGACATGCAACAGTGGCCTTTTGACCCTGGAGGCTGACAGTTTATGGATACTAACTGCTAGGACATGAATGTCCTGCAGGCTAGGTGGTTGGCAAAGTATGTTAGGCGTTTTTCTGAAAGGCGTTTTTGGCTTGTGTACATATGGGATGCGTGGCGTGTGTGAAGGTTTTGCTTTTGAGGGCGTTGCAAGATGTACAGGGCGGACGGTGCTGTCCGGAATGTGGTTCGCTAGAGTTGGTTTCAGCTGTTCGGCCGTTTGAAATGTGGGCGCGTCCCAAGTACAATGGGCACTAGCAGGTTGTGTTTGAAGTGTATGAAGGCATGGGGAGCAATTAATATTGGTGTGGCCAATGTGCCTTGAGCAATGGTGTGAAAAGCATTGTGTAGCCATCTCTTAGGCCTTAGAGAAGAAATAAAAAATATAATAAACGTGGCCAACCTATAAAATAGCCACATGGCAGTTTACATTGCAGCCAGCGTAGCTGCCAGCGTGCGCAATCTAGAAGCTGGCGAGGAGCGGAAGACAAAGAGCTGGCCTTGTTTTGTTTTCTGGGGCTTTAGGGCGTGTGCAGCCACAGGCACAAGGAGAGACGCGAAGGGGCTTCTCTAGTGAAAGGGAAGCACTGCAGGGGGGCCTCAAGGTGCGCAGGTTGAGCGTGGACTTGCGCCTTGAAGTGGCCACAGAGGATAGCAGCGAAGAAGAGGGGCTGGACCACCTCTGTGTGCGCAAGATAGCTGACGGGCTGGCGGGCTCTGGACGCGGCAGTGGACGAAAACGAGGGAGTCGCCGCCCACAGTGGAAGCTGCTGCAGCTGCAAGCAGCTTAAACAGAACGCAGGTGGCCGCCGCCTTGTAGCTCTCGGGTGGTGCTGCTGACAGGCGCTGGGGGTGAAAGTGAAGAGCGAGAAGCAAGGTTGGTGTGGACGCGCAGGTCGGGCTGGCGAAGGCGTCGAGAGGAGCCGCCTTGCGGTGGTAAGCTTGAGCGTGTGTAGCCACAGGCGCAAGGAGAAAGAAGGTGGAGACGCTGGTGTAGCGACGGGGAGCCGCCAAGAGGGTGGACATGACGAGCTGGACGTTGGGGCGACTGGAGACGCCGACTAGGAGGCCTTGGCGTTGATTAGAGCAGCCGGGAGCTACAGTAAGCGGCGGGTGATGCGCAGCTGACTGGCGCAAATGAAGGCAAAGGGTGGTGATGAAGGTAAAGGCCGCCCTTGAGGTGAGAGAGCAGGTGTGAGCTGAAGGAGGGAAGCGTGGCTAGTGTGGACCGCGTAGGTGAAGCCGACAGTGGACAGCGTGAACGGGTGCCGATTGGAAGAGGGGACAGTGTTGCTGCTTGGTTGGTGGGGCCGGTAGCATTGCAGAGGAAGAGAGGAAGAGGCTGGCAGAGGATCAGGAGAGAGAGAGAGAGAGAGAGAGAGAGAGAGAGAGATGTTTGGGTAGCTGCTGCTGGCGACACATGCAGAAGTGATGGGCTGCAGAGAGTTGAGGGTTAGCTGGTGGGGCGCCCTCTGAAGAGTGAGTGGCCGGGTTCATTCTGGTGTGATTGGCACAGCAAGCAGGCGAGAGGTTCGCGGTGATTGAGGATGTGGTGTATCCTCGGCAGTGTGACAGGTCTGAGTGTTGATGTGTTTGGTTGTGTGAGTAAGGCTTCTGTGTCGGGAGAAGCTTGTATACAGTGTTTTCTGGGAATATATTGCTGGGTGTTTACTTTGTCTATGGTGCCCCTGTTTTGTGCTGTCTTTCTGGTGTGGGTAGTGTGGTGAACTGAGAGAAGTGTTCCAACCGGTGGCTGGTGGTGCCTCCGTTGTGTTGTTATTTTCCAAGTTTGGGAGGTGAAGGGCTATAGAGGCAGTGGTTCTTTCTTCTTTTTTTCACCTCACAATCACCATACATGGATCTACCTGATATACATTTTCCAGTATTTTCTAGGTTTTTTCTACTCAGTATCATCTCGGAATCTTGCAGTTTTGCTCTTATAACTGTAGGACAATCAGTTTATTGTACTTTTTAGTCTTGTTCTCTCTGATGAGACACCAACTTCAGATGTACTCTCAGTTTTGGTCTCATAGGCCATTATGGCCTCTTAGAGACGTTAATATATCATTTCATTTCTCTCTCTCTCTCTCTCTCTCTCTCTCTCTCTCTCTCTCTCTCTCTCCAACCACATCTACCGCCAACTCCAAGATGTGGAACCTATTGTCCCCCTATCAACCCTCACATCACAGCTCACCACCATACTCCACACATCCGCCACCTATTCTTTCATCTGCACGCGGCGGTCTACCGCCAAGCCACCTTGCCGTTCCATGCCCCAGAACTGTTGGTATGATGACGAATGCCGGGCCACACACTCCCGTCTTAAGCATGAGGTACGGATTGGGTAAATCACGAAGCGCCAAGCGCAACGGATTTCTCAACAGCACACCCAATGCAAGAAACGGGAGTTCTATGCTCGGAAAGAGGATGTGTTATACCGACTTTTCTTAGGGCTGAACTGCAAAGAGGCCTGGAGGAAACTCCAAGAACATCACCCTCCCAAACCTATCATCTGCCTGGACACATGGCACTCCTATGCACGCTCCCTCTATCATATCCCCTACCCCCACCACAAGATCCTCGTCCCACCACCTCCACCTTCTTCACAAAGGGCATGGTCCTCAAGGCCATTCGTAGACTACGCAATGGGCGAGCCCACGATCATGAGGGACTCACTGCCGAGTACATCTCGCATGCCGATGATACCCTAGCACCCCTACTAGCCTACATGTTCAATAGAGCCCTTTGTGAAGGATTTCCACCCTCTTGGTCCACCAACACCATCACCCCCATCCTCAAAGCCGGAGATCCACTTGATCCTAATAATTACAAGACGATCATGATTGGCCACACATTGGCCAACTCTGTGACAAAAAGTTCGAATCCTGAGCTGATACAAAAAAAGCACAAATCAGCACAACCAACCTGAGAGATGGCGGGCACGGAACCTCGGAAGTGCGGGAGGAGCTGGTAGGGGCTGATTTGTGCAAGGTAGGAGCTCCTTCAATCTATTTCCCAGTCGCCTGTAGACATTTTTTCGAAAAACGTGTTCTCTGGATATAAAACATTGAAAATCGTAGGTTTTCCTAGGCTACATGAAAGAAACGTGTTTCATTCCAATGAAACGTTTCATTTCATTCAGATGGAATGAAATGCGTTTTATTGCAACTATGCATCGGACCGAGCCTCTGCACTCCAACGTGCCCGACGCCCTCGGCCACGATCGCCTCATTAGCTCCGGATCCAAGACATGCTCCACTGCCATCGAGCTACCTTTCCACGTGACGTAGCTAAGGGAGACCTCTCGACCATACTCATTAGCCCCATGCTTGATATTTTGGAGAGTGGTATACCATCTACTCGGAGCTGATGTTGCTCTCATGTTTCTATGTTCTTAGTATTCCATGATGAGTTTCCATGGACAGTTTTGTATCATCCCCGTGAGATAGCTATGTTTATGTTTTCTTTCTGTTTTATTTTCCATTCCATGATGAGATATGCCATGGACATTATTGTATCACTTGGTCTCATAGGCCCATTGGGCCCTTTCACACCCCCACGAAGGCACCAAATGCCTACCGCAGAAGACTGAGGGAAGGAATCATGTCCCCTGGCTCACGAAGGATTACGAAGATGGCCCGACGAGATGAGGCCCTTTATGAGGAGCTACAGCTTCACATAAGGATAGAGATGAACACCATGCGACAAGAGCTTGAAAAGGAATGGACCGAGTAGATGCATGCCCAAAGGAAAGTGATATACGAAACGCTGAAGGAAGAGATATATGTCCAATTGAAGGAAGAAATGCAAGCCCAAGTTCGGGTTGAGATGGAATTAGCCCAAGCATTGATGCACACGGAAATGAAAAAAGAGATGCAGAAATGGAAGGATGACATGCTCCGAGAGATTGGCACAGCAGTTGCATCGTACGAAGGCACTTTGAAAACATGTATGGCTGACCGCGAACAAGACATCACAGAAATGCAAAACACTTTGGAATCATGTAAGGCAAAAGTGGCTGCTGCAAAAGGAAATGCATTCATGGGCTGAAATTGCCAGTGCCACAAAGAAACAAATTGAGGAAGTCAACCCATTGATTGAAGTAGTAAAAAAACAGAAGGATACACCAATCAATAAAGTAGAGGTGATGAATGCTACATTGGAAGAGGAAGCCAACAGACGGGCATGTGCCTTACATGTACGTGTAGTTGGGTGGGAAGATAAGGGAAATCCCCAAGAGGATGCAAAGCTCTTGCAACAAAAATTGCAGCCACTGATGTACCCATTACCAGAGCATGGCGAGTAGGCAGAGATGAAACCAGGGCGAAGATATTGATCATCAGGTTTGGTGACTTGGAGAAGAAGAAGACCTTCCTCTCCAAACGGATGGCCCTTAAGGGGGAAAAGATTTATTTGGATGAGGACCTTACACCAGTGCAGATAGCACACCGTAAGGAACACATGCCATGTGTGCTTGAGGCAAGGAAAGAGGGAAAATGGGCGGTACACAGAGATGGCCGAGTCATCATTACGGAGAGGAGGCCCGCTTGACGGTGCACGGCCTATGAGACCTTGCAATTCACGGTGTGGAATTGCAAGGGAGCCCTTAGAACAGATGCAGTATACTTTGAGGATATTTCAGACAGAGTGATATTGCTATGTATACGGAGACCCATCAGTGCACAAACAAGAGACTTCCTAACATCCGAGGTTATAGATGGGAATCAGTTTTCTGCCCTCAGCCACGCACAGTGGGAGGTACCACAGGATCTGGAGGAGTGGCAATACTTTACAGGGAGGACCTTTGTGACAAAATACATGTGGTACATAGAGATGCAGATGCGAGGTACATGTGGGTCCGAATATGCAGAGAGGGGCTCCGCGAGCTATATGTGGCAGTATGCTACTTTCCCCAGCCCACTCCAGGTTTGCACCATCAAGAGAGTCGCCCTATATACCACTATATGATGATATCATGAGGTTTGCCAGCATGGGAGACATATTACTATTGGGAGAATTCAATGCACGTACAGGCACAGAGCAGACAGAGTTGTATGATACTCAAGAGGCTATGTACCAGGAGATCACGGCAGAGGATGTAGGGTTGCAGAGATCAGCACAGGATGAGGGGGAGATTACAGATTATGGCAGGCAGTTTCTCACACTCGGGAGTGCACATGGGTTGGTCATATACAATGGCTTATCGAGATGGCAAGGATCAGATGCTCTCACACACTGGAACTCTAAAGGGGGAGCGAGCACAGTGGACTACCGCAAAGCCTTCGATACCGTACCACGTGCCAGGCCTATGCACAGATTGCATGACATTGAGGTACCCGAGGATATGCAGTGGGGGATATATGCTTTGCATGAGTCTGTGACAAGCAGAATCCGAGCTCTATCTGATAGGGTGACCAGCACGATAGGGGTGAAGCAGGGATGCCTGCTATCGCCCACCCTCTTTGGACTGTACATTGATGCGGTCTTTGATTATGTAGATAGATTGAGAGGCCCAGGGGCATGCCTAGCAGGGGTGTTGATACCCATCTTGTTATATGCTGATGATATTGTTCTAATCTCAAGACTCTCCGAAGGGATTACAGAGACACCTAGATGCATTACAGGCTTACTGTGCGGATAGAGATCTGACAGTGAACCTTGGGAAAACCAAGGTTATGGTGTTTAACACCACACAGGCATGGGTGACGAGATCAGAGCCTCAATTCACTTTTCGAGGGGAGCCGATAGAGTGTGTCAGGTCATATGTCTACTTGGGAGTTACTTTCACAGGACCGCGTTTCCCTGAAGGAAGCAGCAACAGCTAGATTAGCTCGAGGGCATGCAACCTTGGGGGTACTTGAGAGGCAAGTGTGCACACATACAGTTTCAGGAGCCACGTACCAAATTGTGGCTATTTGATACGCTTGTCACACTGACCCTCCTGTACGGAGCTCCAATTTGGGGGCCCAGTATACATCACAGATCTCAGCGAGGGACATATGAGGGATGGAGGAAAATGGAGAGACCACTGATTATGATGATTGCCCGCATGATTTGGAGCAAATCGTCAGCACCACATGAGATTATTCGGGCTGAGCTGGGTGCCCCACCAGTAGTAACCGAGGCCATATTCCAAGCAGTTACCTTTTTACAGCGGCTATGGGAACTCCCTCAGTAGAGGTACTCCTGATTGGCATTGACCTCATCCATACAGTTGGCAGAGGATGGAGATACTCATTGTTGGTACACTCAGATGAGATCATGGTTTGACCTACATGGTTTGTGGATAGAGGCACTACCACCCTTTCAGTACAGTCTAGATTGTCCTTTTTTGGATCTCACCCGCTCAGAGCAAAACCGCGTGATCAAGATGGATATCATCAGAGTGGACACAGAGAGGACATGGACTAGCCCCCTTGAGCCCTTGGGCACGAAAATGGCTCATTACAAGAGCCATTTTCTACACCTCTCACCGGATGATTTTATCACCCGCCCGGCGTACATGGATGTACACCTATCACATGGGATACGTTGTGCCATTGGACAGATCCGGACCTCATCACACCAGCTGCGGATTGAGACAGGGCGATATGTGCATCAGATCTTGGATGACCGCATTTGTCAGCTATGCTACCAGGAGGTAGAGACAGAGGAACACTACATTTGCCGATGAAAGAGGACCCTGACAGATTTCTTCGGCACCAGTACCAGCAACCCAGCCCACACACCTCCTGATACCTCCTCCATTGGGCCATCAGGGCACCAACCACGCTCCCAGGGAGTCACCACTGATATAGCAGTTATCTTATGTCGTGCTCGTCGGCCACGCCCACCAGGATCCCGACCACGGCATCCTCACCATCGCCAGATCAGAGCCATTATTGCTCGGCATCGGAGGCGCCTACCTCACTTCTACGACCTCTCCATTCTAGACAGCCCCTGGCGGAGATACTTGATCTAAGGAGAGGGCAACAATTCAACTCATCAGCATACATGGATCTACCTGATATACATTTTTCAGTATTTTCCAGTACTTTCTACTCAGTATCATCTCGGAGTCTTACAGTTCTGTTCTTATAACTGTAGTACAATCAGTTTATTGTACTTTTTAGTCTCATTTAGTTGTTCTCTTTGATGAGACACCAACTTCAGATGTACTCTCAGTTTTGGTCTCATAGGCCACTATGACCTCTTAGAGACGTTAATATATCATTTCATTTCTCACCTTGACACATTCTGAGATTAGTAGAGTCATCAGACAGGACCTCATTCAGTTGGACACTAGGAGGACATGGCTAGAGCCCTCACAAGAGTTGGGGACGAAGATGGATTTCTATAGAGACTATCTTCTCCGCACCACTGAGGATGGCTTTATACTTAGACCAAGCTACATGGATACCCATCTATTTCATGGATTGAGGTGCGCCATTGGGCAGATCCGCACCTCTTCACATCAATTAGAGATAGAGACAGAGGCAGATTTAGAGGCATACCTCCAGGGGACAAGATTTGTCAGATTTGTTGGATAGAGCCAGAGACGGAGGAGCACTACATCTGTCGCTGCACAGCATTGCCTTTTCAGAGAGGGATTTGGACCACTGGCTAGAGTCATGGACTATTGTGATCAGCGATGCTTGGGTTTTTATCTCCTAGAGATCCGCAGGTTCAGAGTGTCCATTATCAGGAGCAGACGCCCGACTGGCAGGGAGTCCACACAGAGACAAATTACTAACTTCTTTAGAGGGACTACCCGAGAGGACACACAACCGACAGCCCAGCAGTGAGCACCGCGTGGGACTCTAGTTGAGAGAGCTATCCAGTTGGGCACATCCAGACGCCCGAGGGTTCGCGGATCCTCACATCGGAGACAGTGCCTACACCGAAGGATTCAGAGCATCATTGCGAGGCATCGGGCTCGTCGTCCGACCAGGCGTCTCACTATGGCAGATATCCAGGCCATCCGGCAGAGACCCATGCTAGAGCTCCTAGGATGATTACGACTCCAGCCATATACTGTAGTCTGTTGTACTCTCACTGTCACTTTTGTACTCCCCCATATTCATGTATTCATGTATCCATGTACTCATGTACCCCATTTTGACTAGTAGCATTAGCTTCCCACTCTCCCTAGTTGCTGCTTCCGGATGCTCCCTACTGATGTATTGTAGGGCTAGATACTTACCTTCAGTTCTTTCTTTTCTTTTCCAGAACCTTCAGTTCTTTCTTTTCTTTTCCAGCCAGTGTATCAGATGTCACATGCTTGTAACTTTGGTCTCATAGGTCACTTTGGCCTTTTGAAGACGTTAATATAACATTTCATTTCATTTCTCTCTCTCCCACCAGCCTCTACTCCCCCATCTACAAGCCTACCTGGCAGACCACCCTCCAGAGGAGTCACCCTCGACAGAGCCATTTCCATCTGTAGAACGAGACACCCACGACCACGAGGATCGCGTCCACGACTCCCTCACCATTGGCAGATTCGAGCCATCATTGCCAGCCACCGAAGGAGTTTACCGCGACGATTCAACGGTTCAGCTTTCAGCTCTTAGCTCTCTTAGGATGTTACTATTTTCATTCTTTCTTTCAGATTTGTTATGATGAGACATTATCATCATCAGTTGTACCTTGTTTTGGTCTCATGGGCCATTTCGGCCTTTAGGAGACGTTAATATATCTTTCTTTCTTTCTTTCTTTCACGAGAGTATCCCAAAGATCAAAAACATAAAAAGAAAAGCTCTATGCAAGAAGCATCCATATCACCCTCATGGCAGGCATCATATAAGGATTGCCGCAATGAGGCTCGGAAAGATTCATATGACTTGTGAATCTGCCGACCCAAGTATGCCAAATTATGCTCACTCTAGATTGTGCAAAGAGCCCAATATCTCACCCAAGAGAGAAATAGTGAGTATTGAGACAAAGACCTCATAAATCTGCCAAAGAGCCAGAAATGTTTCCCAAATCTGTGACTCGAGAAACGGAGCCGAAGATAATTTGAAATTCTCCCGAGGAGGATCTTAGAACACGGGCAGTGCCAAAGCAAATGAAGAACAGTCTCTGAAGGAGCCTAACATCTTAAACATGTGGATGGTGCAATGCGACATTTAGCAAGTGTGACCCCCACTGACAATGTGCCTGTCATACATCTCCAAAGAAAAAGTCTTTGTTTCAATGGCATTTTACACGTCCATAACATCCCGAGATTCTTCCGCCACCATGAGAGGGGCTTTCTTATATGCCACAGAGAATTAGCATGTTGCTGAATCCATGGAGCAGGCTGAAGAAGCCTGTAAGCTTTGATGGAGGTTAAGGCGGGAAGAGAAACAGGATGAGTGCATGTAGCAGAGGGTTGCAATTGCCAATCCGTAAGCCTGTCTGTGTCAGCCACAAGAGGAACAGGTAGAAAAAGATGTAATAAATCAGCAATTTTCTTCCATATAGACCTATGATGCATTCCCAATGCATAGGAAGCAGTGGCCTGAGGAAAAGATAAGACATAGCCCTGATCATCTACCACATCATGTATGTATCTAATTCCCAATTTCATGAGATTGTATGCCCGAACAGGTTCCTGTAAAGCGAGTGGAATGTCAAAGATGGCACTCCAATGAATACTTTCTTTCCTCATTGAGTTTGTCCCCGAGCAATTATCAGGAGCCCATTTGACCTTAGAAAGTACTTGTTTCCAGTCAAGTATCGAAGCAGTAGAGAAAGGACAGCCAGGTATCTTCCCTACAAATCTCCCAATGACAACCTCCCAATGATCAGTAATCCAATGACCATAAGCACAAGTCCTCATGTTGACACACATGGATGCTAGCATACAAGTCCATGGCTGTTGTTGGCGGAAAAAAGTATGCAGCATAGTCGCCTTCCTTGCAAGTACATGATATCTTATATTGAGGACATTAAGTCCACCATGCATCCTAGGAGAGCACACCATTTCCATCTTCATCAGTCTCAATGCTTTCACAGCAGTTTTTGTCCTCCATAACATCTCCATAGCTTGAGACATAAAGGCTGAAGTATCCCTGGAGGACCAATGCAACAAAGGCAAATAGAACTGGACATAGGACATTACAATGGACTGTACTATTCTGACCCTGACATGAAGAGGCCAAGTAGAAATCTTCCAGTATTCCAGTTTATGTTGAAGTCTTTGGAAGATCCATTTTAGCTGCTGCTTCCTGGTGATATGCCATCCTATGGAATATCCCAAATGCCTGACTACATCTTTAGAATGTACCACCTGACCCGGCCAAAGAATAGAATGCCAGTCACATTGTTTCAGGGGAAGTAATTTAGATTTGTCAAAATTGACATGCAATCCCGCTGCCAAGCCATACAATGAAAGAGTGGTCATAAGCATTTGAACTTCTCGGGAAGAATTCTGTGGCATAAAGAAGGAATCATCAGCATATGCTTGTGCCAAAAAAGATGCAGCTCCAGGGATTTTAAGACCAGTCATCTGTCCTGTGTTTGTAAGATGATGAAGATACATTAAAAGGGGATGGGTCGCAATGGCATATAAGAGAGCACTAAGAGGACAGCCCTGTCTAACTGATCGACCCAATGTCGATGACCGAGACAGATGACCCCCAAGAATGCACTGAGAAGTAGAGCCAGAATAAAGCCAGTAAACTGGATTTGCCATCTTGGGACCAAAGCCCAACTTGGTCATGATTTGAGAGATAAAGTCCCATTGAACAGTGTCAAATGCCTTAGCAATATCCACCTGCAATATAAGCACATCTTGATGCGAATACTTAGCATATTCAATTGCAGTCAAGGCATTGGATATATTGTCATGGATTTGTCTTCGCGGCACAAACCCATACTGATGAGGATGAAGTCCCGCATCCAGTATCCTGTGAAGCCTATGCACAATCATTTTGGTAATGAGTTTGTAAACTACAGGCATCAAAGTAATAGGCCTCCAATCTGACATATGGTCACACAGATGTTTTTTGGGCACAAGTTTGACTACGCCATGCTTCCAAGAGTGCGGCAACTGATTTTCTTGCCAGGCAACATTGATCATTTGCAAGAGGACTTCTTTCAAATCATCCCAAAAAGAATATAAAATTCCACCGTAAGGCCATCCCAGCCAGGGGACTTGTATTTGCTGAGGTGGAATAATGCATTATCAAGTTCTGTGTCAGTAAAAGGTCTCTCCAAGGTAAGAGCTTCATCCATTTCCACTATTCCAGAAACATATTGGAGAAATTCAATCCTAGCCTCAGTCATTTGATTTGATGGGGAACTAGGAGCGGAGAATAATTTCTGGAAATAATTCTGGCATTCATCTTGGAGATCAGAGAAAGAGTGTGTCCAAGAGCCATCTAGCTTCCTTACCCTTAGGCATGAGTTTTTCTTTGGAGTAGCATGCAAGCCCTGAAAAAAGGCTTTTGATGAGCAGCCCTTATCCATGAGGGGCTTCATTCTTGCCCTAATCTGCCATTTGTGCAATTTCCTCTGATCATTAACAGTCAATTTAAACTGAGCATGTGAAAGGGAATCCTTTTCTGAATCAGAGAGAGACCTTAACTGAGAAAATTCAGTCAATTGTTGTGCTGTCCTTTTTGCCCATTTAACCTCATTCCTCCATTCAGTCATATGCCAGTTGCCATACTCCCTAATGACATTCTGCATACGAGAGACAAAGCTGTCCCAAGCATAATTCATGTCCTCCTGGGCATGCAAAGGCAAGGGATGAATTGCAAGTCTGATCATTTGCTGGAAATAGTGATGTCAGAAATAAGCCTGATTAACATGCAATAATCTACTGGAGAGGGGCCTCCAAGGATGGACTTAATCCACTGCGCGACATCACTGGCCGCTGGGATTTTTCCTGGAAAGAAAATTATAACTGCAGTTTGAGACAACTTCCTGAGAGGATTCACGAGGGACAACAATTTCAATTTGTACGTGACCTCTGGAACCGGTTTGCCCCATTCCTGTCGTGACTGCTGAAAGTCATCCTTAAGGATGTCAAAGACGTACTGAGCTTCCATAGTAAGTTCATCATCTTGTGATGCAGGCTCTGATAGGCGGCGCATAGCATCTGCAGGTCTTTCTTTTCGAGCATATGTACAAAAATCCAAACCTGAAGCCATGATTGAAATGAAGAGGCAAAGGTCAGCAAGAGACACCAAGCAGACGGGAAGGGAGCAGGCAAAGGCGACAACAACAAGAGGAGAATACGCTAAGCAGGAAAGGACGATAGACAGCAAGAAAAGGCGGCAGCCCACTGTAGGACCACGTCACAGCCCACAGCAAAGACAGACGGGAGAAAGGACACCTAGCAGAACCAGACGACAGTCTGCAAGGAAAGGCAGAAGCTCTCGGAAGACAAAGGCGACAGCCTGCAGCAAAGACTGACAACGGCCTAGAGACTGGCAAGAAGAGGCGAGCAGACTCAGCAGAGCAGAGAAAGGCGAAAACACCAGCACAAGCAGGCGATGGACCTCTGTGCAGCACACTCTCTCTCTCTCTCTCTCTCTCTCTCTCACACACACACACACACACACATACACATACACATACACATACACATACACACAGCATTGTCTGCATATAAATCCACCTTCTCACCATTTTCTGTGATGTAAATGGGTAGGCCCCTGCCGTATCTCTTTTCAGCCCATGCTAGGAGCTTTGATAATCCATTTGGATAG
This sequence comes from Cibotium barometz, assembly GCF_041138505.1. NCBI lineage: Eukaryota > Viridiplantae > Streptophyta > Polypodiopsida > Cyatheales > Cibotiaceae > Cibotium > Cibotium barometz. The sequence continues at coordinate 37,169,076 of NC_141075.1, read as the reverse complement.
CTATAAATCCAAGAATTGGGTGGACCCTGCAGGTTACTACCACTAATCAACACTTGAAATTTTCCACATGGTAGCAATTAGATAGTACACAATATGATTATCTTAGGAGGTTGCAACTTAATGTTAGATCACTTGCCATTTGCTTGCCGATGAGGCTACCATTCACGTCTTTAACTGGTTACATTAGGCACATATCACGAGTGTATAAGAGTGCAGGTCACTTCGAGATGTTGTATGATAAATGCACGCCTAAATTTTGCATGTTTGTCTTTTAAAATTTTCAAGAGTGGGTACTGATATTACGTGCCACTAGGCTAGATTCAAACACAGCAGCTCCACTTTGGAAGGTATGGGCGCTATTGCTGCGATATATATTGCTTACCGGAAGGAGTAGCCCCAACGTCGGTGTTGTACCATCTCTTTTGGGGGTCCTCAATGAGCTGTGGGTCATCCTTGATGAAGTTGGCCGTGTAGTAGTTGAGGCCTAGAAAATCCACGCTCCCCCTTAAGTCCCTACTTTCCTCTTCAGTAAACTTGGGTAATCTCTCACCCACCCTCACCTTCATAGACTGCGGGTAATCCCCTATCATAATAGGATCCATTTGCCTGATCTCAGAATGCAATATATCAAAAGTTGATCAGCATCTTAGTATACCACTACCACAACTAAACTAACAACAAGAAGTAATCACCCAAGAGTTTTTGTTAATATTCCTCCTAGAATCTTAGTATGCTATACCTATTCATACTACTCTTATGACAAAAAACAAAATCACCCAGATGTTTTTGTCTATCAATCCTAGGCTTGGCATAGTTTTTCTTTTGGCCGAATAATATTTCTAGAGATGCCATAAGGGAAATTCTTCCTTGGTTTGGAATATTGTCTACGTCTATCAATCCTAGGTTTGGCATACCTAGTATGGTATGCCTATTCATACTACTCTTATAACCAAAAAAAAAATCACCCAGATGTTTTTGTCTATCAATCCCAGGCTTCGCATAGTTTTTCTTTTGGCTAAATAATATTTCTAGAGATGCCATAAGGGAAATTCTTCCTTGCTTTGGCATATTGTCCATGTCTATTGCCTACATCTAACTTTTAAATACAAGAGAAAAAGGATGAGATTTTAGTGTTTCCTCACCACCCAGAAATGAAGTCCAAATATCGCTCTGCTGCATTTGCATCTTCCTTACTTTCGTTGTCATAAGGCTCGCACCACAGGTTATACGACGAGAAGCCAATCATTCCCTTTTGATCATTCTGTTTAACACAACCAATAGAAGGTCAAAGGGATATAGAATACAAACTAATCACCTGCTAGAATCTCCTTATCTCTCATTTGTAATTAGCAAAGCTGAATACAATCCTGGGTGTCCAGGGAAAGCCGAGATGGCACATCAGACTTGCAAGGCAATCAAATACAACTTACAAAACAACTAATCACTGTTAGAATCTCCTTATTTCTCATTTGTATTTAGCAAAGCTGAATACAATCCTGGGTGTCCGGGGAAAGCCGAGATGGCACATCAGACTTGCAAGGCAATCAAATACAACTTACAAAACAATCAATATATATTGCAATATATCCAGAAGGATCTCTTGGCAGTCACCTGGGCGACCTGCCCGATGCTCGCACCCTAGTTCTTCATAGCTTTTTCACAGGCTTGCCCATACTGCCTTTTCTCCACAGCCCTTCCACAGGCTGGCCCAACAAGTCAACCTCATTTCTCAATAACTCTTCCACAGGCTTGCCTAACAATGCAACATGATTCTCCACAAGCTCTTCCACAGGCTTGCCCAACAATGCAATGCAACTCTCTGCAACCTACTCACTTCCGATGAAGTTCCGATCAGATAAGGACAGTTTTGATATTTCCTCCTATATTCAGATAAGCTTCGCAGAACTCTCAGCAATGGACATTTTGCCACAGCACCCCAGTAGCTCCAAAAGGCGGCTGGGTTTTTTTGGTGTAGGGTGACCCCCCTTATCCAAGCCACCCTTTCTCAATGTGAAAGACTTTCATCCTTCACCATCATTATTTATCCCTGTTTTCGCACAACTCGTAGAGGTTGCATAGTTACTTCAAGGTCTCAAAGCAAGCATGTAGGCCATGTCTAACCGTCTTGATCGAATAGAGTCAGCACCCCGAGTGCCTAGTGTTTCGGATTTGGATTCTACCAAGGCTCGTGCTCGTCAGCACAAAGGCATGACAATTCTGAGGATGAAGTGGCAAAACCTTCAGCAGGAGGATTTTTCACTCCTTTGGATGTAGGTAAAGATGTGATGGATGAGCTTCGCTCTCGGTCTGGCAATCATCATTCTACACCTACGCATAGTCAAAATGAGAGTCACAGGTGGTCTCCATCACAGAGTCCTTCCCCATCAGATTCCCCAAATAGTTCTTCCCGCTCACCTTCACGGGGGGGACTAATGGTTTCTGGAGTTTTTCCATGCCTCGTGAGGACTAAACTCAATTATTGAAGCTTCTAAAGCCTCCCAAGTTCAATGGAAAGATGGACAGAGAAGTCGTTACCAACTAGACTCAAAGATGGCTTCCATGTTGGCGTCAACACATGGCTCATATATTTTTCAGCACCATTTGGTGGTGTGTATAGATTTGATAGATGTCGCCCTCTTGTGGTGGAGAAACCACCTTAGGCAGCACCACTCCATAACTTGTTGGGACGATTGCCACTAGGCGACCTTGAAGCAGTTTAATCTTGTGGTGTGACTCCACCAAGCGCATCGTAAAGGATTGTACGAGGACCTTGGAGGAGCAATCTGAGGAGGCGGCTTCTTTAAAACCTGATGAGCAGTCTGAGGAGGAGGCTTCTTCAAAACCGGAGGCAAGTGTGGGCGTCTCATCTTTTCTCATTTCTCGAGTTGAGGGTGCCTTCGTTGCATCACACCGTGTGTATGAACAGAAGCAGCAGTCAGCCATGTCTTCGAGTTAGAAGTTGCCATTTGCATTAAGTGGAGAATCTTTGGCTTCAATCGCGGTCGCTTCAATTTCTAGGGTTGTTCAGGAGGACTCTTCTCACCTATCGTTTGCATAGAGTGGAGTATCTTCACTGTCTCATGTCATGGAGAAACCACAATCTGCGATGTTCTCCTTGTGGGCTACATAAGGATACTTAGTGGTCTGTAATGTTTTCTCATGGCTGGTTGGACAAACCGGAGTGTTGGATCACACAAAAGTTGGTCAACTCGAGGTTTCTTTGCAAGTCTTTGTGCTGATGCAAGCGAGGACAGAATGTGAGCCTTCACACTGGATGCAAAGTGGTCTTGCAATCTTTGAGAACTTGGGTACTTTGGATGAGCTTTGATTGGATCTTTTCCTTTTATTATAGGACACTTTATATGGACACCATGAAGTTGAGGACAGCTGCAATGCAAGTGGGGGATAATGTGACAAACCACCCCTATAGGGTAGCATGTACAGGCCTGCACCGGTAGGTGTAGGTGACACATGGGAATGATGATGTGGTGATGACACATGGCAAGTTGTGGGCCTGGCCGATAATAGTAAAACAAACCGACCAGTAGCATTGGTGCATATATATACGTGGGTAGCCAAATCATCATAATCACCTCTGCATTTGCTCAATGCTAGTCTCAGCAAAGCATTTCTCTACACACAGGCTAACCAAGTGGTGTTCAGCAAATCGTTGGGCTCTGTGTTGACATTTTCACTCCCAACCCCTCTCTTGTCCAGAGAATTCAATTGTAATCGTCCTTTTCTTGTACATAATACAGACAATAATTTTAGGATGCTTTCAACTAGACTATCCACACAACTCTGGTTCATGTATCTTATCATACCAAGCTCTTGGAGCTTGCTTCAAACTATACAATGCTTTGTGTAACCTGCATACTTTATGTTCCTCGCTAGGAACTTCAAAACCAATGGGCTGATTTACATATACTTCTTATTGCAAATCCCCATTCAAGAATGCGGTCTTGATGTCTAGCTGATACACTTTCCATCCTTTATAGCCAATGCAATCAATGCATCTCTATGTGCAGCCAATGCAATCAATGCATCCCTATGTGCAACCAATGCAATCACTAAATGGATCGTAGTCATCTTGGAAGTAGGAGCAAAATTATATTCCCTTTTTCTGAAATAGCCTTTAGCCACAAGTCTTGCCTTGTACCTGTCAACGGTACCATCAGATTTTCTTTTGACTTTATACACCCACTTTGTTTCAATGAGATTCTTATGCTCTAGCAAGTCCACAAGATCCCATGTATTATTCTTCATGATAGAAGAAATCTCATCCTGCATGGCTTGCACCCAATGCTCATTCTCCTATGCTTCTTCATAAGAAGAAGGCTCTTATGAATCAAAGAGACCCCCCATGGCAAATGCACACTCCCCACACTATACATTCAATGCATGGAGCTGAAATTTTGCTATCTTGCAAGGTTTTCAACACCACAAATTTGGCTCCCTGTGTGTATGGTTGTTTGCTCTTCCCTAACAACATCTTCAACCTCTTCCATTTTTTGTTGGCTGTTCCATATGTCTTACATCTGAGGCATAACCTGAATAGGGGCTGGCTAAATTGAATCCCCACTAATGGCTATGGGGGGTAAAAGCCCATCAAACATGTCTTGTGAGCCTATATCATGACTTTTATACAAGCTGAGCATGGGCTGAACTGAATTTTCAGCAAATACCACATCTCTACTAGCAAAACTCCGGCGTGTCACTAGATTATAGAGACGGTATCCCTTGCTCTCATTACTGTAGCCCACAAAGATGCATTTGATTGCTTTGGGAAAGTGCCTGAATCAGCTGCTGATTGGAGAGGTTCCCATGAGAAATTGCATGCTGCAAGGCTTCTCTGAGTTGCTCTGGCACATGAGCATATGCCAAACAACCAAATGTAAGCATATAATCCACTTTTGGCTTTCTATTGTAATGGTGTTATGGTCTTCAAAGCTTTACATGGGTTGCACACATGATGGCTTCCATCCAAAAAGTATGAGGCACCTTCTATGCTTTCATTATACATCTTGCCATCTGCATGAGTGGATTGGCAGATCTACCCCACAGCTTACATACAGAGGAGAGACAGTGGAGTATGTCACTTCATGTGTACTTAGGAATCACTTTTACCAGTCCAGCATTCTCTATGAGGAGGGTAGCAGAGGCTAGATTGACACAAGGGTATGCAGCCTTGGGATCATTAGAGAAGAAGTGTGCTCCTGTACAATTCCAAGAACCTATAACAAAGCTATGAGTTAATCCTTGTTTTTACTTATTTTCAACTAATCTTCTGCACCCCCAACTGGTGTAGAGGCTTGATCTCCCTCCAATCCTCAAATTAGCTGAAAATCTCTTAGCCACACCTAGGTAGCATCCCCACGCATCAGTCTGCCATGACAACTCGTCAAACCGCCGTCAAATGCAGCCAAAAATCGCGAATTCGCTGGCGTCTTTTTTCTTCAAAAAAACTTTAAATTCTTCATCAAGCCTTGGAATTGGAAGCATTGGCGCTAGCCCAAGGGGTTTTTGGGTGTGCTGAACACGTTGGTGGCCTCAGAATCTTTAAATTCGTCAAGGAGAAGCTACATCAAGCTCTGGATCAAATCTGTAAAGTGACTTTGGTAAAACAGAGATTAAGCATTCAATAGTAGTTGATCAAATCTTATGTTTTTGGGCTTGATCTTCTACAACACTAACTGCTATTTATGCCCTTGAAAGGATTTGACCTCATTTGAACTCTAAGGCACCAGATCTGGCCTCCCCGTACACTCTATTTTCTGCACACAAAACAAGAAATTAATCTCACTAATTAGTGAGTAATTAGCACTAATCACTACATTTTGGCGCAATTGATGGTTCAAACTTACCATTGGGTATCTAATACAGATCTCTATCACTTTAGATTGCAATTTGAAGTTGGTTTGATGTCCCAACCACCAAGTACAAAACCAACTATCTTTGGCTTTATGCAAGTTTTGGTGTATTCATGCTTGTAAACTTATTGTAATCATCATTAAACACCAAATTGGATTTTTAAAAGGATAGACGCTACCCTTGAATCTTGAATTGGATCAAGAGGTAAGACCCACTTCACATCATCATGAGCATTGCATAAGTAGTAGCTAAATTCAACGGGGAGCAATTCCATACATGGCAAACAAAGACCATGTATTTTCTCATGAGGAAAAATCTATGGGAGCTAGTTGAGGGAAGAGATGAATGTCCAAAGGAGAATGGGGAGAATGAATGAAAGAGCAGAAATGAGAAAGCATTAGAACTCATTGCACTTAGCTTAAATGATGATATTATTAACCACATTGCAGGGATACAACAAGCTAAAGATGCATGGGATGAACTTAACAAATTATTTAGCACTCAAGCAAAGAATTCAAAGATAAATTTGCTAATGCAGTTCTACAAACTTGACATGAAGGAAAGTGAACCTCTAACCACACACTTGAACAAATACAAAACCATCAAATAACAACTTGCAGCCATTGGGAAGAAAGTAGAAGATAACGAGGCAATAGCAGTGCTTCTAAAGAGTGTGGACAAGGGAGAGCATGAGAACATTGTGGCAACCTTAAAGAATATACTAAATTTGAAGTTGCATGAGAACTAGAGCAAGAGAACAAGGTCAAAGAGAAGATAGGATTGGACCCAACAACTAGAGAGAAGAAAGCACTCTACACCCGAGGAGGCCTCGCACGAGGATGAGGACGAGGACGAGGACGAGGACGAGGAAGAGGAAGAGGAAGAGGAAGAGGAAGAGGAAGAGGAAGGGGAGGAGGAAGGACCTTCACTTGCCACAACTGTGGGAAGCCAGGACACATGGCTAGAGACTGCTACAATAAACCAAATGAAGAAGAATCGGCATCGGCAAACTTCATGGAGACTCCTAAGATAGAGGAGTCAGAATATCTTCTTTGAGAAAGAAAGAAAGAAAGAAAGAAATATTAACGTCTGCGAAAGGCCAAAGTGGCCTATGAGACCAAAACATAGTACACAACTGATGGTGTCTCATCAAAAGTAAGACAAAAAGGACTAAAAAAGTCCTAAAAATAGTCCTAAACAGCTATGAAGGATATGCATGAAACTCCCTTGATCCATCTCTGAGAGAAGCCCATATGGCTGAGAGTACCCTCAAGGAAGTCCCAATCCACTCTATCATAGGCCTTCTCAAAATCCAAGAGCAGAATGGCCAAGGGCTGATTGCTCGCTTTAGCCCATTCGACGGCCTCCCAAAACAAGAAAATGTTATCAAAGATGCTCCTGCCGTGTAAGAATCCATTCTGAGTATCATGAATGACATCCTGCAAAATTGGCTGCATTCTGATGCTCACTGCCTTAGCAAGAATCTTATAGGCAGTCCCAAGTAAGGTGATAGGTCTCCACTGGCCAATCAATGTCTTATCCCCACTCTTAGGAATAAGATAAATAAGCCTCTCAATGAGAGAAGAAGGCAAAGAGCATGTGTCCCACATCTCCTGTAGAGCCGATGTGATCTCAACCCCAATCTCATCCCAAAAAGTAATGAAAAAAACAAGGGAGAGGCCATCCTCCCCTGGACACTTACCATGAGGTAAGGCATGAAGAGCGTGACTGAACTCCTACATAGAGAAAGGGGCATCCAGAGTGGCACACATCTCCTCAATGATCAAATGTGGCAATGCATTCCAAACCTTCCTCTGTGCCCTATGTCTCAAATCAAAGTGCGGCTCAGCACTAAGAAGCAGGCGATAGAAACCAGTGACAATCTGTCTAACCATAAGAGGATCTAAGTGAAGAGTGCCATGTGAATCCTACAACTGCTTGACACTATCTCTGGCATGAGATGGGCCGTGAGTAGCAAAGAAATGTTTGTTACATCTGCCACCCATCTATGTCCAAAAGGATTCCTGGGCATGGAAACGATACTCCGTGCGCTGCTCAAGAAAGTGATGAAGTTCTACCCTAACAATACATAAAGAATCTAGAACCCATTGAGCATGAGGATGTTTCTCATGCTCTTTCTGCAAGATAGCCAATCTACGTCTAATAGCCCTTTCTAAATCCAAGGCCTCTTGCCTCTTAGACAGGGCACATGTGTGATAAAAGTCACTAATATCACAGAGAGCAGAGGCCAAGCTTTGAAAGGCCTGTAAGAGATCATGAGATCTCCAAATATCAAGCATAGGACGTGACAGCTCTGCATCTGAAAACAAATGATCAGGGATGCGTACGTGGGATGCTGATCCATGGCAATTCGGATCTCTAATACATAAAACCACTAGGCAATGATCCGATTTAGAGGTGCCTGTAGCAATAAAAGTATGCCCACCTCTTTCAAGCACCCAATCATCCACATAAAATCTGTCTAACCGTGCATAGATACATCCTGCATCTCTTCTCCTGTTAGACCATGAATAAAGAAGAGTGGATGGACTCCTCAAAATGTCATCCTCATGCCAACAATCTCTGCCATGAATAGAGAGTATAAACCTCTCCCAAGACGCTCTTTTAAGAGGATGCACCAAGCCCTCATGTCCACCTCTTTTATCCGTTCGTAGCTGATCCCACAAAGGACAAGAAGCCAAAGAAGCACAACAACCAGAAAGCAGCACCAGGGCTTCATTCACAATCACATGGAAGGTGGCCAGACATCATAATTTGAGACATAGTGAAAGACAATAATACCAAATGCAACCCTCCCTCAGCAGTTCTGCCTTGCACCTCACCCTCTCCAACCCTGTGCTGCGCCTGCCAGCACCTCCTACAACTGCCCAGCCTCTCCTGCATTCAACCATCCTTGCCCCAATAACCTCACTCTTGCTCGCCATCAGCACCACTACAGGCACTGTAGCGGCCCCATTACTAGGGATGCTAGCCCGTAGCCAGGCGCCCGCCCAATGTTGCCATGCGTTAGGAAGGGAAGAGGGAGAGAGAGAGAGAGAGAGAGAGAAATCATTCGATGCAGCACAGATGGCACCAAGCACCAGCGGCCAGCAAAACACAACATTGCAGGCAGCATGCACAAAATTGGCAACCATACCTACCCCCTAAGGTTTTTACCTACCCCCCTCCCTCAGCAGTTCTGCCTTGCCCCTCACCCTCTCCAACCCTATACTGTGCCTGCAAAGCGCAACAATGTGCAACCAGAAAAAAAACAAGAAATTCCAGTCATACTATTCATAGGTGATAAAAATCCTTTGCCTTGAAAAAAAGAGGATCATGCAAACTTATTTCAAACTAAGGTCCAAAGACCATTCCATGCATTATTAATTAATACATCACCAAAAAATCATTTGCATCACCTATTTTTATGATATTTCATACTAAAACTTTCTAGTAAGCTTGCATCTCTATAATGAACTCACGACATTTCAAATGGTACTACTTGAACTCCCCTAGTAGTGCTATAAAGAGCTAGTAAAAACATGGGCATTTTACCTGGAATTCAAGTTTATAGAGTTTGGAAGCGGCAGCGTGGGAGAGTAATGCATGGTGTGCAGCAATGTAGGGCTCAGTGCTAGAGTCTCCAGCAGGGCAAGAGTTTCCACTAACATCCGAACATCGCCCGGGAGCAAAATCCCCTGTTCCATAGCCCCGATACACAAAACTGTAGAGCTCATTAAGCGTGACCCAATATTTCACCCGATCTCCAAAGTGCTTGAAGCAAGCCTCAGCAAACTTCACAAAGTGTTCACTGTAGCCATAACCTCAAAAATTATTATGTAAGCAAAAAGTCAACCATAATTAATGAAAATAAGCAACAGTTATCACATAAATAAGACTACTCACACTATAGCCTTAGTTCTCCAACCGCATACATTGGGATCATTCTCCAAGTAGAGTGGCATGTCCCAGTGGTAGAGAGTAGCCCAAGGATCCATACCTGATCATTACCACACTTTAGCAACCAGGCATACTGTCTTAAAATGTTAATTTTATTTTCATACCAGTTACTTTAGCAGCTATTCATACTATAAGAAGCTGGCTCAACTTATATTTGCAAGGATCCGATGCTTTTTTTTCCCAAAAAGAGATCCTTCTATACATCCACCCATGGGTGGACTACAACCCTCCACAGAGGTGAATTTCTCAAAAAACTCAAAAAGGGAGTGGACACTCCTTACATGGCTGGCCGCTCGAGGGATACTACATCCTTTGGGGGAAGCCATGCTGTAGTTCCTAGGAATGTCAACAACCCTGCTCGTGAGGAAACGGCCACTACTCCATGTCCGTAGGAAAGTGCACTACATTGTGCCCTGCGGTCCGATTCTCCTGTCAATCAGTCCCAGTGCCCACACAAGGTGTGTATAAGGTCCGTCCATGGTCTCTCCTAGAGGGGGTGAGAGTGCCATACACAAGGTGTGTATAAGGTCCGTCCATGGTCTCTCCTAGAGGGGGTGAGAGTGCCATCAATGCCCTCAACAGCCTCGTTGTTGCAGTGCATGTGTAAGATCCCCATCGTCTCCCTAAACACAAGCAACCAAATTAGTACCAAATAGAAAGGGTGGAAGCTAGCTCACCTCCCAACCATAGATTCCATCCAGAATCGCCCCCGAGCCGGAGGCTAATGCTCCCCAAATGATCCGCCATCCGAGAGGAGCGTTGATCATGTGATTGAGCTATTGCCTCATAGTAGTCTTGTCTCCCGGCAACCTTATCATGCAATTGAGCTATTGCCTGGTAGTAACCTTGTCTCCTAGTAACCTTATTGGTTTAGCCAGATGGAGGAGGATGAAACTGCTTGGCAACTACAAGATTATCTTAATAAAGATTTTGTTTGGTTTAATAAGTCTCCATGGGACGCTCCAACTCTTCTGTCTCAGAAGAAAGATGGTAGCATGCGGTTCTGTGTAGATTACAAAGGCTTGAATAAGCTCACTGTCAAGAATGGGTATCCTTGCCGAGGATGGATGACTCGGTAGATCGTCTTCGAGGTGCTAAGTATTTCACCAAGATTGATCTACGGTCAAGCTCACTATGGGTCTTTGGTCCTACCCTCTGGGTTGACCAATGCTCGTGCTACTTTTCAGCAGATGATGAACGATTTATTTCATCCATATCTCGAAAAGTGGATTGCTGTCTTCTTGGATGACATACTGATTTATAGTAGGTCATTGGAAGACCACATACAACATCTTAGAGTAATCTTAGAGATACTCAAACCAGAGAAGTTGTATACGAAGGAGTCAAAGTGTGATTTCTTCAAGCAAGAACTCTTGTATCTAGTCACATCATCTCTATTGATGGTGCGAGCATTGATCTAGATAACGTTCGAAAGGTCTTGGAATGGCCCATTCCACAGACGATTAGGCAAGTGAAATCATTTATTGGTTTCACTGGCTTTTTAGGGAGTTCATCCAGGCTTACGCTAGAATCGCTACCCCTTTGACTTCACTTTTAAGGGGGTGGTGTACAGTGTAGGTTGCCCATGGTAGGCACATGTGAAAGCATGAGGTGTGAGAGTTATCCCACATGAGGGGATTGTAATGCCTACAAGATTTTTGTATAAACAGGGGTTTTCCCTACTCTTGAAGGTAGTCAATACAATCCATTCATTTGTTCAATTTCTCTTGTGTTGGGCACTCAAATCAACTATAGGTAGTGTCCTGATTTATAGCGATCCTCCTAGGGAAAAGATAACCATCATCAACCACCAAGACATGAGAAGGTGGGGGGTCATGCTTGCATCACCACAGGCCAAACGGTTCCCCCCAATAATTTCATTCACCTCCTTGGTGCATTCACATGATGGCATTTAGGTAGCTTTTCATTCATATGTATATGGTTCTACTGGTTGTAAAGGATATAATAATTCCAAAGTCAAACATTAATATATGTGAAGGATGTAGGTGCCACGTGTGGCATGGTGCATTAGAGTAGGAGCCAAGGGGACGGAGGGTTCGACCCGTCCTTGGTGCAGTAGGGGGATTATGAAGTAACACTAAAAAAGCATGTCCATGCCGAAGGTTGTTTCCAGCAACCAATACTGCTGCACCAAGGAAAAACCCTAGACCAAGTTTGTAGTAGGTTCACAATTCAGCTCCACTTTTCCTGGCCCAGTGACGTCACGCATATACGTGTCAAAGAGAGTCAACATGAGGTAGGTTCTCTTGAAGTAGAAGCGGTCCTTCTACTAGGCCATGACTACTTGTTGCTCTTCGTATAGCAAACGACTCTGCATGTGCACCACCTTAGTGTTTGTTGGCTTCGTCCGAGCATTGCATTCTATAATCATTCTATGTAGTTTTCTTCCCTTTTCACTCTTTTGGTCAACACTCACACACCATACAATATTACATGTGGCATTCTTATCTTACCACAATATCTTCAACCTATAGGGTGCTTTCCCACATACACACAACACCATGATTACATCTCTCAACATCTCCTCTTAATCGAGGTGTTCCACATCATGCTTTATCTAACCACCTCCCCATCTCAAGGCCTCTTGTATACAAGTAAAAAAGAGGAAAAACAACAAAAACAACAAGGGTTTACAATCTATACCTAGAAGAGAAGATGTTGTGTCAAATCTCTTTTTTTATGAGTACAAGTCTTAATCTTGTAACATAATTGTGCTTGAGTCTATTGCACTTACTCATCAACAGGAGTAAACTTAGATTACATCCACCTTATACTAATTTCCTCTACTCATATTATTAGATTAATTCACTTTAATCACATTAGATTAGTGTAGGATTTATCACTAATCACCTTTCTCATGCACATGATGTCCATGACACTGGTTGTGACATTTGAGAGTACTACAGTACTGCTGCAGAAAATACAGCAGTTTGTGCAGGACAAACCAGAGTGCTGTTTCTGGTAAAATTGTGTGTTTACCAAGATGTCAAATGATGGGATAACCCAGATTGTGGCTGAGAAGCTTGATAAGAATAACTTCCATGCTCGGAGGTTCAGGTTGACGAATTTCCTGATGGAAAAGGGCTATTGGGACTACATAGAAGGTGAGCATGAAGAGGCACCAGAGATACCGGACATAGATCCGACTGCTGCAGATATGAAAGAGTTTAAAGACTGGAACCAAGGAGCCAGGAAAGTTATGTATTGGCTCTCCATTAGTATACAGGACACCATGATTGGGCACATTCAGGATGCCAAATCCCCCAAGGAGGCGTGGGACACCTTGGTAAAGCTTTATGAAACAAATACCAAGGCACGTAAGATACAGTTGAAGAATGAACTTCATACTATGGAGAAAAAGAGCATGTCTGTGAATGACTATGCGTTGAAGATAAAGAGTATTGTGGAATCCCTTGCATCTATTGGTGTGTCAGTAGATGATGATGATAAGGTGGAGGTCTGTCTACGTGGTCTCGGGCCACAATACAAGGCATTCAAGACGTCTATTCAGACTCGGGAAAACATTCCCAACTTTACAGATTTGGTGTCTATGCTGATTATAGAAGAGAAGAGCTTGGGTGAAGACCAACAGTCTTCACAAAACAAAAACAGTTCAGAGCAACAGGCCTTCTACACAAGTTCAGGAAGAGGACGAGGTAGAGGAGGTCGTGGACGCGGTCAAGGAGGTGGCCGAACAGGTAATCAAAATTATGGCCAGCAGACAGCAGCAACAACAGTCCCAGAATACACAACAACAACAACAACAACACGCAGGTGGAAGAGACAAATTCAGAGGCAAGGGGAGTCAAAGAGGCCGTGGAAACTGACAAAGGCAGTATAATGATGCACGTGAATGCTATTATTGTGGTAAGCCTGGACATGTGCAAGCAGAATGTTATAAGAAGCAGGCTGACATGCAAAATGGGAAAGTGCAGCAGAACAACTATGCATCCTCAAGCAGAAATAATGAGGATAATGAAAGGTTGTTTGTTATGCAACATGTCGTGAATGCCATGTCTGAAAATGTTGATGCAGCACAAAAAGATGATGTATGGTATGTGAATTCAGGTGCTTCAAACCACATGACTAGTCATGGGGAGTGGTTCAAGGAGATGAAAAACCCGGAAAGACCAGGTTTTGTGGAAACAGGGGATGACACTGCTCATCCAATTGCCCATGTTGGAGATGTGCCATTGTCTATGCAGGATGGCAAAGTGAAGTACCTTGCAGATGTACTTCACGTTCCGAACATAACAAAGAATTTGGTTTCAGTTGGCCAGATGATTGAGCAGGGTTCCCAGGTTTGGTTTAACCCTGATGGTTGTTATGTTGAAGACTTTAAAGACAAGTGCAGGTTGGTTGCAAAAGGCAACAGAGTGGGCAGAATATTTACGTTGAATGTAGACATGCCTGAAATGAGTGCTGCGATGTTTGCAAATGGTTTAGGAATTGTTGCAGACACAGACATTTGGCATAAAAGAATTGGACATGTGTGTGTGCAGAGAATGAAGTCTATGCAGACTAAAGGAATTGTGACAGGACTGCCAAAGTTTAAAGTGGAAGGTATGCAGAGAATATGTGAAGCATGTCAATTTGGAAAGCAAACAAAGCATGTATTTCCACGTAACAGATATGTGAGCAGAAATGCACTAGATGCTGCGCATTTAGATGTGTGGGGTCCTACGAAGACCATGTCTATGGGAGGCTGCAGGTATTATGTGACATTCATTGATGACCACACAAGGAAAGTGTGGGTATATTTCATGAAGGAGAAGAGTGAGGTGTTCACTCACTTTCAGAATTTCAGAGTTTTGGTTGAAAAGCAAACAGGGAAATATGTAAAGTGCCTAAGGTCAGATGGAGGGGGAGAGTACTTCTCCAATGAGTTCTCTAAATTTTTGAAGAAAAATGGTATTCGGAGACAGTTTACATGCAGATACACTCCACAGCAAAATGGAGTTGCTGAGCGGAAAAACAGGCACATTGCTGAGATTGCGCGAGCATTGATGGAAGAGAAGAATATGCCGCATAGCTATTGGGCTGAGGCTGTTTCTACAACAGTATACATCATGAACAGGACTCCAACTGCAGCCATACATGATGTAACTCCAGAGGAGAGGTTTACTGGCAGAAAACCAGATTTGTCTCATCTGAAAGTCTTTGGATGCATTGCATATGTACATGTGCCAGATGAGCTGAGAACTAAGCTGGATCCGAAAGCTGAAAAATGTGTGTTTATTGGATATTCCCTGGAGCAAAAGGGATACATGTGTTATAACCCTGCTACACGTGAGTTGAGGGTAAGCAGGGATGTTGTCTTTGATGAGATGAGCAACTGGTATGCTGCTGAAAAAGAAGCTCTTGGGGCTGATGTGAGTGAAAGTGAGGTTGCACAGAATGCAAGTCAGCAATCACAGTCTTTGAGTGGACCAGGAGAGTCCTCATCTAGTGGGTCTGTTGATAGACCATGGAGTGGCAGGCTGCATCATAATACCAGTCCTGCAAATTTGATTAGTACATCACGTAAAGGAGAAGAGAAAGTGGTTGAGCCCCTTGGTATGCCTGACATTTCTGCACGGCATTCTCATGTTGATGGAGAATCTAGTGGCTCAGAGATGAGCCTTGATGAGGAGCTTGGGATCCCAGCTATGAGAACACCTAGTGTAAAGAAGGCTATGGAAGCCATGAATGAAAAGCTACGAAGATCTGGGAGAGTGAAAAACCCTATGCAGAGGTTTACCTATGATGGTTATGTGGCACATCACTATGCAATATGGCAAAGGTTGTGCAGGTTGTAGAGCCCACATGCATTGATGAGGCTGTTGGAAATGTGTGTCGAGAGAAAGCTCTGGATGAGGAGATGGATGCACTATATGGAAATGAAACTTGGGATTTAGTGCAATTGCCTGAAGGCAAGAAAGCCATTGGATGCAAGTGGGTGTACAAAGTAAAACATAACAGTGATGGAAGCATGAACAGGTACAAGGCTAGATTGGTAGCCAAAGGGTATGCGCAGACATATGGCATTGATTATGAGGAAACTTTCAGCCCAGTTGCCAAGATGGCAACAGTGAGAGTTGTGATAGCAGTGGCTGCGTCAAAGCAATGGTCTTTACATCAGATGGATGTAAAGAATGCATTCTTGCATGGGGATTTGCAAGAAGAGGTGTATATGTTGCAGCCACCTGGTTATGAGGATGTGAGTCACCCCGAGCATGTTTGCAGGTTGAAGAAAGCCTTGTATGGCTTAAAGCAAGCACCAAGAGCATGGTCTGACAAGATTTCTGAATATCTTATCACTATTGGCTTTCATGTAGCCAATGCAGATTTCTCGCTGTATGTGAGACATGGTGATAGAGGGGTTGTGCTTGTTGTCATCTATGTAGATGACTCGATCATTACAGGGGACCATGATGCAGAGATCTTTGATATAAAGATCTTGCTTAGACAGAAGTTTGAGATGAAGGATCTGGGGGAGCTCAGATATTTCTTGGGCATTGAGGTGATTAGGTCACCACATGGTATTGGATTACTGCAGAGACAGTATGGCTTGGACATGTTGTCCAAGTATGGTATGACAGGCTGTAAGCCTACCTCAGTGCCATTAGATCAGAATGGCAAGTTGAGTGCAGATTCAAGAGAGATTTTGGAGGATCCTACTATGTATAGGCGCATAGTAGGAAGCTTGATATACATGACGATCATCAGGCCAGATTTGAGCTATGCTGTTGGGTTGGTGAGTCAGTTTATGCAGGTTCCACGGAAACCGCATTTGGATGCATTGAGACGCATACTGAGGTATGTGAGGTCTACTTTGCATTGTGGACTATTCTATGAGACTGGGACAGAGATATGTGTACATGGATACACAGATGCGGATTGGGCTGGTAGTATCTCAGATAGAAGATCTACCAGTGGATTCATGTTTTCTTTGGGGAGTGCTGCTGTGACTTGGAGCAGCAAGAAGCAACCTATGGTTGCTCTATCCAGTACAGAGGCCGAGTACAGAGGAGCTGCTATGGCAGCATGTGAGGTAGCTTGGTTGAGAAAGCTACTTGCAGATTTGGGTCTGTCAGTGGATAGACAAGTTGTCATTTTTTGTGACAACATTAGCAGTATACAGTTGGCCAGGAACCCAGTTTTTCATGCTCGCACGAAGCATATAGAGGTCCACTATCATTTCGTCAGAGAGAAGGTCTTGGCAGGAGACCTTGACCTTGTTTATGTCAGCACAGAGGATCAGGTAGCTGACATCTTCACCAAAGCATTGGGTACAGAGAAGCTCCGCAGATTCAGGGCTTCGCTTGGTGTACATGAGATGGAGTTGAGCTCGAGGGGGAGTGTTGAGATATCGAGCTCGTCTAGTGAGGCGGTGGACACTGATGACCCGCCTGGGGGATAGGCCCCACACTTACACCACTGGCATGGTTGGTGAGATCATGGGTGATATGCGGCCAGTGGGATGACAGGCTGTGTGATAGCCATTCTAGAGACTGGCATAGTTATAGCGCCAGCTCATTTAGTTGGGTTCACACTCTATAGAGAACCCGTGTATGTATTGGTTGAGTACCTTTCATATTGTGTGTACTCTTATCTTGTATATGGTGTGTTGAGTGTTGAGTGAAGAAGAAGATTTTCAGCCTCTCACCTTGTGTGTTCTCTATTAGGGTTTTGTGAGTGTGTGTGTGCTTGCAAGAGCTCAAGCTCTCTTTCCCCCTGCATCTTTTCACGTGGTACGGTATCGAAGGCTTTGCGGAAGCCCACAAAGCAGCAATATATCCTTCTCTTCTGTGCCCTGCCCTCTTCAATAAGTGCCCGAAGTGTCAGTATGTGATCCAAGGTAGTAAATCCTCTCCTGAAGCTAGCCTGTCCATGTGCTCGATGACCATGCGTCTCTGCCCATCGGCTCAGCTCCGACTCCAATATAGAGCCATATAATTTGGCCAAGTAATGACCAATCATGATCGTCCTGTAGTTGCCTGGTACCATGGGGTCCCCACTCTTAAAGAGTGGTACAATGATATGCTCTGTCCAGCTTGTCGGGAAACCCTCACAAATGGCACGATTAAACACATGTACGATGAGCGGAGCCAAAGTGTCTCGTGCATATGAGAAGTGCTCTCCAACTAGCCCATCATGATCCTGTGCCTGTCTATTCTGTAACCTGTCTGTCACATCTAGCACCATCTGCATAGTAAAAAAGGTGCTGCTAGCCGGTCTAGCTCCCAACAGTGGAGGGGGGGTGGGGGGCTATCCTGGTGCATCATATAGCTCTCTAGCATAAGTATGCCATGCCTCAGGTACAGTAATCGGAGTACCAGGCTGTCTCTCCTGAAACATCTTCCATGCCCTCTTGCTGTCCTTCCCCAGGAAGAGTTGGTAGATCTCCTCCTCTAGCTTAGCCAGATAGGCTCGTTTCTTCCTCCGCACAAGGCGCCGAAAGATCATCCTGGCCTGTCTATGCGTGCGAGACCCAATGGCAATCTCACGTTGTAGCTGTGCTCGTGTCTCACGACACTCATCATCATACCAACTGTTCTGTGGGGCAGTGCTGCGGGGGTGGGTGGAAGGGATCATAGTGCAGGGAAACGCATATGAGGCGGATGCATGTAGTACACCTGCCAATCCTCTCGTGATCTCGTCCAGAGGGCTATGCGGGTCTAAGGCGAACAAGCCATCAGATACTGCATCTCGATAAACCCCAACTGTCTCACGTGTAAACTGATAACTCGGGTACCTAGGTAGATGAGTGGCTGGCCCATCTCTCGGGGATCTACCTACTAGTGTGAAACTCAGGTATGCATGATCGGCTGCTATGCGAATGGGCCTACTGGAAATCGTGAAACCCCGCACATCAAGTATCAATGAAGGAGATCCCATCAAGTAGTCCACTGTGCTCACTCCCCCTTTAGAGTTCCAGTGTGTGAGAGCATCTAATCCTTGCCATCTTCATAAGCCATTGTATATGACCAACCCATGTGCACTCCCGAGTGTGAGAAAATGCCTGCCATAATCTGTAATCTCCCCCTAATCCTCTGCTGATCCCTACAACCCTACATCCTCTGCCGTGATCTCCCGGTACATAGCCTCTTGAGTATCATACAACTCTGTTTGCTCTGTGCCTGTACGTGCATTAAAGTCTCCCAATAGTAATATGTCTCCCATGCTGGCAAACCTCATGATATCATCATATAATGGTATATAGGGCGACTCTCCTCATGGTGCAAACCTGGAGTGGGCTGGGGAAAGTAGCATACCGCCACATATAGCTCGCGGAGCCCCTCTCTACTGCGTTTAAGGCGGGTAAGAGTTTGATGGCATTGGTGGCCAATGTGGGAGGTGTAGATGCGACTGTGGTGGTGGCTACTGTGGAGGCACAGGTCTTGGAGGCTTGTACAACCTGCCACTTGGTACAATCTTTCTTACCATGCCCTACGGTGTGGCAGAACAAACATATGTTCTCCTCCTTATACCGCGTTTGCTCTTCTGGTAGGAGATATCAACCAGTAATACCCTCCTTGGCCTTTTCCTCGGGTGTTTTCTTAGGCTTGAAGTGTTTATCCTTCTTGCCTCCTGAGGTGCTCTCGGAATCTTTCTTGTTGTCTTTGCTGTTCTGAGCTCCCTTCCCTCCTTGAGATGATGATTTTTGGGTGGTAGATGATTGTTGTTGAGGTTTGGAGCCAGTCTGGATCTACTTGGGCTTACCTCTGTTCAGCATCATTACCTGATTCTAAAGCCCTGTCATAGGACTGTGACTCAAAATTACGTACACTAAACCTGATGTTAGTATCCAAACCTCTAATGAACTGTTTCAACTTATCCTGCCTAACTGCTATGTTGACGTGATAACTTTGTTAGAGTATGTCAACACGGGTGACCCATTTTGGGAGAATCTGTAAAACTCATCCTCAAGGTTGATCATGTATTGGGGACGTAGAAACCATTTTTTGAGATCGGACACGAAGGTGTCCCATACATACTGTGGAGCCCTTGTGATCAAGTCTACATGTGGACTCGACCAATGCAGCCACCAAGTGACCGCTTCGCCGGAAAGGTGAGGTGGTGCCAGATGGACTCAATCTTGAGGACTTGAAAGCGTAGCCAATGGAAAATATGCTACAAATTGATGAATGAATTCCATGACTACAGCATGATCACACTCACCATCATACTTACCATCATACTTACTAAAATTTGGTTGAGCTCGTATGATTGGGATGGTGGAGGATGGGAGAAGAGACAACATATTTGTACCCATAGTGGCTATCAACCGCTCGTTATGGAGTTGCATAGCTTCACATTCAAGTCTTTCTCGGGTTGCTTGGTCAGCCCTTCTTTGGTCTTCTTCAACCCTGCGTTTGGCGTCCTCAGCCCTTCGTTCATCCTAACGTCGAGCTTCTTTGGCCCGTCATTCTTCAGCCTTTTTGGTGTCTTCTTTTTGCCTTTGTTGCTCCATGATGAGGAACTCTCTCTCCAATTTTGAGAGCTCTTTTGGCTTTTCAACTGCTTCCTTGGCTTTTTTAGCCGCCTCCTCAACTTTCTTTTCTTTGGCCTCTATATGTTGCCTTAGCAATCTGTTATGCCCCAAGAGTAATTTGATAAAGTCTTTACTGTTTTGCAGAAGCATTCCTGTAGTAGTGGTGGTGTCTTCCTTGTAGATCTCTCCTTCCATATCTTCTTTGTAGCTTTCTGACGATGTCTCTTCTAACATTGTGGAGGCTTGGATGATTTTTCTGGACTGCAATTTTACCATCCACGGAATGCTCTCACTTTTGGGTAGCCAAGTTGGGTCACGACTCACAACCTGCAACTCTCATACCAATGTAGCATGCAGTAGGTTGATCATCGTTACGCCCAACAAAGCCTTCTTTATACCCGTGAGTTTATGCAATTCCATTTTTGAGAGAGAAGAGAAGAGAGAGTGATAATACAGTCGACATAGTATTGGGTCCCAATTACCCATTGAAGGGTCCCCCCTTGCAACAAGCAAGAGTATTTTCTTATATTTCTTTGGGGAAATTTGTACACTAAGTATGAATGATGACTGAGGATGAAGTAGACCAAACACAAGCTGAACCATATGCTGATCAAGCTCCTTTGAATAGCTCTTCGATGACCACTATGCAAACTCAGAACTATGGGATGCACATATGTTGGTTGAATGCTGAAGAAACTCTTCACGGAGGCCTTGGGACTGTAGCACATCAAAGTGCTGAATGCTGAATGTATGCTCAAGAGGCTGGAGGCTCTAGGCACACATAAATGCTTGTAGACTGCTTGTAAACTGATTTGATGAGAATGATTTATGTTGTGGACTGAACATTTACTTTTATATGCATTTATGCAGCTGGTCGGCTATCTTCATGCTGCCAGCCTGTTGCGATGGGACAAAAAATGCTCTTTTACAGCATTAAATGCTGTGCAAGCTGTCCCTTTTGCCTTGCTAATGTTGGCCGACTGGAGCACTTCACGACCTGCTGCTCTTGCAAGTTCTGATGCTGACCAACTAAAGCATGTTTGCTTCTTATGCTAGGGTACCCATATGGTTGCTGACTACTGTATGGAGTCTTTATATGGCTGCCATACTACCCATGTTGCTTTTCTCTGAAAAGATGCAGGGGAGAAGAGAGCTTGAGCTCTTGCAAGCGCACACACACTCACAAAACCCTGAAAGGGAACACATAAGGTGAGAGGCTGAAAATCTTCTTCTTCTTCACACAACACTCAACACACCATATACAAAGATAAGAGTACATGCCATATGAAATGGTACTCAACCAAATACATACTAGGGTTCTCTATAGTGTGAACCCAACTAAATGAGCTGGCGCTATAATTATGCCAGTCTTTAGAATGGCTGTCACATAGCCTGTCATCCCACTGGTCGCATATCACCCATGATCTCACCAACCATGCCAGTGGTGTAAGTGTGGGCCTATCCCCCAGGCGTGTTAAGTTGGACGCGTGGGAGACAAGGACTTTAGAGGGCATTAAGGTGGATTTTGCATGTCTTCCCTATTGAATTGCCTTATGGTTTGCCATCTAATAGCTCAGTGGATCATAAGCTTGATTTTCTTATGGAGCCTTAGCCTGTGTGACTATCGCACCTTACAAGATGAGCTAGTTGGAAGAGGAGGAGATTGCTAGACACTTGTTGAAATATCTTAGGATGGGACAGATACGCGGGAGTAAATCTCCCTGAGAAGCTCCAACGCTTTTGAAGCACAAGAAGGACGGCACTTGGCGGATGTGTGTTAATTCAAAAAAGTTGAATAAAGTTGCGATTATCATGTGAAGTATTGCCCTGCACATTCAAAAACATATGCACTTTAGGATTTGGTGCATTCACATTATCACGCCTCTTCCATAGAGAATGATTTGATAGATAAGTTGCAGGGTGTGCTACCTATTTTACGAAGATCGACCTTCGTATTTGTATATCCGAGGAAGAAGTCCTTTAAGATAGGTTTTCGTACACGGTATCGTCATTACGAGTTTCTCGTATTAGATGCCAACAGTTACACAATAGGGGACTACCTTGTTCCGGGGGGGTCTGACCTATAACATTTGTGGTTGAGAGTGATGCCAAGGATGATGCGATAAGGGCTATCTTGTTCGAGGGGGTCCAACCTATGGCATTTGAAAGCAAGAAGCTTGATGATAGCCAGGTCAAGTGGCATGCCCAAGAGAAAGAATTGTATGCGATTGGTTATACATGCATTGAAAATTTGGAGACATTATTTGTATGGATCCAAATTTGTTGTCTTAACTAACTATGAGTCGATCGTGTATATTTGGGATAGAGCTGAGTTGAGAGGGAGGAAGGCACGGTGGACAGAGCTTATGTAGGACTTTGATATGGAGATTAAGTATAGGCAGGGCAATTTCAACCAAGTTAAAGATGGTTTGAGTCAGGTTGGGGAGGTGAATCTTTTAATTTTCATCAAAATTATTGCCGACTTGTATGATTCCTTGAGAGGGCTGTGTCAAACCCGATGGGCATTTTAGGCAAGAAGCTCCACAGTTTTAGATGAAGACTCAGGGGTCACACCACCTGTTAGGGTGGCTGGTAGTCAATACTTAATCCAGAATGGGTTATTGTTCTGGGATGATAGAGTTTGTGTACCGGATTGAGGTGAGATTAAGAAAAGGATCCTTTATGAATGTCATGACTATCCTATAGCAGCAAGTCATCTAGGGATACAACAGGCCTATGATTTTGGTAAAACAGACGTTTTACTGGCCTAAGATGAAAGCAAAAGTCCAGGACTATGTGGCGAAATGTCATCAAAATAAGGCTGAGAGCCTTAGCTAGAGGGTTGTTACATCCTTTGGAGATTCCTTTTGAGAAACGGGAAAGTATTTCCATGGATTTTATTATCGGATTGCCACGAACCATGCCATCTGGGTGGTGGTAGACTGACTGACAAAGATGACGAGGTTTTTACCTACAAGGTCAATCGTTAGAGCAACTGATTTGGTGCAACAATTTGTTAAGCATCTTTTCAGGTTGTATGGATTGCCTTATGACATAGTGAGTAACAGGGACTCCAAGTTTTCTGGACACTTCTAGCAGCTAGTCTTCCAAAAATTGGAGACTATGCTGAGTATGAGTTCCTCTAATCATCCTTAGTTTGATGGGCAGACGGAGAGATTGAATCATGTTCTGGAGGATATGCTTCGTGCATACGTCTCCAAGCGACCATCTGATTGGGAGAGGCACATCCCAATGGTCGAGGTTTCCTTTAATAGTGCTAAGCATTCGGGTACTAGTTACAGTCTGTTTATGCTAATGTAGGTTACCAACCTAGATCTCCGGTAACTATGTCAAGACTTAAGAGTATAAAGGTTATGCGGCTAAAGGTTTCTCAGCCGATATGTAGGAGATGCTAGTTAGTGCACGGGAATCTATCAAAAGTGCTTAGGATAGAGCATGGGTTTAATGCTAATAGGAAGTGTTTCGCTAAGGGAGTTTGGGAATGCTAGTATATCTACGGATACTCAAAAGTTCTAAGACGTTGCGGGTGGAAGGTTGGGAAGTTATCCTCTAGGTATTGTTGACTTTATAAGTTAAAATTGCCTCCGAATGTAAAAGTTCATACAGTTTTTCATGTCAATAGACTTAAGGAGAAAATGGGAGCAAGGATAGCGTTGTTACAACTCAAGAGCTGGTAGAAGTTCAAGATTTGTCCTTTGTTCCACATAAACCAAAGCTTATATTGGATTTCAAGGAGAGAAAGCTTAGGAATAAGTTGATCCCTGAGTATAAGATCAAGTGGAAAGATAGGGTGGTGGAGAACTTGACTTGGGAGACAATTGCTAGTTTAGAGCGGAGATTTTGAGATTAGGGAGAAGTCCGCAAGCATGCTACAGGTGGCTAGGGTTCATTATTATTGATAATCCATGGTTACTGGATGGTTATTTATAGCGGCACTAGTCACTATATAAGTGAATTATGGGTTATTGTGTTATAAGACTATCTTACTTGTGGCCGTTGGTATGTGCCTAGACCATAGTACTCTCACTCATGCCATGGACATGGCGATACATAGGCGGTCTTGCTGAGGGTCCTTAGGACAAACTCTAGTGGTATGGGACACCAGGGCTGACTTGGCTTGGGTGATTTGATACTTTATTACCCTGCATTAATTTATTAAACCAGCTTATTGTATTTAATGTGATTAGATGACTTAACGCTCTAAGATTAAGATTTATAAGTGTAAACTAGCAATCAAGTTTTACCAGCCTTGACAATGCAGTCGATGACTCTGTTATAGTATGCCACTCCTTCCGTGGACAGCTCTCCAGTGGCATCTGCAATAGGTAGGAGTGTAAAAAAGAAAGAAATTATCATTGAATATGGACAAATGCATTTAAAACGTATTTGTGGGGGATATTATGCTATGGATAGATCTTACTAGGGAAGATGCGAGTCCACGCGATGGAAAAGCGGAAGGCATTGCATCCCATGCTCTTCATCACCTCTACATATTCCTGGAGATCCAAAGCAATTCAAGCACATGAGATTTGGTGCCATGAACATGAATACCTAAAACAAGGCTTTCAAGGTTACTTGGTGGAGATCGTAGAAGTTGCATGCAATGGTTGGCATATCTCCATTCATGATCTTTCCTGCATTCAAATATCCATGCGTTGTTATAAACTCCCTCTTTTGACAAGTTGATACATTCGAATATCCATGAGTTGTTATAGACTCCCTCTAGTAATTTGAAAATTATCACTCGAGAAATTTTTGAAAATTAAAAAGATTTTACTACTACAACCCTTGAAATTTTGAAGGTATTCATATCTTCAACTCAAATTTCAAAAATTAAAAAGATTTTACTACTACAACCCTTGAAATTTTGAAGGTATTCATATCTTCAACTCAAATTTCAAAAAAGTAATTTTCAAAAGTTAAAGTTGGATTTACACTAAATGCTGGTTTTTTTTCGAGCGGGTGGTGGTTCACATGGTTCACCTACCTGTGCACTAATGTGAATAAAGGTTACCCCTTTTGTATAGATATCGTACTTATTGTAGATAAAAAAAATAGATAGAGGATGATACCGTCCGTCCCAACACAACTGAGTTAGTGTAGTGGTCAAACTAGGTTATGAGTTCAAGTCCCACTAGGCTCTCTCATGTTATAAAGGGACACCTATGCTCGCTTTATGTGTTTGGTTGCTCGGGCTCTTGCCCCTTGAACACTCGAGTGACTCCTCCTCCTCGGGTGGTGGATCACCCGAGATAGGAGGATCCATACGAGACCCCTCCGCTGTTCCAGCGCTCGACTCATCGCAGTGGTCATGGGATGCCTAATTCGTGGCTCTTGCCTGATAGTACGTGGCCCTTGCCCGACCATGATAATTGGCTAATTGTTGTAAGGGGAAATCGACTCCACCCACTTGAGTGGGCCCCGGGTGTGTACGGAAAAAAAAAAGATAGAGGATGATACCAGGTAGTTGAACGAAGTCGTCCCAAATGCTCATGCCTTTGCCACCAGCACAACCCTCCACCTGTAGCATGCGAAAAGCAGCATAAGATCTCGCTAAAAAATAACTATTAAAATCTCCCAACAAATCTACTCTCTACTAATAACACCTTACTCTTTTTTCACCTGGGAGAGAAAAGAGGCCAGGGAAAAGGGAGGATTTTTTTAATTTCAAATTTAATTTTTTGGAAGTGCGACTTGTAAGTGAAACCTTAGAAAAGCACTGTTAAGCACTGTTAATTCTTGAAAAAGTCCCAAAAACAACATTTTGGCGCCGTGTTATTTGCTAATATTAAAATCTCGCTTGCATAATAATAATAATAATAGAGCGGCGTGGTGACCTGTAACGCACTGGTAGCTGTTCCGAACACGAAGCCGGCGGGGAAATCCTCCCGAGAAAGGGAAGCCTCGGCAGCGGACAAGTTCTCCACGTGCGGATGCTTGTTAGAGAGGGCGGCTACGGGCGGTGACACAGAAGAGGAGGAGGAAGACGAAGCCATGGAGAGAGAAAATTGAAGCCCAGTACTTTACTAACACACACTGATCACCCCTTCCGAAGCGATTAACTATTCACACCAATGGCCCCTTCTTGCAGCACACGCGTCTGCCAAATGGTGCACTAGCGCTGTCCTCGATTATTATTTAACACCCGTGTCAGCACACGCGTCCGCCAAATGATGATGCCCTGCAAAACGCATACATAAGCCAGGCGCCAAAATGGAAAAATATTCCAGAAAATCAAATGATGAAAAAATACCCATGAATAAAGTGATCTTTATGAAACACTATCGAAATTATGATTTTTTTTATCATCTTTTTTTCTCTCTCTCTAGCAAGAAAGAGAGTTCTATTAACTATGAAAGAATCAATACAAAATCATCGCTGTGACCGTAAATCGTCATCACAAAGTGTCAACGATGCCAAGAGAATCCACGAGAAGAAGATTGTTAAGAATCCTACTATGGGATTGATCATGGTGATTAGCAACGTAGATTAAGCATAAACTAAGGTGGATTAAACCACACCAAGAACTCATGACTAGAGAGAGAGAGAGAGAGAGTGTAGCACACTCAACACAACTCTATTGCATATGCATAATGAACCATACAATGTGGCTTCTAATATAGATAGCCACCCATCCAACTTTACATGTGGCACTCTCCTTTCCACATGAGTGGCCAAAACTCACACAATATCTAGCACTTTTAGAGAGCTTTCCCACACGCATAAACCAAGCTTACATATTTCAACACCCCCTCTTAAGCGAGGTGCATCTCACTCACCCATCACCCATACAATTTAGCATTGCCCTCATGCAATGAGTCTCTCAACACTCCCCTTCAATGATAAATTGGAGTGTCATCATGTGGCTAGACACATGATGACCCACTCTCATGTGTCAACGTGCATGTGCCATACCTACCCAACATAGACACCAAGTTCGTTTGAGCACCACTTGCTTGGCCGAATCCACCCTGGTCCTTTTTGAACCACCGTAGTGCTCGAGAAAGGGACCAACCCATACACACCACCACTTGTGAAAGCCGACTACTCTCACAACCATCGCGAAATTCATCGAGACTACACACATGCATCTCCACTCTCTTAGATATTTTGGAAAAAATCTCATTCCCGTTTGAAAAATGGGATCATAGTGAACTTGTCCAAAATTTTATCAAAACCTCCTCATGTGACATATCATTAGAAAGATCTTGAAGAGTAGAATCTAGATCTACAATCTCCGACACATGATGTTCCCAAGGTATTCAATCTCTTTTTGGAAGAAATCACTCTTGGCATAGAGTTGATTCTCCTTCAAAAGGTTGAACACTTTCTCTGAATGCCTTTCGTGCTTGTCCTCATCTTTACTAAAGACTAAAATATCATCAAAGAAGACAACCACAAAATTCTAGTGCTTCACGAGTATACGGTTCACTATATGACTAAATGTAGCTAGAGCATTAGTAAGTTCGAATGGAATTACTAAAAACTCATAATGACTCGTTTGCGTGCGAAAGATAGTCTTTTAGACATCCTTTTCGGCCACTCTAGCTTGATGGTCAATCTTGGAAAATATCTTAGCTCCTTTCAACTTGTCTAAGAGATCGTCTACATGGGGTATATGATACCTATTCTTGATAGCATTCTTATTCAACACTTGGTAGTCTATACACATGCCAGATGTTCCATTCTTCTTTTTTACAAGGAGAATGGGTGCTTTGTATATTGAACTACTAGGCCTGATAAGTTTTCTATCAAAAGTAAGTCATGTATCTGATTCTAGATCTCTTTTTTCTCTAAAAAGTTTACCCTATGAGGAGCTCTACAAGGTGGAATGCTACTAGGGATAATGTCTATCCTATTGGCTTGTAGTCTCAAATTAGGCAAACCTGGTGGTATTTCATTTATGAAATAATCCAAAAATTATGAAATAAATTGTTCATGCCGCCATGAGTTCTTAGGAGTTGGTTTAGAAGCAGTAAACTCGTTAACCAAGACTAAATAAAACTTCTCCTTTTTCCTCATGGTTGGGTGTGACTAAGGAGTGCACATCTACTAGATTCTCTTAATCCTTTCAGATAGACACGCTCATCATTGAAAACAAATGATAAATCAAGAGAGTTGTAATAAATGCGTGGGTTATGCTGTCTCCATGGCATACCGAGGATAACATACGAATGCAGAAGTGCAACGAGAAATGTGTGGAGTTTCTCATAAGGTGCAATGAATAATACAACATCTTTAACTTCCCTAGTGTAATTGTATTTAGTTCCTTGGAATGCAGTTTTAATTTTGTACTTAGAAGGAACAACATCTAATTTAAGATCATGCACAAAATTTTCAGAAATAAAGTCATGTGTACTACCATCATCATGCAATATACTTACTTAATTGTACCTTTCATTTTAAGAAGCATATGAGAATAGATTTTCTTTTCTATGAGTTTAGACTTACCTGGATTATTGTATTCATCTTCTTGCTCAGAATTATCCTCTTGATCGAGCGGTGGATTGCTTCTTATTCTCTAGGTAATTGATTACAATGTGTCCTTGTTGTTGTCTGTAATTATAACATCTTATAATTTTAGGTACGGAATCCTTCTTTGGCTTCACATATTAACTCTTCGTGTTGTTGTTGGCACCTCATTTGTCATTGTTAGAAGCTATGCTTCTATTCGCATTGGTATTTCTATCAAACTTATGAAAAGGAACAAGATTTTTAAATTTGTTTTAGTATGAGACTTCTATGGTGGTTTGTTCTTCCTTGGTGCTCTATTCTTTCACTCACAATTGTGGGCTAAAGAGATAGTTGTGGATAGAGAGTGTGGTTAAAACATGTTGATCCCAGCTCGAAGTGTAGGATTCAATCCGGCAATGAATTTCTACTTTTGGTCCCTCAATCGCACGCTCTCAAATGGCTTGAAGTTGGATAAGTGTTTGTTAAATTTATCCACGTGTATCTGCACATTTATTTTAATCAAGTTGGTGTAGCATATCCCATTGTTGACAAGTCCCAGGTTTGTATTGAGCTAGAAGAAAATTTTGTTTGATGAGCTTTTGATTTTTTTTCCAAGTCCTTGGTTTATCTCATCCTTGCTTGATGGAATTCCACCATAGAGATGCACTTTCAACCAAATGGTTGGGAGCACATTTGACTTTGTCTTTCTCACAACAAATTCTTTCCCAGAAAAGTAGTCATCAAGTTGACTAAGCCATGACAATACAATCTTTGGTTCCTTCTTACCATCAAAATTTTGAAAGATGAATGCTTTACGACTAATCTTCTTGCTTTTTTATTCTTCTTTCTCATGAAAAGTCTCTTGGGTGGTACGCTGCATGTCAAGTTGAGACTCAACACTTTGTTTACAGAGGTTAAAATTAGGTGGAAAGATAGGGAAATAGAGGATTCGACTTGGGAGTCGGTTGAGAATGTTCAGCATAGATTTCTTTCTTTTCATTGCAAGAGTGAAATGTTTTGAGAGAGGGGAAGTATATTATGTGCACATTATATGTGCATATACTAGGAGGCTAACCCACATTAGGCTTGTGAGCATGGGAGCATGGGAACAAGCTCTAGTGGAGCATGGGTTAGAACTAACCTTAAGGGTTGAGGGTCAAGAGTCACTTGGGTCACACATAGGAATGGAGAGTCAAGAGTCACTTGAGGGCCCTCCTATATAATAGGGGCATGGGGCACACTCAAGGGAGGCTAGGTTATGTTATGTTCTCTTGTGTAGAGGATTGTATCTACTCTCATGCCATTTCACACTACAGCTACATGCTGCTGGATTTGAGTCATACCTCTTGGTGGAATGGGACATCAAGATAAAGGTATGAGGTACTTCATTGTAATTCATGTGTGCATCCCTTGGGCTTGGGGGTGGTTGGGTGGATGAGTTTATGCTTGGTTTATGCATGTTTATGCATGACAATTATCTAGAGAGATCTTAGGGTTTTAACAAATATCCAAGCTATGGTTGACATGGAAGTCCACCTTGGTCAAACAAAACACCTTCTGTGAGGTGGGTAGGCCACCTTCAGTGCTTTCCACTGCATTGCAAAAACATAAAAAATATGAAACATATGCTAAAAAGATAAGCACACAAAATGGTTACATAGCAGGTCAAGCACATTACCTGTGTTGTCCCTCAAATTCTTTGATTTCATGTGGATCTTCGTGGCTAACATAGCTTAATTTTTCACTAGTGATATATAGGCTTCTTCCTTGTTTGACACTTCTACCCACCTGATGGTTATGTTGTTCTGCTTTTTCCTTTGTCTTTTGTCTTGTTTGTCTTCTTGCCACAGTCGACTACCTACTTGGCTTCTTGTCTAGCCTAGAGTCGCTTAAACCAGTCATGTACCATCTTTGCCTCTCTCATGAAAATGGGAGTCCTAAGATCATTTCATATATATTTAGGTTGTTTAGAAGAGTCCATAATAACGATGAAGGTATGTTTAATCCAATGTTTGAGAACCTTGATCTTTAAATCTCCTAGCATCCCAATAGGTTTGGCGACAGTTTTGGTAGCCATCTTGACAATGATGTTTGAAATTCTAGACATGGTTTGGCCATCTTCTCCCAACATTGCTTGGTGATTATGCTCACTCTTGGACCACCATATAGGACTCCTGTTATTGTGATGCCCTTGGCAGTTGGTAGTAGTGCGTTAGACTCATCACTTTAAAAGTATTACCCTCATTTGTAAGGTGGAATTTGAACCATAGATTTGGTATTTTCTTCTTCCATTGGGACTATTGATTTAGGTGGTACAACTCAAGGTGTCTCTATTATATATTGGAGATGTGCCTTATGCATGTTAGCAAATGGTGGTAATCCAGCATCGAGTTCTCCATTAACAAGAGCTCTCATTGCTTCACACAATTCAGGATCTCCACTTAATTGGGTGGTTATAGTTGTACTAGTTTTTGAAGCCATAAAGTCTAACAATTCAAAGATATTTAGTAGTGCATTCATGACCTTTCCATGAATAGGTGTTGCTAAGACTGGAAAATCCATCTCCGAAGAAGGGCTCAGGGTTTTTGTACCTTGAACCAATCAAAGATCAAACAACATTCAAAGGTATGACATATAGATTTTTTAGGATCTGACTTTGAGTTTGATTACTTACCCCAATCATGTTTAGGGGTTTGATGATGGGTCATCTCGTGTGGCCTTGTCGCCACAATCTTGTTGGGGTAGTACTTAATCCAATGATCAATGCCACAATAGTTATAAGTAGCCCATGGCATGTTTGAGGGTACCGCTTAGTTGAGTTAAAGAAAACTTTAGTTATAAGTAACCCATGGCATGTTTGAGGGTACCTCTTGGTTGAGTTAAAGAAAACTTGAGAGGGCATTCCAAAACTCGATGACAATGGTAACATTGAGGGTACCACTTGGTTGAGTTGAGGAAACTTTAGAGGGAATTCCAAAACTCAATGGGGACCTTGACAGTGGTGGTAACATTGAAGAGGCATTCTTCTAGCTGTGGCATTAATATCCTGGCCCCTTGCCATTGTAGTTTTGTTAGTTGGTAAACTGGCTTGACTCCCTCTCTCCCATCCACTACATAATAATCAGGATGAAGCTCTATGGGGTCCTCAAAGATGTGAGGGTGGGTTCGACATCTATCTCATATTCTTGGTAATTAATAGGCTCCTCATCAAAGCTTACTTGATTAAGAGATGTCACCATTGGTGGATGTGGTTGTTTTGTGGTCCCAAGAATGGTGGAGGTAACATCACATTGGGTGCATGGTGCATGCCCTTTGATAGGAATTGTTACGTGGGATGTTCAACCATTGCTTGATTTGTTATTGGACTAAGGGTTAGCATTTGTTGCGGTGCCGGTAATTCTAGATGTGGTCTTGTTGTATTGGCAATAGCCTGTAGGCTTGTTTGGAAATCTCAAGCTTCATGACCATAGCACACACAAAATGTATAGTTACCATTGTATCAAGCTCTTAAAATTGGACATTCACTAGTGGTATGTCCCTGACGGGAAATGAAACACCAATGTATCTCTCTCCTTGGGTACATGTGTGCATTGTCCGAAGCTTTGGTAGCCTTCATTTCCTCTTGGAGGACTTTTGAGAAGGCTGTCCAAGTTATTTCCTCACCGCCGCTAAAGTATTACCTTTAGCTATAATTTTTACAGTGGTGGTGTACGATCACTAGCTGCTAACATAATAGACTTAGAATATGAAGCTCTTACTCCCTGTATCATCAAGTTATCCTCAAGCTGGATGGCATTAGTTGTGATGTCCTCCCAAGTGGTGATACCTCTAATGACCAAACCAATATGAATATGTTCATGTTTAAGCTCGTGGATAAATTGATTAAGCAGTTAATTGTTGGAAAATCACTCATGTAGAGCACAACAAGAGTTCAAATGCTTAAGACCAATAATAAAATCTCTCACTGACTCATCTTCTTCTCTCTCAGCTTTGTGCAACTGTGAAGCAACATTACACAAAGCTCCCTCATGCACAAATTACTTTGGGAATAACCTTCAAAGCCCAGTAAAGATTGCACATTCTTCAATTTGCAGAGTCTGATGCCAATAACCAACCTTGCCATCTAGTGTAAGGCTAAATGTATTGGTTTTTGCAAGCTTATTCCTCACCTAAGGCCTCGAGACCTTGAGGTGTCTTCTAGGATCGCCCTCTCCATTAAACTTGTGCAAAAGCTTTGCAATTTGTGTAGCCTTTCTCGAGGTACTCTATTTGTTATCTCTCATGATGGGTCCTATACTTTTATCCATAGCTCTCCCCAAATGCTTGCGCTCAAAGGCTACTAGATCAGTTGGAAGGGTTGCTGCTCGCGGTATTGGTATAATAGGGGCAACATGTGGTATGAAGAGTGATGCCTACAGGCATAATGGCATGAATCCCAGAGGAGTAATATGAGTCTGATAGGTGAGGGTTGTACATGAATTCCCATAGGTACCTGATGGCATATGAGCCAAGGGAACCACTAGTCTAGTCATTTGTCAGGATGTCCCCCTTGCTCTAAGGTACATTGGCAAAGTAGAGGAAGATGCAATGAATCGAGGATCTTGGGTGAAGCTTCCTCCTTCTACAGACCTAGCCGATGAAATGGATGTGTTATAGGGACTGCCTGTAATTGTGGTTACCATAGTTGTAACCGAGGGCACGAAACTAATGGGAAATCTTGCATGGTTGGTCATAGGTGGTTCCATTATGAGTGGTGTAGAACTACTTACCACAAAGTCTGGAAGTGTGCTAATAGCATCTTCGGTTGGTGCCTCTCTACCACGGTCTCGGAATGTGAAGTTTGTGCTTGTAGATTCTTGGAGTCCTATGTAACCTAGAGGAACAATAGTAACAAACCTCTCTACTACATCTCGGAATGTGAACTCTGTGCTTGTAGATTCTTGAAGTCCTACATAACGTAGAGGAACAATAGTAGCAAACCTCTCTACTACAATCTTGGAATGTGAAGTATCTGCTTGTAGATTCTTGGATTCCTATGTAACCTAGAGGAGCAATAGCAGCAAGGGGACTTGGTCCATTGTGTAGCCAGGTGATACTATAAATGTAGGATCCACTGCACTCACAGGAGGTGTTAACATTTCTCTCATCGTTGTGGGCATTCTTTATTTGGATGTCCCGACTTGAACGATTAGTCTTTGGATCCTTTCATGTTCAATGATCCTATATACTTATTCATAGATACCATGTAATCATTCCTCCTCTGTTGTGGCCCAAGATATTGATTGGACAATCCCTTCCCAACTGACACCATAAGCTTGGTATATGTGGAGAAATCCACAAGAGTCTCTGTCGATGTGTCATACTACCAATCATTTGTGAGAAGATGTTGATCAAAGATTTGTAAAGTGTAGCTCTTTCCCTGATTTAGACGTAATGTTATTAGATTGAGACTATTAGGGGTAGTACTGCAGTCCTATCTTGGGACTCATTTTGGGCATACTGGGCTGTTTGGGCTGCCAATCATTGTTATTCCACTTGCAAATTCTTTTCTCTGCAGCCTAGATTAGTGCCTATATTGCCTACACTTCTTCTAATGTCCCACTATCAGGCATAAGAACTTGTGTAGTAGTAGGGGATGCTTGATGGTCATAGGTTACAACAGGTGCAATAGGAGTTGTATGGACAAGGATATCAATGTGAATGCTCCCTTCTTGTTGCAACATGAACGCTCCCTTCTTACAACGATGAGAGTACAACAGGTGTCTCTCTGGAGTTTACCTCAACTCTTTTATCCTGGGTGTATTTTTTTGGCAAGCATTAGTGAGCATTTTTGAGCAAGCATCTTTTGGCAAGAATTTTTTAGCGAGCAATTTTTGGTGTTTAGGCAAGAGGTTTCTCTCTCTATCCTTCGTGTATCCATCAAAGACACCATATTATGATCTAAAACTTCCATTATATTCCAAAGCAAATTTACAAGACCATATCATTACATGATAAACATCTATGAGAAGTTGAACACATGCAACAATACATGAAAGCATGTGTGTACAGAATGTTCTTTGCTTCCATGGGCCCATTGCAACTTATTTACAAAGGCATTATATTATGATCTAAAACTTCCATTATATTCCAAATAAAATTTACAAGACCACAACATTACATGACAAACTTTGGACACAGCATTACATTTGAGTGTATAAGAGTGCATCATATCTAAAACAATATATTTCTTTCATTACAAGTGCTGGTGGAAGAAGGAAGGTTGTATGAGGTAGGGTTCCTGTCCGCGTCCAACTGGTATGGAAAGGTTCCCTCTTGGAGTTTTAGCTCTAGGAAGATATCATCGTCCACCTTGAAACATGAACAATCTACAGCTACCTCACCTCCCCGTTGTTGAAATATACAAGTGAATGGGTGTGTACAGGAACAAGCCCTTAGCAAGAGGCTGTAAAAGAGAGTATGTAAATGAGTGAGAAGCAGTGAAAAGGTGAGAGGTATCTACTAGGAGAGAATAAAGGGTAGCATGAGAAGTTCTAGGATGTGTGGAGATATTCTGGGAAAAGTGAAGAGAATCAAGCAAAAGAGGTGGAGTGAATCAAGGAGAGATCAGTGGGATTAGATACTTGGCATCTTGTGGATGTAAACACTATAAATTGAGGCATTGGCCTAATGAGTATTTGTTGGTTTTTGAGTATCCATGCTTACATTAAGCTATCAGTTAATTGCTCACTAATCTTATCTTAGTCATCATCTAATCACTTTGCCAATGATGTTGATTCTTACATTTGATCCACCATAGCTCATCACTTTGCTTGCATTAAATATGATTAATAGGATAATTAGCAAGATAATTAGGCTAAAAAATTAGAGTAATCCTAAGCTTCGCTGTGTGCTGGTGATGTCAGATTTGTGAAATTTCTCAAGAAGAAGTGGCATATCAAGCTCTGCATCAAATCTACAAGTGACTTTGGTAAAATAGAGATTAAGCATTCAATGTTTGGTCAAATATTTTGTTTCTTGGCTTGATCCTCTACTAGACTAACTTCTATTGATGCCTTTGAAAGGAGTTGAGCTCATTTGAACTCTAAGGCCCCAGATCTGGCCTCCCTGCACACTCTGTTTTTTGCACACAAAACAGGGGATTGTTTTGCTAATTAGTGATTAATCACCACTAATCGCTATATTTTGGTGCAATTGAGGGTTTAAATTTACCATTGGGTATCTGATACAGATTCCTATCACTTTAGATTGCAATTCGGAGATGGTTTGATACTCCTACCATTCAATACAGATTTGTTACCCTTGGCTTTATGTAATTTATGGTGAATTTATGCTGATAAATCTATTGTAATCGTTACTTAAACACTAGATTTG
Organism: Cibotium barometz; assembly: GCF_041138505.1. Taxonomy (NCBI): domain Eukaryota; kingdom Viridiplantae; phylum Streptophyta; class Polypodiopsida; order Cyatheales; family Cibotiaceae; genus Cibotium; species Cibotium barometz. The sequence continues at coordinate 37,132,898 of NC_141075.1, read as the reverse complement.
AGTTGTAAAAGGGTATACACTGCCCTTGAATCTTGAATTGGATCAAGAGGTAAGACCCCCTTCACATCATCATGAGCACGACACAAGAAATAGCTAAATTTAAGGGGGAGTAGTTTTATACATGGCAAACAAAAACCATGTATTTGCTTATGAGGAAAAATCTGTGGGGGCTAGTTGAGGGAAGAGATGAATGCCCAGAGGTGATAGGGGAAAATGAGTGGAAGAGCAAGAATGAGAAAGCATTAGGACTCATTGCACTCAGTTTAAATGATGAAATCATTCAGCACATCACAGCAAGGATACAATGGGCAAAAGATGCATGGGATGAACTCAAAAAATTATTTGGCACTCAAGCAAAAAATTCAAAGATAAATCTGCTAATGCAATTCTACAAACTTGATATGAAGGAAAGTGAACAAATGCAAAAGCATTAAGCAACTGGCAGCCACATTGGTAAGAAGGTAGAGGATGATGAGGCACTAGCAGTGCTTCTGAAGAGTGTGGACAAAGGAGAATATGAAAATATTGTGGCAACCTTAAAGAATGTACCTGAATTGAAGCTGCATGAGATAGAAGGAGCTCTACTAGAGCAAGAGACCAAGGTCAAAGAGAAGAAAGGGGTGGACTCAACATCTGGAGAGGAAAAAGCATTCTGCACCCGAGGAGGATTCTCACGAGGACGAGGACAAGGAAGAGGCAGGGGAGGAGGAAGGACCTTCACAACTGTGGGAAGCCAGGACACATGGCAAGAGACTACTACACCAAACCCAGTTTGAAGGAACGACATTATCGGCAAACTTCATGGAGACTCCTAAAAGGAAGTGGAGTCAGATCATCTTTTCTGAGAGAGAAAGAGAGAGAAACCCCACAACCCAATGTAACCTGCCCAACAGAGTAAAACCACCGCCACCGATGATGTAGGCCATGTGGTAGATGTATGTGTGATCACTTTAGTCAAGGTCACGGGCACTTGTAGTAGCCTTGGACACATAGAGAGAGAGAGTGTCAACAAGGACTATGAGTTAGGGACTTGAGGCACTGGTCGCTCGCGGGCCACCAAGTAAGAGGGAAACTTGGTATAGGGTCCAGGTGTGCTAGGATTGTTCACTTGAGGGGAGGTGTTGAAATATACAAGTGAATGGGTGTGTGCGAGAACAAGCCCTTAGCAAGAGGCTGTAAAAGAGAGTCTATAAATGAGTGAGAAGCAGTGAAAAGGCGAGAGGTATCTACTAGGAGAGAATAAAGGGTAGCATGAGAAGTTCTAGGATGTGTGGAGATATTCTGGGAAAAGTGAAGAGGTGGAGAGAATCAAGCAAAAGAGGTGGAGTGAATCAAGGAGAGATCAGTGGGATTAGATGCTTGGCATCTTGTGGATGTAAACACTATAAATTGAGGCATTGGCCCAATGAGTATTTGCTGGTTTTTGAGTATCCATGCCTACATTAAGCTAATCAATGATGTTGATTCTTGCATTTGATCCACCATACATTTTAACACCCGCCTGGTTGACTGGATGTACTCTCACTGGGGTTGTTAACCCATGACGGACATTGAGATGTACTATGTTTTACGTCATTAATTTAAATATTCTGAGTCATGGGCCGGGCTTGTCGGCACCATATGTTAAGGATAAAGGGATTGGGTGATCGGGAAGTCGTGCCCTATATGTAGCCCACTCCCCAAGGAGTAAAGTGAGCATGTGGGATAAAGCCCTCACCCTTTCCTCCACAAGCAAATAGGCTTTTGCCCCTTCCCCCCAAAGGAAACGGACTGTTTTGAGAACTATAGGAGCTCTAGATAGGCGAACATGGTGCTGTAAAGCACACTAGGACCCTTTAAACGATACGCTCGTTTTGAGCTATCACACGCCCTAGTCCAGGTTCGACCATAAGTAAGGGGATCAAAAAAGGGTTAAAAACAATCTAAAAACAAGTAAAAACGGGGTGCGAAACACCTAAGAAACCACTTGTGTGAGTTTCAAGGGTAGTCACCAATGCACATAGGGTACCCACGTCACATGCATCTACGCTCTGGTCGGGTGCTGGAGTCCGAGCCACTAGAAAGCGTTTCAGTCTATGCAGGCTCACACCATCCCTCCACGTTGGCATCTTGGCCTTCGGCTGGAACCCAAGGGAGTGCAACCCAAGATCCACGAATAGTGGATAGTGACTCGTCCTCTGACTCAGAAGCCATGGAAGGACACCCTACCAAGAACCCTGAGGAGACAAGCCAAAACATGCCAGTGTGGGCCCCACAACCCGGATCTGGCATGTTTAGTCGTCTAATAGAGACCTTTAGTAGAGCTACACGCTCTGAGCATGCGACAAGCGAAGTAAATGAGGAAGGAGGGGTAGTAGATTCGCCATTCACATCTTATGTGGACCCTACCTTCCCAAAGAGTGTCCATGTGGATATTCTACCCACTTCGTTTAATGAGGGCCCTACTGAGCTACCACCTTCCGATGCTCTTCCTAAAGTAGAGGTCCCTAGAAGCCAATCCATAAGAAGTGACATTGCGTCCACTTCAAGAGAACCGTTTGGCACACCAAGTCTAGATGGGATATTTCTCAATGAAAATTGGGAATATGATCTACACACAGAGACTCTAACTGACCTATACACAGGTTACACATACCATGTAGGTTGGTTTAGAAGTCCTACGGTCTACATCTAGCGCCACTAATCTAGAAGAGCAACAGCAAATGATATGTGAGGTTATTCATAGAATTATCCACATTGAGAGGCAAAATAGGGGAGTGGACCTAGTTTCCACTGGCCCTATGAGGTTTTTGGATACGGGCAAGGCCAAACAACCAACCCTATCACAATTGGAGACTCCCTCGGTGAGTCCCATAGACCCTTCGTATGTTGTTTCGCCTGGAGTCTCAATGCAGGTTGAGCCCACAAGCAGTAACTTTAGTTTTCCAACCTTGGCTCAACTTTCCATTAAGGAATCCACAATGCCTACCCCAATGATGAGCATGACAGAAAGCGCACCTGTTACCACTGTAGTTAGTACAACACCACTACCTAGTGGAACAGTACCTACAACAGTGCGTGCCCGTGCCTATCGACCCTATGTACCTATCTCAACTCATGCTCATGTAGCTCCTACGCCTCTTAGTATGCCAATGGCGTATGCTCCACGACCGCCTTATCACCACCCTTATCCAATAGGAGCTAGGCCTAGTCACATATCATATCCTACGTCATTTGCCAACATACTCAGACCAACGCCAACTCCTATCAGCCAGGCTATCCCAGAAGTGCCTCCACCAACTATGCCTGCTCACTTAGGTAATCTCGCAGCATTTGCTCAGACGATCGGACGATCCATTGCGGAAAACATGCGGGGCATGCCTGAGAGAGAACCTAGAAGCAAGGCAGTACAAGTGGCTAAGCTCACTCAAAACTTCAGTGGTAATGAGGATGTTAGGAAGCACATTGAAGTCTTTGAACACGTGTGTGATTCCTTGGAAGAGCACAATGAGTTGCATAAGTGTAAAGCCTTAGGCTTAACCTTGAGTGGGAAGGCCGGAGATTGGTATCGAACCTTAAGGGTTGAAGAGCGCACTCACTACCCCACTCTCAAGAGATTGTTCTTGAAAGAATACATACGCGAGGGTGTGCTTTGGTGGGGGGTAGCATCTCAACTTCAAAAAGCTGAACGCGAGGAAGGGGAGTCAGTGAGAGACTTTATAAGTCGATTGAAGCATCTAAATTCTCGCTGCACTCCTGATGAACGCTTCAATAACAACCAACTCCTCGATAGATTCATCCGAGGATTGCGCCACGAGGACATTTACAATGGCCTAGTCATTAGAGGTCTTACAACGTGGGAAGCAGTCACTGCCAATGCAATCCAGTTAGAAGACAACTTGATGATTGCAGGTAAAAAGGTGTCTTCAGAAACAAAATCCGTTAGTTCGCAAGTATCTGGGCACGAGCCAATGACGGCGAAACCCATTGCCAAGGAGCCCAAGATATCTGAAATGTCTGTGACCAACCTTACTAAGGCTCTCCAAGAATACTTTAGGGGTAATCGAGCTCCTCAGAATAGCCATATGTACCCAAGGAGAGAGCAACAATGGTGTTCGGTGTGCTTAGGACCACATAGCACGAGTGAATGTCCCACATTCAGAGTTAAATTCAATGGGAATTGCAATGCATGTGGTAAGTACGGCCATCAATCTAAGGATTGCCTAGTACTTAAGCGAATGTTGGCAAACCAGGCACCACTAGCTTGGTCAAATACACCTCAAGTACCCGCGCTAATGCCTGCACAACCTGTCGAGCAACCGTCACAGCACATAGTTCCACCAAGGAACCCGAATGTAGTCCAGTCTGTGCCGTTACCACCGCCAGTGCTAGGACCACAACCTCCACATCCAAGGATTACCCCTGTAAACCAGATGGGTTGTGAGTCACATAGTGCATGTGGGGATTATGAAGAGGAGATAGACCCCACTGCTCCATACGGGATTGATACGTTTGAAATGATTCCCCAGTACTACATGGAGGATCATTTCGGGCAAGTCAAGCCTGTATATCAAGCGGCTGCTCTCGCCACAAGAGGGCAAAACCTTAATACCTTGGCGAGGAGACCACCTCTTCAATGCTACGATTGTGGTGGACCGCATCGTGTAGCAGAGTGCCCTAATAGGCTACAGAAGATCGCTACTCAAATGCAACCAAATCAAGGGAGCACATCGGGAATGCCGGTACTTACATGTAATCGTTGTGGCATAGATCATTTGATCGCTCAATGTCCACATAATCCTAATGCACCCAAGATTACGCCATTGAATTTGGTTGAGGTCACCAACCAAGCACGAGGAACCACACCCGTTGTACCCGCGAATGTAGTTACACGGTCAATGCTTCAAAATCAAAACTACATTCTTGAAGAGAGGGATACTGCATCAATCGCTTAGGCAAAGAAAAAGAAAACACGGCGGAAGAGATCGCTTAATGCCACGAGCTCCAAGCCTAGTTCAAAGACCAACATAGGGATAGGAGATGACCCCGTGTATATGAATGATCCTGAAGATGATTCTGATTCAATAGAAACCATGGGGACCAAAGCCACTACCTTAAGGGAGGAACCCACTCGGGAGCTCAATGAAGGAGAATCAAGCGAGTACCTAAATAAGGGAAAACAGCAGGAAACTTCCTCGGCCCCACAACCAAGTCAGTTTTAATGCCCTCTCGCGACGACCACCCAAACTGACTGAGACTCCCCAAGACAAGCCACGTGGGCCAAAAACCCTCAAGAAAAAGATTGGAACTTACCCAAACCCAGTTGAGGAGATTGAACAAGTGCAACACTTAAGGGGTTTGGTGGAAGAAACACAAAGAGAACTGGAGCCAAACCCGAGAAAAGTCAAAATTCCAGACACAGTGTTTCTATGCAAGTTCAGCCTCACAGGAACCATAAACCATTAGCTATACCTAGCATCATTCGGTAGAGGATAGGACATCAGGAAGTGGGCAAACACCCTTCCTGCTGTGCTGCTGGAAAGAATGTTTAGTGAGGGAATGCCTGACCCCGTCGAAGAGGAAGTGATTCCATCTTCACCAATCCCTAGTCAAGGGGCGATATCTCGAAAAGTACCATTGAATGTGTCCAAGCTAATGGATTTTATGTCCTCCGAGATCAGAACCACGATCATATCCAAATTATACGGAGATCCTGAGCTATTCTTAGCTCTTCGGGCATTTCTCAATGGAGAACTAAAGGCGGGGCTACCACAATTTGCAAATATGGATAGACCCGACATGCTTCAAGATGAAGGGAACATTGGGATCTACAACCCAACCTAGATGAAAACTCGGTCTCGTTGAAATACCTGTGAACAAGTTGGGACAGTACTTTGAAGGTGACGAATCTAATGCCACCCTCCCCATTACTACCAAGGGATTAACTCTAAAGAGAATCCTTGATGGTGGTGCTGGAGTGAGCATTGTGACTAAAAACTGTTGGGAATCCATGGGAAGACCTCACCTCGAAGTCACAAACATAGTGGTTAAGATGGCAAACGGAACTATTGCTAAATCTATTGGAATGTTAAGGGACCTTAAGATCAAGGTCCTGGGATACAAGGTAAAACATACCTTCATTGTAATGGATTTCTCCAAGCATCCTATGTCATATCAAATGATATCGTTTCGCACTCCATACATCAGGACTTTATCCCCAACCTTGATGTCCTTGTCCTTTAGATGGCGATCAAACCATTTTTTCCTTCTATCCTTCTCCACGAGGGCATTGTATACAGCCAATTGTCTTTCTTCGTTTAGCCGCTCAAGGATATACAAACGCTCTGCTAAGGGATTACCATCCCAACCCTCTTGAGTAGCAACACGAAGACTTGGAATGACAAATTCCCACGGCATGACTGCTTCTTGGCCATATACCATTTTGAATGGTGTGCAATTAATAGCCACTTTGTACGCAGTACGATAGGCCCATAAAGCTGTTGTAAGCTTTAGATCCCAATCCGTGCGATGAGCTTCAACAGTCTTTGTCAGAACAGAGATTAATGTCTTGTTTGTACTCTCGGCTTGGCCATTCGCTTGCGGATAATAAGGAGTAGATTTATGATGGGATATCATGAAATTTGTTGTGAGCTCCTTAATCACTTCATTTATAAAATGCGTACCATTGTCGCTCACAAGTTCAAAAGGACAACCGAATCGTGTGATTATATTTTCAAAGAGGAACTTGGCTGTTGTCCTCGCATCTGCCTTACGTGTCGCTTTCGCTTCAGCCCATTTGGTCATATAGTCAGTGGCCACAATAATATAGCGAGATTGTGTGTTTCGGGCCGCTGGACTAATTGGACCTACAAAGTCTAAACCCCACTTTTCAAATGGTTGGTTTACTTTGATCGGATGTAGGGGCATCCGATCTTTCCTCTGGGGTTTCTTATATCATTGGCATTCATCGCAACCCTTCACAAAGAGCGATGCGTCTTGGAACATAGTGGGCCACCAATACCCTGATTGTAAGATCTTTCGCGCAGTTAAGTCTCCTGAGAAGTGACCACCGGCTACGCCCATATGTGCCTCTTGCAAAATGTATAGATACTCATCCTCTCGGGCATAACGCCTAAGAACGTCATCCTTTCCTCTTTTAAAAAGAGTCCCGGCTATCAGGCAATAGGGTTCGCATTCTTTGATTAGCTTTCGAGCTAGATCTTTACGAAGCTCCTTGGGTGGGAAGCCATTAACCAAAAAGTTAACAATCTTCTCACTCCATTCAGGCATTGTCTCCACCATGAACAGGGAAGTGTCTGGTAAGTCATCATCAACCCCCGTAGCAGCCTCACCATTAGGTATGCGAGACAAATGATCAACCATAACATGTTTTTTGCCAGGTCTCACAACAACAGTGAAATCAAACTCAAGAAGAATCAATAGCCATCGTGTGATTCTTCCTGTGGAGCATGGTTTGTTTACCAGATACAACAATGCTTGATGATCTACATAGAAAACAAACTTGGTGGCAAGGAGGTAATAACGAAATTTCCTTACTGCATATATCATTGCCAACCCTTCTCGCTCCGTAGTGGTGTAGTTCATCTCAGCATCGTTCAACTGGCGACTGGCAAAGCTAATGGGGTAGTCTAGCTTGTGTTCTCCAGGTTGAGTTAAAACACACCCAATAGCAAAGTTTGATGCATCAATATGCACATGGAAGAGTAAATCCCAGTTAGGCATTCTCAAGATTGGAGCACTCACCAAGGCCTTCTTTAATAGCTCATAGGCACGGTCACATTCTTCGGTCCAAATAAACTCGATGAGAAGCTTATACAATGGTCGAGCTATCTCGACGAAGAAGAGAATAAACCTTCGATAATAACCAACGTGGCCCATAAAGCGTTGGACTCCCTTGTAGTTGGTGGGTGGTGGCAATTCCAGAATGACCTTGATTTTACTCTCGTCCATGGAAATGCCATTTTTGGACACTATATGCCCTAAGATAACTCCATGTTTAACCCAGAATTGGCATTTGAAAGGATTCAAGGAGATGCGATATAATCTACACCTTTCAAATATTTTTCGTAAACACATCAAGTGCTCATCCCAAGAGGAATGAACACAAAGATCATCTAAGAAAGCTTTACAGAAGTCCCTTAGATATTCCTTAAAGGCCGTGTTTATCAATCGTCGTTGGAATGTTGCAGGTGCATTGGTCAAGCCAAAAGCCATGACACGAAAGGCAAACACTCCAAACTCCGTGATAAATGCTGTTTTAGCTTGGTCCTCGACTGCAATTGTGATCTGATTGTAACCCGAGTACCCATCTAAAAAGCTATATGCCTCCTTGCCTGCCACTCTTTCAAGCACATGTTCAGAATATGGCAAGGGGTAATGATCCATTTTGGTGGCTGCATTAACCTTTTTGAGATCAACACACACTCTGAGTTTCCCATTCTTTTTTGGTACGATGACTATCGGAGAAACCCATTCTGAGTGCTCAATTGGGTATATGAATCCACATTTTACCAGCTTTTCAATTTCCTCTTGTACAATCTTTGCGTACTTAGGATTCATTGGGTAGGGACGTTGCTGGACTGGTTTAGCAGTGCTAATCATTGGAATCGTGTGTTGCACCACCGAGGGTGGAACACTCTTCATATCATGATATGTCCAGGCAAATATGTCCTTGATTTCTTTAAGAAGCTTCGTAAGTGCAGCTTCTTCCACCTTGGTGAGGTCTTGAGCAATAAAAACTGGTTTAGACTCCTCACTCGGATCTGCTAAGTCTATCTCCTTAACTACCGCAGGGCCATCGTAGACACCGCTACTCCCATTGGTAGGTGTTCGTTGGGGTTTTGTGTAGACCACTTTACGTTCCCCTGTAGTAGTGAACGATTTGAAATGCTCGGGTGCGGGGTGTAAGTCTACTGGTTCTTGTTGTGCCAGGCTTTTTTCTTTCAATTCTGCTTCCTTTTGTTGCTGAGCCAACTCTTGGTTTTGTCGCCTTCTTGCAGTACGACTTAGTTTTGGCTTCTCTTCGATTTCTAATTGGGCGACGTCATGAGGTTGCGGAATACACCACATGACACTTTGGAGATATTGTCCCCAATTATTAGCTATCTTTCGCAATGGCTCCTACATAACTGAGCCATTCTGCAGTGGATCTTTCCTTGTTTATTGCAGTGCGTACATTAGCTCGATAGCGTTGGCGCTTATGTCTCATTTTCTTCTTACCAAGTTTTTGATTTTTGTTTCTATACGATTCGGACTCACTTGGTCGATCTTCATTTTCGGATGAACTGCAGGAGGCCACTGTCCTAGGCCTTGAGCACCTTGCTTCCACATTTGGGTGAATATTTGATTCATTTTCCCCATCAGGCTCAGGGTCAGTTTCTTCTTGAGATTTATACTCAGAGTTGCATTGGTCAGAGTCTTCGCTACTTTCAATGTCGGTGGAGTTTGCCACGTTCTCGCCATCAGGAGTCAAGTGCATAACACCTATCATGTTTATTGGCACTAACGGTGGCATATCTTGCCCCTCAGGTGTTACCCAACTTGTGCCTCTATTTCCCCATGTGTCTATGGTTGCCGCTAGGTGTACCCAATCCACGTTATCCGACTCAGTCATACCCGGTAGGACATCCATGTAAGGAGAATCCTTCCCATCATCAGTCTCTTTTTTGCATGTATAGCAATACCTTAATGGGGCGGAGTGAACAGTGGTATCCGATCGATTATCGATGATAACCTTGCTTCCTAAAGGATGCGCACGACCATTCTCAAGATCAACTCGAATGACAGAGTCCTGGAATTGTAGATAGACATTGTTTTTCGACCAGTCATGCACCATTTGTGCTTCCCCTACAACGCAAGAACCAACACGAGGTCTGACCGCTCAAAATCCCGCACCTAAGTCATCCACTCAAATATTAGATAATGAAAAATCACAAAGTTCAGTGGCAAAACCATCTTCGATTGTTGGCCACCCCTCTAACGCTTCAACGCCAAGAGTGGAAACAGGCAAGGTGGTCCCTAAAGCTTCGCTTACTATGCCAAAGAGTACATACAAATGGGTCCCCAAAGCTTCGTTAACAGCTACTTCCCCTGCTCAATCTCGTTCAGCCACCAAGAAGCCTCGTAAAAGGAAAGCAGCTACCCACCCGAGAAAGGGCAATGTAACATCGCGATGGATCCCTAAAAAATTATTAGTAGCCCAAGGGTACTACGAGGGAAATGACCAGATTTGGGTCCCTAAACGTAAGCTGAATCCCTCTACATCACCTGTAAAACCTTGCAAACCAATTGTTGCCACCCTAATGACAATTCAAGACCGTGGTAAGGGAAAGGTAATAGAGTGCTCCACACCACTTCTTCCAGAGTTAGTTTGGATTCCCAAACGATATCGATCATTACCACCTAGCTCAGGAAGGGGGGAGCCACATGAAGCTTCTAGCTCCTCATGCCAGGCACACACTCATATAGAAGTTTCTAGATTCTCTGTACCTACTCTTGTCAACACCCAACAAAAAACCGATGAGTCTACGTCTCCCCTTGTAATAGTATCGTCGGAAACCATTTCCTCCATTCGTCAATGGGAGCGTACACTACCATCTTTGCAATTGGATGTGGCCACAAGGATCATAAAAAGCTATCTGCCCACATCACAACCTATGACCCGCTGGACAAATTGGTTCCAAGAGGCTGCAACATCATTGCAAATAATATGATCTACCCAAGGAAAGGGGGAGCATGTACTCACGCTCGAAATTCTATTGCTTCCTCCTTAACCTTCTCCCCTGACCATGTAATTGCCAAATTCAAGGGGATGTATATATATAACTTCATACATAGAAAAGAAAAAAGAAAAACAAAAAATAGTAAAAAGAGCAAGAGCACAAAAACAAGAGAAATATCCGTATACAATCAAGAACTAGATTGACCTGTCATAAACCTACTGATGCTATATCTGTGTTTGCAGATATGGCAGATGCACGATCATCATACACTTCATCCACTCCCACCTTTGGTGAGAGGTATCATCTATACCTTTCTCAGATATTTCACATGTGCTATCCTGTAATTGAAACTGAATGGGATCATATAGATGTACTAGCCAGAGAAGAAAATGTTGAGGAATTAGAATGGCTAATTTGCCTATTGACCATGACTGACCCCTACTCCGTAGAGGACATATCCCCGATAGCCCAATGCTTTCCTTTTCCACAAGATGACTATCCTCACATGGTTACATTTTTGATGAGTTTATGTGGATGGGAAAATGAAAAGGAAATATCTGACAATGATGAATGGACGGATGAAACTCATGGCACTACTGAGGTTGACTTTATTTGTTTGGATGATGTGGATAGAGGCTTAGCCTTAGGGCTAGAACCAGGACTCTACAACATCCTCTTACCGTATCCTCAGTAGTAGTGTGGTGACTGGTAGGTAGGTTAGTGTTTGCAAGTTTTTTCTAGTTTAGATTCCTTAAACAAGTCTTGAAATTTTCACACTGATGTGCCTCTCGAGGTATAGTGCTTGTTAGTTGATTGTACAGGTTGAAAAGTGGGTTCGCTTTCAAGTCCTGAGACTGCCGCAACGTTCATCAAAATATATCTACATCAAATTGCAAGCTGTCTCGTCAAATCAAGGAAATCTCCAATTACAGGTGTAATTCTTCCATACCCACTCTCTTTTTACTATTCAATCAATTGCATAAACTATAATGCATGACCACATGGAAATTGTCAATGTACTACTTAGTTTTTGAAGTTGCTTGCATGCTAGTGTAAATCATTAATGAGCTTAAATTTATTGGAAATATTCCTAGGCAGCATGACGTCTTTAGTTAACCTTGGAATACGATTGTCTTAGGTCTAGGGTCAAACCATCTTAATGTTTGACACCTGGTCATGTGTGTGTTGACCTCTAGGACATAGCTATTACCCCTTTGTCGAAAGGATGCAAGACAAATTATAGTTCAGGAGCGAAGATAAAAAAGAAATAGATTAAAAAAAAAGCCTACAATAAATGGCAATACAAGTCTATGATGTGCTTTAATGTTGGCCTATCGCCTTATTGATACTTGGTAGGCGAGGAGTATTCTACTCCAGACCGATGCCTTGGTTGGTAGGGGTTAGCCTTGCCTAAAGTAAGCTAATAGATTCCTGGATAATGCCTTGTGTTAAACATGGTACCATGATCGATGTTAGTTTTGCCTTAGGACGGTCGCCATTGTGTGTAAAAATTGTCACGTGCATTAATTTAAAAAAAAAGAGGCAAAAGGCTCCTGTAACTCTGATGTTTCTTGTGTCCCTAGGCTTGTGGTATTAACTTGTTCTTAGAGTAGACACAGTGTGGTCATCTGTTTATTTATTAAGCTTGGTTATTTTCCTTGACTTCGGCCAGTTATAAACCTTGATTAACCTTTGACACCTTGCTTACTCTTGATTTACTTTCAATAATTTTAAACTCCTATTAATTTGCTACACTAGCTCATTCATGTGACCCTTAAACTAAGTTCTCATAACAACATCCATTGTGGTCTAACATGCTTGAATTTATACACTTTATATCTTTTGAATTCCAACATACTTTCACTCTACTTCCCTGTTTTGCAGACGGTCAACAACAACCCTCTCGAGCTTACCATACCATAGCTTCCGACGACGGAATCTAAGAAGGGGGGCATGTTAACCCATGACGGACATTGAGATGTACTATGTTTTACGTCATTAATTTAAATATTCTGAGTCATGGGCCGGGCTTCGATGCGGGAATCCTTCAAGGCGGCGGTTGAGCGGTGAGTGACACACCCTTTGGCATTCTGTTTGAGCTTCCTTCCCTGGTTGTATGCTTGTAGCCATTCGTGGCTCGCATACGGTGTCTGGCAAGTCCCCAGCTACGACCTGTGCGGCAAAAGCGCACAGGGGTGCGTAAAGATGGCGACCAAAACAGTGACCTATGTGCACACACTAGTATGTACACTAGGAAAATCATTTAGCTTCACTTTAATAAAAACCACTCCTTCACTCACCTCTTCTTGGCCATCTTCTAACATGACATACAAGTATCGTGGAAAGTGCAAGAACAAAGTCCTTCCGCGATGTGAAGTTCTAAGTCCCTGCCTCTTGCATAGCAATCCCCAAGTGCTCTGTATGTAGAGTACACACCATTGGCCTGTAGGAACTATGTAAAGAAAGTACAAAATCTGACTCCACAAGTACCTCCCTAAAAACATTCCATCAAGGAACCATATCCTCATCGTTGTAGAGATAGAGATTTGTTGGAAAATTGGCCCACACCAAGTGCAGGTCTCCAAGGCTATCGAAGGCATCCATGCATCCCCACTTTGTCAAGATCCCATGAATCATTACAATACTACAAGTGGACTGCAAACTATATAACGATGACGAATGGACAGAGTCACTAGCACGGGTTAAAGGTCATACCTATGTTTTCTCTTTCTTCCCAAACGTGCAAGAAGACAGAGGTGATCAATGTTGGAGCCGAGAACTAAGTGTAGAGGGTCCACCACATGTGGATGGTAGTCTTCATTTAGACAAGACCAAATATATGTTATTATTGTTGTTCAATAAATGAACTAATGAATTTTCAAACATGTTAAGTTCACTTATTGGATCCCAAGAGGGCTCCGTTGTCTTCTTTTGAACTCTTCAACCCCTGCTATTTTCTCACACCATGCGGGCTCACTTGCTCATCCATGTGCATCGACTCATGCTCATCATCATGCTCACCATCCTTAGAGTGGCTATACTTAGCATCTTCATCAATGCCATCCCCTTCTCACTCTTGTCATGACCTCTTTATGGGCATTGCTATCACGGTTGTGCTGGATGATGGAGGCTCCTCATTTGTTGATTTCTTGCCCTTCTTCTTTGGGGCCAATTGCTACTCGGTGCTAGGCTTCTTGCCCTTCTTTTCTCCTGTATTCAACCAACATATGAACTTTAAACTCCCAAAAAACAAGCTTCATAGTTTATACATATGTGCTACTCAATACAATGAAATGTACTCAGAAACTTCTCAGCCTCCTCTGGTGGAAACTCCCCCTCTGTGTAGTCTATCCACCATGGGTACACTATCCAAGTGTCCTTGCCCCCGTAGCTTGTCAATCCACTCCTCGGGGTGGTACAATCCCGTATCCTCTCTCTCAGACTACACCTATATGTCTGAAGGGTTCTTGGGAATATATACTCGATTACACACACTACTTCTCCACCACCTAATATAGAAATATTAAAACTCTTTAACAAACTAGTAAAATAATAATAACTCCTCCACCACCTAATGCAATAAAATAAAAATAATAGTATTGTGGCATGCTACTACATTCCTATACAAGAGGCGTTATGCATGCACGGTAGGTGTGGTGCTAGTTAGGATCCAAGGTGGCACACATTAGCCCTTTCCACCTTATGCAAACACCTTCTCAAATTGAGTCTTCCTATAAGATTTGAGGGCATCTATGATACCTATCCTAGATTCCACTATGGCTTTCTTTGCATGTCAACTACGGTGGTGGGTGAGTTTGTCTGCAACTTCGCGTACAATTGTAGCATGTACTCGGTCAATTAGAACCAGTACACATGTCGGATGACAAAATTTGGACGTCCCTCTCATAGTAAACTCGCCACCTGCTGCCAGTATGTCAAGGTGTCGACATTTCCTATATTGTGAACCAATGTTATGTTTCTACCTACATATAAAAAATATTTTAATGTTCCAAGAGAGTTAGAGACCTTACTCTCCATTTGGAATATGTGCTCGAGCGATCTTTGCTAGCTTGGGAATAGTGAATTTTCTAATCTTTTCACCCCAGCCCTGGTAGGAGATCGCTTTCTTGAAAAACTCTTTGCCACAATCAGGGTTGGCAATTTTGGGTGGAAGTTTGTCAAATACTTGCTATTTTCTATATTTAAAAGGTATTCTCTACTCCCTCACTCAAGCAAGCCATTGACCTTGGCTTGGTACGTGGCATTGAACTCCACTGTAATAAATTTATGTTTAAGAAACATATTTTGAAATCAAAACATGGCTTTAGTGTGGTCTGAGAATGAGGCACGCACATACCTTGAAAACCAATTGTGAGAGGAGTAAGCTTCAGCCACTTCTATTTTTTAGGTCCCTGATGAGTAATAGCTTTCTTGGCCCATGCACGATTTGCATCATTGTACTTTGACAACAAAAAATTGTGGATCAGCAAGGCCCACACACTACATCATAAATATATTATGTGTGTTGTGTTCGGTGCATGAATGGTAGAGAACCTGGCAATTTTACAAGCATATAAAATAAGGTTAATAATGGCATATACGATTTACTCATTTGGATCACAAAAAAACAAGATACAAACCACTTACTTGTTTATCATTCACAGCACAATAAGAACTCTGCCTCCTCCTCCTCAAGGAATTGGACCACTCTACAAATCACCTTGGAAATCTTCTCTCTTTTAACTCGATTAGTTTTTGCCCATTCTTGCCATGCTTTGAGTCGATGGTTCCCATCCTAGACAACAAACATCTTCCCAACCATGTGTTGCCATCTTTCTATCTGCTCTAGTATCATGTCAAACTCTACTGACAACGATAGGTTGTGACTGACTACACTTTGACGGTCCAATGGAAAGGGCTCTTGGGAATCCCTTAGAGATAATGAGCACCACCATTGACTAGTATGTGATCTCTTTCATTCTTTTAGTTAACCCTGCAATAGAATCCCCATTCGTACGGATTTTTGGGTTTGCAAAAGGAGGTGTGACGAAGAGGCACTCTAGGAAAGTGGTTATGATTATCAACCAAGTGGTCCTCCAACCAATTCATGGAGATGTGTTGATCAACCACTTGGCTGAAATTCTCCTTTATATGGACTCCTCTTCTTTGAAAATCATGACACTACTACTGGCAACATGATTGTTGAAGGAGTATCCCCCACAACCAAATGCAATTGAGAGGTGTTGGTTACCTCGTTTGATGTGGCCACTTGTGACATGCCCACTTCTTACGCTACGATGATCTCATCTTGATTTCTAGTGAAGCCATTCGATTGCAATCATTTCTCAAGGAGGTATTTTGTGTTGAGAGAGACACCTTGTTGAAGGAGAGGCCACGTTGAAGGTTGCAAGGGCAAGGTGGAAGAGGGCGAGTTGAGAAGGGAGGGGCACATGAAAGAGAGGGTGTGTTGAGGGGGGGCGCATGAGGCTGAGTGTGTGAAGGGGTAGGGGGCATGAAGGAGAAAGCGCATGAAGGTAGGGGGCATGAAGGAGAAAGCGCATTGAGGGGGGGCGCATGAGGTCGAGCTCATTAAAGGGGGGGGCACATGAGGTTGAGTGCTCATTAAAGGGGGGCACATCGAGGGGGGAGTAATATTGTGAGACCGTCATATCATTGTCTAATGGCTCATAAATCCATTAGAGACAACGATAATAAGCACCGCATGATATGCACTACGTATGTGGCATGTACATACCACGCGGGCGCTGCCACATGTAATGCCTGAGCTCGTGCATTACACGTAGTGGTAGCCACTATGGACTACATAGTCCATGATGGTTGCCACATGTAATGCCCAAGCTTCAGCATTACACGTGGCATGCCTACGTGGATAGCATAGTCCACGTGTAGTTGGTGTAAGGGAAGATCTCCAAGGTCAAAAGAATTACGAAGAGATAAAATAAGGGATTTCTTGAAGAAAGCAAAGTAATGAATTTTTCCTTTGGCAAAGATCAGTTGATTTCTTGCATGATAAATGGAGCATAGGTCCCAAAATTTAGTCCATGCAATGAAAGTATCCAATTCTCGCAAAGTGGGGGAAATGTTGCCAAATAGCCAAAAAAACAATTGCCAAAAGATCTGCCCACAAATCTCACATGGTGTCATGATAATATGTCTAGAAAGAGGACGGGAATAGGGGCAAGACCATAAAAGATGGCAGATTTTCTCACGTGGATGTGAACACCTTCTACAAGATGCACGAGCAATATGTCTTTCGGCCATAAAAGTGGTGTTCTTTTGAATGTCATTTGTCCCAAAGTTGGATAGTTGGGCTTATAGCTTACCATATCTTTTTTGTATTTCCTCCACTTAATAGTAATATGATGTATTTACTCCACTTAATATTAATATAACGTATTTTAAAAAAAGTGTGTAAAGAAACCTCCAGTGACCTAAAACATGGAATCTTTGCTCTATCAGCTTGTTAATCACTCTGGTTAACATCATTTTTCAAACATGGTCACACTTCTTGTAGCTTATCGTTTCGTAACTATGCACATCACTTATTGATAAAAGAGATATGGAATGACCGAGCTTATGGCTTGTGTACCAGTCATAGAAATGAGATGTGCATAGAAATGAGATGTGCATAGAGCTAGAAAGCTAGTTTGGGCCCCCAATCATAAATGGGCGACTGGCAATTGTAAAACGTGAGTTCATGTATATAAGACATTTTATGGAATATGAAAAGGGACAATCCCATTTGCGTCAATTGAGTCTTTCCCTCTCTCTCTGCTTGTGTTTGCTTGCTTGTGTTGTAAATAATTACATGCGTGATTGTTGTGTGTGCATGTTAGGGATGGTGTTAATCTAGCTTCTCTTCTCCCCTCCCTTCTCTTGTCTCTCTACCAAGATCCCTCTTGCATCCATGCTCGAATGGAGTGAAGGTAGAGATTTCCATAGCTCCCTCCTTCCTTGCTTTCACCTAGCTTGTGAATCTCCACTTTGGTGATACAAGTGGTGGTGGAGTGAGCCCCTAGTGGACTCACTTAGGGGCCCCTAGTGGACTCACTTAGGGGCGTTAACCCTCCTTAGGATTGGCTAAGTGTTAATCTCTGAATCGACCCTTGCATGGTTGTTTCTCTTTTTCTCTCCCTCTCTTGTGTGCAAGGTTGTATGTTTAGCTTAACATCTTTGGTGCCGCTGCTGCAGGGAGAGTACTTAGCCCAGGGTCCTCGACACATTTCATATGCTAGAGTCTCCATTTTATCCGGTTGGAGTGCAAATCTACCGGTTGATTGCATGTTGTTTGAGCTTGTTGCTTGTTTGATTGATTGTGTTCAATGGAGCTTTGGAGGTCAACGGAGCATTGGAGCATGGAATTCTTTGCCAAATTCGGGATACAAAGTGGGTGTTTAATTTTTGCTCTTGACATTCATACAATTTTTGATTTTTTGCTCAAAGTTTGTTAAGTTTGCATAATAATTTAATCATTAAATTAATTTTAATTTATTAGGTTCCCTTATGCATTTTAGGTATAGCTAGCTAGGGATTAGCTCTAGCCCCCCATAAAAATAAAATTTCAAAAAAATATTTGGGAGACACCTGAATCTTCAAAAATCAAAGGAGGGAAGTAGGAGAAAATTGCATTCTGGAGGATGAACCTCTGAGAAGTGAACGCCCATTCCATTCTCTTGGGCATATCTTTTGAGATCTCCAATAATTAATTTGGTAGTGGGAACTAAAAAGAGAATAATTGTATTGATTAAGCATAAATTGCATTAAATAATGGGGTACAACTACACTGTGTCAAAGAATATTTGTAGGTGGTTGTCAAGCCTATACCATTATTAAATTGCATTAAATAATGGGGTACAACTACACTGCCAAAGAATATTTGTAGGTGGTTGTGAAGCCTATACCATTAAAATCTCTAAAAATTGGAAGTGATGCCCATACCATTTACAGCGTATAGCGTACGCCTGTACCATTTGAAGCGCACAACCATTCCCTTTCTAAAGCATACGCCCGTTCCCTTTTAACGTGCCATGTCCGTTTCATCTCTTTTGCCCTAGCTACACCAGCAAGTGTATGCCTATGCCATATTTGCCACACCCACACCATCTCCCTTTTGAAGCGTACGCCCGTGGGTGGAAACCTTGCCATGCCCGTACCATCTGCTTGCCATGCCCGTACCTTCATCATTCACAAGCGCATGTTTGTTCCTTCCTGAAGCCATGTCTGTGTCTTCCAGGAAGCTATGCCCATATCCTCAATAAAGTGTATGCATGTATCATCTTAAAGCATACGGTCGTACCATTCCCAAAAAAAGGACTATTCACAGGGGGTACATCACTGTAACTCCACACATTCATGCACCTACGTTCGAGAAAATTGCTACAAAATAACCCTCTCTTTGATGATATAAACTCTCCTCAAGCTCCCTCGCTCATAAGGTCCGACCCATTGGTCTCGATACAGCTTGGAGCCAAATGGTGCTAGTTTTTGATTGCACCAGTGAGAGCGAAGATCATCCAGCATGGGAAGAGTTACTCTTAACCTTGAGATAGGAGAACTTAAGGCTTAGTGTATGGACAGACCACCTATCCAGGATAAAGACCCTACCTCTCTTACACATTCATAGAGAAGCCTTGCTTCAAGGCTCTGTAACTTTATCCTGGGAAATGCACAGTTAGAAGAGCCACATCCCAAGATGAGAGGTATGAAAAACCAACAAGAAAGAGAGCCCATGCCGCCTCTAGATCCTAGAGAAAAAATAGGGCAAAGTGAGAGCCATTAAGCCTACATTTATCCACGAGTCTGGAGGGCCATGCCCGTCTCAGGGGTGGTCAATTCATACCGAGCCTAGAGACCCATACTAAACCCAGGGCGAGATCTAGCTCCCCAAGGGCGAGATCTAGATCGAGTTTTTTGGAAGGTCTAGAGTACGTACCCTACACAATTCTTTGTATGCCTTGGCCCATACCTCCTTCAAGTAATGTTTCAGGGGTGCTATGGACCTCGAGGACAACTTCAAGGGAACACATTCTCAAGAACTCCATGAGGGTACATCAAAAGCCTCATTCAAGAAGACCACCAGTATCAAATCTGAAGGAAAGAGCAAGGATTCTACCTCTGGACAACAAGTCGAGTAGTTGGCCGCTACATTAATGTAGCAAATGACTGAACATTGGAGAACCGGCCAAGCCCAGGATTGGGTTAGCCAACCCCATCTCATCCTAAGAGGGAGATAGTATGGTGTCCGATTTGTTAAGCTAACCATACCAACACGGAGAGTGTCCACATCTGCAACCCCGTTCCACCCTCTATTGTACATATTGCCAAAGATGGGGTAATCATAAAATCACAAACTGCTATCAGCAAAGGGCTGCTCAAGCCCATGCATCAGTGTACTCAATTTCATTATAAATGCATGAGAAATGATCCTGAGTGGCTAGAGGAGAAGTGCCAGAACAATGCGAATTTTTAGCCTACATCGCTTGTTGCTACTGTAGAGGCCGAATTCGCACTGTTCTAGCACAGCTTCCTCAGAACTCCAGGAGCATATTTGATGCCTTGGGTGACAAACTAGCACATGATAGACACTCCATGTTAAACAAACATAATGACACCGAGACATTGTAAGCGAAACTTAAAATTTAAATTATCAAAAGGCTACAAATGAAAGCCAGATAGGCTTGTTACAAAGGGGGGTTTGAAACAAAAGAATTGCTTTAAAAAAGCAAGTTAACATCTAAGATCTCTAGATCGTATCATGCTCACCTTGAATACGCCGAGATGGTTGCATGTCCTTAGCAAAAATGGTAATCCTCTTTGCATGTATTACAAGGAGGTTGGGGCTTCCTTGGCTTGAAGAGTTTGATCTTTCTGCGCTTGCGTGCACTTGCAATAACCTCCCCTTGATCTCTCTCTTAGTCTGAATCCTCCTCCTCCTCCTCCTCTGTTGTGGTACCTCTTAGTCTGAATCCTCCTCCTGCTCTACTGTGGTACCTGTGTATCAAGTTCCTCCTGGGTCGGTAGGGGACCCTGTTCTGGTAGTAGTAGGGTCTTGCCACCTATGGTTGTGCATAATTTAGGAATGTTTTCACCAACCCAATCGAACTGCTCATCATCGGAGTCTCTGTCTTGATCGCTAGGTGGCTGTGTCATGGGGTCTCCCTCACGCGCTTGCTCCCACTAGAAGGGCCTACATGTGTGTGTTGGTGTTGCTATGGGAGGAGGGCTGGGACTGTGGTGATCATGTTGGGCATGTCCTAGAATCCCAGGGGTCACTCTCTTCCGTGGTGTCACCAGTATGTGGTCATTGGGTGCCTTGTACTATGTTTTGTGAAGGTATGGTAACACGTGCGGTGTTCTTGGTGCGTGCCACGACTATGTCTTCTGTGTTAACGTGGTGATGTGCTGGTGTCCTTACATGGGTGCCTACGTAGATCTTGAGCTCAAGCTCTCTTAAAAAGTGAAATGAAAATGAAGTGAGTGAAGGAACTATTAATAGTTTTTTTAAAGTACAAAAAAACCTAACTAAACTTATTTTCTTAGCCTTATTACATCTAGATTTGTGCTGGTGCATGCATAACCCAACGCCTCCCTTATCTCCAATAGAATTTAATTAAAAAAAATCCAGGTTAAAACACCAGTTTATTTTTTTATTGTACAACTTACCATATAGTGTGTTACTTTACTCTCTCCCTAAGCACCCACTTTTGGTACGATATGTTGTTGGAATTATGCTCGTTCTTGGGAAGTTGTGCTACTTTGATTCATAATGCGAACCATATTATTGAAATTTATCCAAAGCTATTTGTGCATATTTACAAGAGCTGGCATTGGACAATATACATTTGTGGTGATTGCACATAGGTCTCTCCAGAGTCCCCAAGTCTTCTTTGAATTCTCTATATTTGCTGGCTTCTCCAAAATCTCCTTGCCTTTGCTCTAGTCATGGAGACCTTTTAAGCAACCTCGTATGACATACCAGAGGCCTACTTATTCACTTCAATTTTCATGTTTCTGCCATGGCAGCCTAGAGAATTCAAAAGATGCTCTAATTTACCAAGGGCTACAACTTTCCTCTCTTGTGTAGGCATTGTGAATGCATAATCAATATGGCACTTAAGCAATCGATCCAAGATTCTCATGAATGCATAAAGTGTGCAAAAGTGAATATTCTTTAGTGAAAACTTAATGATGGGGCTCCAATTCGAATTCATGTTTGGTTCTCCTAGCATATCGGGAGACATGACACTTTCCACCCATCTTGCATTTGGTTGTTCCTCATCTTCATCTCGTCAGTTGACTTGGTTGGATATACTGCATCTTGCTGTTGCGTCTTCCCTTTCTTGGGACCTTTCAAGGCATCCTTCCTAATAGAACCAACCTTCTGCATACCTTTTCCATTTGTCTTTTTTTGCCTAGGAATATCAATATGAGCATTGTAGTATGGACAAGGCCATCTTGATGTGGCGCCTTGAGCACAACCCATCATGCATTTAATTGTCTTCAAATCTTCCCAAAGATGCCAATCCACCTTGAACTTTCCTATGTTTTCTACTTCTAAAAGTTAACCATTAATTTGCTTTTTAATTACATCTGTTATCCAGGGAGTCCTTTCAAACATCCATGTTAATACCTCATGTGTCTTCTTCGGTACCTCGAATGCATGAAGCCACCAGACCTCTTTCTCAGATTGCACACTAAAACTTGGTTTGGTAGTCTTTTCCTATACACATATCATGGCCTCATTCATGAGCATAATGCTCATACGTTCCAGCTTCCGACCTTTCACAATTTGGCACTCATCTAGCTTGAGCACAAATGAAAGTGTGCTCCCCAAAACTGCAAATAAATGATAATTTACAATATTCAAAACAAAATAATCATCTTCATTTTATACTAAAAAACATGAATAGTAGTAATTGCAAGTTCTCACCTTCTGGTGAAAGATCATAGAACTTCACCATAGCTTGTTGTAGTCTCTCAATATGAACAAAGATATTATTGTAAACATTATAGTGAAATTCTGTACTTGTTGTCTTGCTTTTCTTTTTGCTCGACTCTATGTCTAATGTTAGTGTGCCCTCAACGTGATAAAACTATCCTATAGCTCGCTGCACATCATCATTTATCGATACGCTTGACATTGTGGAAGAAATCGATAGGCTCATTGACATCGGATTCATCTACAAAACAGAGCACACAGAGCGGGTATCACCAATAGTGATAGTGCCCAAAAAGAGTGGGAAGGTAAGAGTGTGCATAGACCTTAAAAAGGTCAATGCCACCACCATACAGGATCACTATCCCTTACCCTTCATAGAGAATGTGCTCGAATGAGTCGCAGGAAAGGAAGCCTATAGCTTCCTTGATGGATCACTATTCCTTACCCTTCGTGGACCTCAAAAAGGTCAATGCCACCACCGTACGGGAGCACTATCCCTTACCCTTCATAGAGCATGTGCTTGAGCAAGTTGCAGGAAAGGAATCCTGCAGCTTCCTTGATGGATTCTCCAGCTACAACCAGGTGTTGATCAACCCCAAGGATCAACACAAAACAACCTTTGCTACACAGAATAAGGAACTTATGCATTACCACGTCATGCCTTTTGGGTTGACCAAGGCCCCTAGTACCTTCCAGCTTCTAATGTGCATGGCCTTCAAGGAATATCTTCGAAAATTCCATGAGGTCTTTATGGATGACCTTTGTGTCAACTCCACATGAAAGGCACACCTTGACTGTTTACGTGAGGTGCTAGAAAGGTGTAAGCTATACCACATTTCATTGAACCCACTCAAATGCCAATTTTAGGTTAGGCATGGAGTTATCCT
This sequence comes from Cibotium barometz, assembly GCF_041138505.1. Taxonomy (NCBI): domain Eukaryota; kingdom Viridiplantae; phylum Streptophyta; class Polypodiopsida; order Cyatheales; family Cibotiaceae; genus Cibotium; species Cibotium barometz. The sequence goes on along the minus strand of NC_141075.1, from coordinate 37,109,331 downwards.
AGGACACATTGTCTCCCAACATTGTCTCCCAACAAACAGGGAATCTCCACTGACAATAGCAAGGTGCGTCTCATCCTTGAGCTGTCCCCCCAGCCACTAATTTTAAGGGAGTCCAGTGTTTCATGGGACATGTTGGCTAATATCTGCATTTCATTTTCATGTATGTCGATATAGCTCGACCCCTTTACGGACTCTTGGTCCTCTTTGAGTGGACAGAGGAATGCCAACAGGTTTATACCACCCTCGAGAGAGAGCTTTGGAAAGTGCCCCTATTCTAAGGTCCCCCAACTGGACATTATCTTTCATGTCCACATCGACGCCTCCGCCTTTGCTGTTGGTTGTGTGGTGCTGGCGCAACTTGATGAACACAAGATGGATTTCCCCATTAGCCGCTGCCAACTAAATGAGGCAGAAAGAAATTATACCACAACTTAGAGGGAAGGGTTGGCCATGGTTTTCACCGTTAATTAAGAAGTTTCACTATTATCTGGGCGACCAAGTTTATCTTCCACGTAGACAATCAAGCTCTTCTATATCTGGTAAACAAGCCCTATACAACAGGAAGAATCACTAGATGGTTGTTGATCTTGCTTGAGTTCGACTTCACTATCACAGTGCAGAAGGGCTCACAACATGTCTTGGCAGACCACATGTCAAGAACCCCCAATGGCGAGCCACTGATGGGAGTTGATGATGATTTACTAGATGCCGCCCTATTCTAATTATGTTTAATTATTGAATGGGGTGAGGAGGTAGCACACTTTCTAGCCAATGCCTTACAAGTAGATTCCTCCTCAACAAGGACTATGCACGACACGTCATTAAATAGGCGGCCTCCTACCAACTCATTGTAGGCCAACTCTACAGGCAAGGGAAAGCCAAGATTATCAAATGGTTTGTCAGTGTGAAGACGAATATGTCTTCCTTCTAGCATAGGCTCACTTTATTTTAGGGGGTACTTCGCGCATATATCACTGCACGCAAAGTCCTCATCACAGTCAGGTTATGATGGCCCACCTTAATGGTTGATGCAATGGAATATGTTAAGCAGTGTGATGAATGCTAATGATTGGTGATTCCCCATTTTAAGGACATGATGCCTTGAACCCTATTGTGCCCTTGCAACCATTTGAAAAGTGGGACATTGATTTCATTGGGCCCATTAGTCCCACGGCTAGGTACACTCAAGTTCGATATATTATTGCCATGGACTACTGCACAAAATGGGTTGAAGCTCAAGCTACTTGTAAAGCTGATGCGCGCTCTACCGCAAAATTCTTGTATGATTCAATCATCACATGCTTCGAATGCCCCCTTGAGATTGTGAGCGACAATGGAATACACTTTATTGATGAGGTAATCCAATTCCTCTTACAAGAATTCCTTGTCACTCATAGAAAATCTTCCCCATATTACCCCCAAGCTAATGGCCAAGCTAATGGTGGCCAAGAAGAAACCAAAACTGTTGAGGCCAGTCACAACAACAACGATTGGGAACAAAAGTTACTGGTGGCAACACTCTGGCCTATCGAACTTTCTACAAGGCTACTACCAATGTGACACCCTTCAATTTAACCTATGGTAATAAAGTGGTTATGCTAATGGAGTTCTTGGTCCCAAGTTTATGAATAGCTATACAAGAAAAACTCACGGGGAATGTCTTAGGTTGTCACCTGTTCAAGCTTGAAAAGCTTGATGAAAATGCCTCTTAGGTGTATATAGAATGATTGTAGAAAAGCTAAGGTGTAAACAATGGTTCGATGACCAGCTGAAGGACAAGAAAATGAATGAGGGCGACATGGTCCTCCTCTTTAGGACAAAAACACATAAAAAGAAACTCAAGCTCAAGGGCTTAGGACCTTTCCTAGTCACTGAGATAACCCCGCAAGGCGCTGTATGTGTATGGGGACACTCGATGGTGTCAAAATGGCAGGACATTTCAATGGTAGCAAATTAAAACGCTACTATGGCCCACTAACCAAAACCACCCTCAAGGCCATTCATGACAAAAAACAAAGAAAAAATGACCACATGAGGAAATGAAACAAGCAACCCAACAAGAGGTTAAAGCGAGGCAAACAAAACTTAGGTAGAAAAATATAGTGGTCAACATGGCCCAAGTTGTAGACCTTGGAGAAGAAGATTGGGAGGTGAAGCCTGCTTAGTTATGGTTAGGAATGACCACCCCAAGGAGCTTTGCCCAAAAATTAGCCCTTGTAGGTACATGAGCTAATTATAACTTAATGTCTTATGAGACATGGCTTTCCCTTGAGGAACCCCCATTGAAAGAGACCACTGCCATGGTCACAACAGTGGCATCTCAAGAATTTCACTATTTAGGCACAATCACACTATTGTTCCACATTTGAAATAATCCCTTGGAAGTGAAGTTTTATGTGATGCCTATAGTAACCATGCATAAAGAGATACTTCTCGGAAGAGGTTGGATGGAACACAACTGGTGTAACATAGACTGGGATGTAAGGACGGCTACCCTACAACTGGCCTTAGGCCAAGTTATAGTCCTCATCATGATGGATGAAAAACCCGTACCTGCTGCTCCCTCATGCCAAGAAGTTACTCCTCCACTCACTACCATCCTTCCCCCCTCCAAACCACTGAAAAAAGGGCACTCCCTACTCCGAACACACCACTGCCTCTCACATCCTCTCCACTACCCCAGTTGGTAGTAGCCCAATCCCAACTCTCAAAAACCACCCCCACTAACCCCCCTCCACACAACTAACCACACTAACCCTCCTAAAAACACTAACAAACACACACAGGGCAAGCACTCTTGAGACAATGCGTACCTAAAAGACTTTTAACAATACAAGGGTATTATGAAGGTACTTCCACTCTATGGATCCCCTGACGATCCACTTCTCATCCTCATATACCACCAACCCAAGCTCCTCGTCCCTCTCGCACAGCAGGAAACCAATTTGACAACCCCAAGCCCAAAGGGTACATGACAAACACCGAACGCTCTCCAAGGCCAGATGATCCTCACTTATACCCTTAGCCTTGCCCAACCAGCAACAACTTCCTAGTGGATCCCCAAACCTCTACTTCAGTCTCAACATTACTATTAGGAAAATCACCAAATTTGGGTCCCCAAATCACCCAAGCACCAACTCTCTACTCTTGTCACTCCGTAGTTACCAACCCTTCAATGGAAACCCAAAGTGCCCTCTGCCATGAATATTGCATAGGTGAAAGGAAAGCAAAAGCTTCACGAGACGACCCCTTGTGCCCCAACCACAACCCACGGGATATATCCTCGATGTTAGACCCATCATTATTAGGCTACCTTGGACTACTCCCAAGCAACCCCTAACCTCTCCATTCTTAGATACTCCCTCATTACCAACCTCTGAATGCCCCAAGGAAATATCAACCTTGCCATCACCTAATTGGAACTGTCTCCTCCATTTGGCAAATCGGGCATGAGTCAGTACAAATCCTGCAATGGGGTGCTGGCAACATAGCCCCCCACGGGTACAAAGCCACACCCATACCATTCTCCTTTGACTTTGCCCACGGTCGTACCAACCTCAACTTCAAATGCCACAGTCATACCATTCTACTTCAGTGTTGCCACCATGGCCATTCCAACCTCAGCTCGAAATGCCACGACCGTACCAACCTCAACCTTGCCACGGCTGTCCCAAACAGATGGCACGCTCGTACCAAACAAAGCCACGCCTGTTTTCCAACCTTAGATCCAAATGTTATGCTCATACCATTCACAAGTGTATGCCTATTTTGTGGAAATGCCATGCCCGTGCCATCTGCTTGCCACGGCCATGTCCTTCTGAACACTATAAATATGGGCCCACCCCTCTCATTTTCTCACTTTCTACTTTCATCCTACCGGAACTCTTACCAAATTTTTTCTCAAGCTTCCCCTTTTTGTCCATCACCCATCACCTATGGCCAGAAATTCCGACTCCTCCTTGGAGATTCACAAGCACCGCCCCACCCTCAAGAAGAAGCACCTAGCGGGGGGACGCTTCGAGGAGTATGGCCGCCACCTACTAACCCAATTGTCACATTTGGGGGAGCAACTTATGAAGCAAGTCAGCGGTCACACAGTCTACTCCCTTATGAAGAATAACCATAAGGTTGAGCATAAGATTTTGTATTATACTGGACCCTGCTAACAAAGCTATTTTTGCTGATCCAAATGTTATAGCTTGCCTAGAGCAGCTTGGGCTTGGTGGGCTACCAACTATGGAGGCTTGGGGACCCGACCTGTATAACTGCCTGTACTTTACAAAGACATACGATGCCAACCAGTCCATAGATCAAGTGCTCGATGTTGATGGATAGGTGCACACAATCCATCTCAGTGTGTCAACCTGGTCCGAGAAGCTTCCCACCTCTCTAGAATGGTACAACCCTATGTGCGGCTCACCAACGCCCCTCACGACACTTTCAAGGGAAGCACCACCAAGGATGGAGTGGAGTGGGGAAATATTACTCAGGAGGAGCTCGTGATGCCAGCTGTCGGAAATTCCGGACACGGAATCGCCTGCCTCTATAGCTATCCACTCCAACAGCCTTGGAAACAAACACCATGAACGGGGGCACCACCAGCCCACCGGCGGGGCTGCTGGGTGGCTGGAACACTTCTCTCACAGTTCACCACACCACCCACACCAGAAAGACAGCACAAAACAGGGGCACCATAAACAAAGTAAACACCCAACAATTATATTCCCAGTCAACACTGTATACAAGCTTCTCCCGACATAGAAGCCTTACTCACACAACCATTACAAACACTCAGGCCTGGATTTACTGCCAAGGGAATTCCACCACGGCCACACTGCCTGTGGAATTCAACCTTGCGTCTGACGACCAAGCCTTTTGCAACAACCACAAACACATCAACACTCTGACCTGTCATTGCCGAGGATACACCACATCCTCAATCACCGCAAACCTCTCGCCTGCAGCTCAGTCAATCACACCAGAAAGAACCCGGCCACTCTCTCTTTAGAGGGCGCCCCACTAGCTAACCCTCAACTCTCTTTGCAGCCCATCACTTCTGTATGTGTCACCAGCAGCAGCAGTTACACCAACACCTCTCTCTTCACAAGTCACTAGTCACCTGGCTCTGTACAGCTTCCACGTCAAGCTTATCTCACATCCGTCCCTGCTCTTCGCTTGTCCACACCTCTATCTCCTAGGCGACCTCCTCTGCAGTCGCCAGCCAGTCTACGATCATAACCCCGCACGCTCATGTGCCAGCCCATCACTTCTGGTTGCAGCCCTCCGGCTCCTCTTCGCCAGCTGCTCTGCGCCTTCTTACACGTTGGCACCACAGTCCTTTGCCTGCTTCACGTTTCAGCCACCGCTACACATCCAAAACCCAAACCCTCCAAAACACCAGCTTCAAAGGCTCTTCAGACCCATCGCCAGCGTGTCAGCTACACCAACCTGTCAGCCGTCTTGCGGCCGATCCAAAAACAACGTAACACAACTCCTTTTTGTCCAGAGGTGGCCACCTTCTCAGCGTCCTTTGCTTCAGCTCCTCTGGCGAGCCCCTTGCGCTTGCAGCTGCGTTACTACTTCAAAGGCGGCCTTCCCTCTGTGTGTGCCTGCGGCTACGCCCGAGCTGCTCTCACCCTTGCGCCTCCACACTAGCTTCAAAGGCGCAGCTCCCTTCGCATCCCAAAAGGCCGTCACAGCCAGCCTCCTCTCCTCGTACCGCCAACCCGACCTGTCAGCTTCTCCCTCATCTATTTCACGTGCCCGCCAGCCTATAGCAACCTGTCCTCACGGCCGCTCCCTGCTCTTTAATCCGTCGCCAGCATCCACTCTTCGTTGTAGTGTCAGTCATCGCCGTCTTAACCTAGCCCCTGCACATCCAGCTACGCCCTCAGTTGTGCCAACACTTGCAGTCCAGCCTCTTGCCTGAGCACCCAGAGGCCCCCTCTTTTTACCAAGGTGGCTACTACTCAACGTCCTTTGCTTCAGCTCCTCTGGCGGGCCAAAGACCCACTGGCTCCTTTGGCTATTTAATCCACGCCAGCATGACTCCTTCCCGAAGAACCGCCAGCTTGCCAGTTGTTGTCACAGTCAGCATCTCTCCACCTTGGGATTCTGGAAGAACCCACGACCATGTGGTATCCTTGCTTGTTTTTAATTCTTTGATTTTCATGCACCACCTCCTTCCTTCTTTTTATACACATGGCCACCCTCAACTTCTCATTGCACACCATCTACAAGGCAACGTTGGCCCCATGCTTCCACCAACTTCGAATACAATCTACGAGTGCCCAGTTTCTTTGGGGACGCGTACACAAACAAAGCGACCAAGCAGCTGATATCATCTCCAGCGGACCTCCAGTAGACCACGTTTTGGAAAAAACTGCAACAAGCCCAAAACAAAACCATCCACCCTGTACATCTGCCAAGGCATTCCAAAGCAAAACACTCCACACGCCATGCATTCCATATATAGACAAGCCCAAAACACCTTTCAGAAAAATGCCTGACACCAGCCAAGGCACTCTCATTTCAAGTGACAACACGGTGGACTGACTGATTTAGCAGGTGTAATATCTTGACACTAGCCAGAGTCCACCAAAGAATGCCCGTCCAACTGGGCCAAATATTTGTATAAGAAGCTACATGCAATATGTGCTAACCCCCAAGGAAATCTCACAGTTCCCACCCTGCTCACAAAAGTCCTCCACCACGCCGGTGGATGGGAGGAGCTCCCTAGGGCAATGAGGGCCAGATGAGGTACCTATGTCTCTATCTCCTCCCCAATCCTCTCCCACCTCTGTGCTCCCAAAATGCCATCACCCGGACCCCAAGGGAAAGAGCACCTTCCCCCAATCGAGCTAGGGCCCCACTCCAGAGAAGAACTGGAAGCTGCTGAAGCCCAACGCAATGCCATCGAGGAGGAGGCACAACAACAAGCATTTTTGGATCAAAACCTCTTTGAAATCACACCACCCCGTAGGATCTTCACCATACCCTCCTCATCACTCCAAAGTAGGTCCCTCCTCTCCTCCCTCGTCCCACATAAATACTGTGGAAACCCTCCACTCGGCATGCACGGGCAGTTTCAAATCCCAGGAAGCATATGCCAAGAGTGTCTGCACATCACATGAGGAAGTACCACACTTGGCCTAGGGCTTCTCTCACATGGCCCGAGAACTCATCACTGGTGTAGCAACAAATGTTGCTTGCCACCCAAAGGCTCAGGAGGGAAGAATGCAAAGGACCTCTATAGATCCACCCTCAACAACATTCATCTCCAATAGGTCCTTGACAAAAAGGAGTAGATATTGGCCAATGCCCTCTCCTCCATTTCAGAGCTCCAGCACGAGCTTCGAGTAGCACAAGAGGCAGCACAGCGGGCCCAACCATGACCTCACTCTCACCCAAGCCATAGCCTAGGACTTCCAGTAAAGAGCCACAACCGCGAAAGAGGCCCTCAATAGAACCACTCTTGACATCCAGCACTACTGCGAGATTACAGAGAAGAGACTCCACCATAAAGAAGCGTAGCTGGGAGCCGCGGAGGCAAGAGCCGCACACCCACCACTCACACCCTTTGCCCCTGCTTCTAGCTCAATTGAGAGAGGAAGGTCAACACACTCATGGACACTGCAACAACGGAGCTCCCTCTCCTCGCCATACCTCCCTAGAGCCCCTACCCATACCAACTCCTCTACCTCCACAAAGGACCGTCCACCTTATCTTGCTCCAACATGACATCTTTATGGACAAACCTCTCTCTCGCACCTCCTATGCCTATATCCTCACCAAGCTCCCACTCCATAGCATCGCCCTCCTGGCTCTCTTCTTCTTCCAAGGCCAAATTTCCTTCACCCACCCCCACATCTTCTTTGAGTTTCCTACCCATCCTCTCCAAGAGAACTTCATTAGTTGGTCCTACCTCCTACGCTTTAGGTAGCCCACGGACCAGAACGATGCAATTGACCTCTCAGTCTTGGATGGGCTCTGTCCTTACCCCTACCCATCCCAACGAATAGCCAAAGCCCTCTGCTACCTCCACCGCAAAGGCTAGGAGATTGTCCATGCGACCTATCGATCCCTCTAGTGCGACGAGATGAGCTCTCGCCATACTCTGCAGAGCAGGCCTCCTTGTACATTATCACACAGATATCATCTACAAATGGAGGTCATGCAAGCCACGAGCATCATGCAATTTGATGACTCGCATGTGGCATTTCCCATGGAGTTCACCCCCAAAGAAGCTACGGAGCCAAAGTCTTCTTCCATGCCCATGACCCCGAATACTCTGATGAGGAAGACAACGACAATGACACTGACGATGGAGGCGATGGATCCCCATGAGCCCAACCCCCTCAACTACCACCACCCTCATCTCCCCCCCATCAACCTCCTCCCCCCAGCTCCTCTCACCCAAGCACTAGCACACAACCACCCCCACCCCCACCTGGCACCATAACACTCCCACTCTTCCCCTCACAGTCCTCTACACCCATCCATTTCTCCACTCCACCTCCCTCACCAACTCCCCCCTCACCTCCAACCTTAACACTTAACTTAGGCATGCCCAACGCCCTCACTAAATTACCCTCAACATCGCCCTAGCCTCCCCTAGTCCTTAAAGCAATCCTCGCCACCATTTCCTTGACATCACCCACCCCTCCAACCTCGTCCACCAGTGCCACCCAAAATCCCCTCCCCCTCACCCTAGACCCCCCATCGCCACCACGAGAGGAGGAGGCGACCCTTCGCTCAACCCCCTTAATTGGTGTGATCAGCTCGATCACACAAAGTTCAAGCATGCGATTCGAATCTTGCTCGGTCGACAACTCAGGCAGAGCCGCTCACTAAAGTTATGGATTGCAGGGACATCCACGTCCTACATTGCTACATTGACGCTAAGCATCACTACATTGATGCCAAGCATCGCAGCTCATAGCATGAGCACCCCCTTGACAACATGGTGGTGGCTACCATCGGCCATCCGCCACTACTCATCCCATCATGTTTGATCTCATGGACAAGTAGCCAACCTAGCGATGATATTTCTTATTGAAGCCTTACATTTGGGAATAATACTGCAAGGTGCCACGACACCTCAGGATCAACCCCAAATACCTGTCAATTTGCTGCACGCAGATGGGCTTGGAATCTTTTCCATGAGGAGCAGACAAAGAACCCAAAAGTTCTCTTCAATTTTCCATGGTTCGCTCCTCCGACACCCTAGAATCCGTGCACTGAAGCCGGCATGTTAAAGCGTCTCCATGAGTTCATCGGCGCGGGTAGATATGATCAGGCACCATATCTTGTGGTGGTCCACCATCAAATTCTTCAATACGATCATCATGCTACTAGAGATGTTCCAAGATTGGAACCATTATCATGAAGGCACTCAAGGCTTGGCCTTTAACATCAACAAAGGGCAAACATTGAAGCAGATATTTGGCTACTATGAGCGAGTCTAGTGGATGCCTGCCTGGCACCTCCAAACATTCAAAGACATGATGGAGACAACTTTCTAGATGAGCTACCGTGTCTTCCATCAAGCCACCTCGCATCCTACCTCGTGAATGCCCGTCAACTGGGCCAAATATTTGTATAAGAAGCTACATGCAATATGTGCTAACCCCCAAGGAAATCTCACAGTTCCCACCCTGCTCACAAAAGTCCTCCACCACGCCGGTGGATGGGAGGAGCTCTCTAGGGCAATGAGGGCCAGATGAGGTACCTATGTCTCTATCTCCTCCCCAATCCTCTCCCACCTCTGTGCTCCCAAAATGCCATCACCCGGACCCCAAGGGAAAGAGCACCTTCCCCCAATCGAGCTAGGGCCCCACTCCAGAGAAGAACTGGAAGCTGCTGAAGCCCAACGCAATGCCATCGAGGAGGAGGCACAACAACAAGCATTTTTGGATCAAAACCTCTTTGAAATCACACCACCCCGCAGGATCTTCACCATACCCTCCTCATCACTCCAAAGTAGGTCCCTCCGCTCCTCCCTCGTCCCACATAAATACTGTGGAAACCCTCCACTGTGGGCATGCACGGGCAGTTTCAAATCCCGGGAAGCATATGCCAAGAGTGTCTGCACATCACATGAGGAAGTACCAGACTTGGCCTAGGGCTTCTCTCACATGGCCCGAGAACTCATCACACAGATAACGGACTGCATCTATTGCCTCCAGCAAGAGATTTCTACACTGGTGTAGCAACAAATGTTGCTTGCCACCCAAAGGCTCAGGAGGGAAGAATGCAAAGGACCTCTATAGATCCACCCTCAACAACATTCATCTCCAATAGGTCCTTGACAAAAAGGAGTAGCTATTGGCCAATGCCCTCTCCTCCATTTCAGAGCTCCAGCACGAGCTTCGAGTAGCACAAGAGGCAGCACAGCGGGCCCAACCATGACCTCGCTCTCACCCAAGCCACAGCCTAGGACTTCCAGTAAAGAGTCACAACCGCGAAAGAGGCCCTCAATAGAACCACTCTTGACATCCAGCACTACTGTGAGATTACAGAGAAGAGACTCCACCATAAAGAAGCGTAGCTGGGACCCGCGGAGGCAAGAGCCGCACACCCACCACTCACACCCTTTGCCCTTGCTTCTAGCTCAATTGAGAGGAAGGTCAACACACTCATGGACACTGCAACAACGGAGCTCCCTCTCCTCGCCATACCTCCCTAGAGCCCCTACCCATACCAACTCCTCTACCTCCACAAAGGACCGTCCACCTTATCTTGCTCCAACATGACATCTTTATGGACAAACCTCTCTCTCGCACCTCCTATGCCTATATCCTCACCAAGCTCCCACTCCATAGCATCGCCCTCCTGGCTCTCTTCTTCTTCCAAGGCCAAATTTCCTTCACCCACCCCCACATCTTCTTTGAGTTTCCTACCCATCCTCTCCAAGAGAACTTCATTAGTTGGTCCTACCTCCTACGCTTTAGGTAGCCCACGGACCAGAACGATGCAATTGACCTCTCAGTCTTGGATGGGCTATGTCCTTACCCCTACCCATCCCAACGAATAGCCAAAGCCCTCTGCTACCTCCACCGCAAAGGCTAGGAGATTGTCCATGCGACCTATCGATCCCTCTAGTGCGACGAGATGAACTCTCGCCATACTCTGCAGAGCAGGCCTCCTTGTACATTATCACACAGATATCATCTACAAATGGAGGTCATGCAAGCCACGAGCATCATGCAATTTGATGACTCGCATGTGGCATTTCCCATGGAGTTCACCCCCAAAGAAGCTACGGAGCCAAAGTCTTCTTCCATGCCCATGACCCCGAATACTCTGATGAGGAAGACAACGACAATGACACTGACGATGGAGGCGATGGATCCCCATGAGCCCAACCCCCTCAACTACCACCACCCTCATCTCCCCCCCATCAACCTCCTCCCCCCAGCTCCTCTCACCCAAGCACTAGCACACAACCACCCCCACCCCCACCTGGCACCATAACACTCCCACTCTTCCCCTCACAGTCCTCTACACCCATCCATTTCTCCACTCCACCTCCCTCACCAACTCCCCCCTCACCTCCAACCTTTACACTTAACTTAGGCATGCCCAACGCCCTCACTAAATTACCCTCAACATCGCCCTAGCCTCCCCTAGTCCTTAAAGCAATCCTCGCCACCATTTCCTTGACATCACCCACCCCTCCAACCTCGTCCACCAGTGCCACCCAAAATCCCCTCCCCCTCACCCTAGACCCCCCATCGCCACCACGAGAGGAGGAGGCGACCCTTCGCTCAACCCCCTTAATTGGTGTGATGAGCTCGATCACACAAAGTTCAAGCATGCGATTCGAATCTTGCTCGGTCGACAACTCAGGCAGAGCCGCTCACTAAAGTTATGGATTGCAGGGACATCCACGTCCTACATTGCTACATTGATGCTAAGCATCACTACATTGATGCCAAGCATCGCAGCTCATAGCATGAGCACCCCCTTGACAACATGGTGGTGGCTACCATCGGCCATCGGCCACTACTCATCCCATCATGTTTGATCTCATGGACAAGTAGCCAACCTAGCGATGATATTTCTTATTGAAGCCTTACATTTGGGAATAATACTGCAAGGTGCCACGACACCTCAGGATCAACCCCAAATACATGTCAATTTGCTGCACGCAGATGGGCTTGGAATCTTTTCCATGAGGAGCAGACAAAGAACCCAAAAGTTCTCTTCAATTTTCCATGGTTCGCTCCTCCGACACCCTAGAATCCGTGCACTGAAGCTGGCATGTTAAAGCGTCTCCATGAGTTCATCGGCGCGGGTAGATATGATCAGGCACCATATCTTGTGGTGGTCCACCATCAAATTCTTCAATACGATCATCATGCTACTAGATATGTTCCAAGATTGGAACCATTATCATGAAGGCACTCAAGGCTTGGCCTTTAACATCAACAAAGGGCAAACATTGAAGCAGATATTTGGCTACTATGAGCGAGTCTAGTGGATGCCTGCCTGGCGCCTCCAAACATTCAAAGACATGATGGAGACAACTTTCTAGATGAGCTACCGTGTCTTCCATCAAGCCACCCCGCATCCTACCTCGTGACATGACATTGTTTGGACCTACTTGATCTACTACTGCTAGATCCATGCCAGCTCCAAGGACGGACCTCAATTAGGGAGTCAAATTTGGATCACACAGACGAGAGGATCACCTGTGGCATCTCTGAGCTTATCAGACTTAGCTTCTAGAGGGGGATACATGCCTACAGCCAGTGTGCTAGTATTGGACCCTATTATCCAGCCTCATCTAGAGAGCCCTGTTGCGCTATTGCGCAGTCTAGTCGACAGCCTGGACTTTGGTATGGTTCTTTCTCTCAAGGAGGACAGGTATCACCATGGTCATCCGAAGACCCAGCCGAAGACTGGGTTAGGTTCGTATGTACCTTTGAGTGCTTATGTGCCTAACACTTCATGGGTGTCTTCTTTTGCAACATAGGTTCAACATATGGTACCATCAACTACCCTCGATCCTTGGAATAATGTGAATTCAAATAGAGGAGGGTCTAGGAGTAGAGTTCGCTCCCAGATTACTAGTGTTTAAGGAGGTCCCACCTAACCCATACTTTTTCTTGTTGGTGTTGGCATGCAACCATTACCGATTGCACCACCACAGGGACCTGCGTATGGTTTTTACCTGACACATGGATCTCTTGGCACGATGCCTACTGGCACTGTGTTGCCATCCAGCATTTTGGGGTAATCAGGTAGTTTACCAATCCATCTTAGGCACTACCTCGATTCCATCTTATGTTCCCACTCAAGGATTTGTGCCTCAGCCAGGTATTCCATATGTGGGCAAGTGCCCCGCCTTATATCCCATCTTATGGAGTACCCTCACTAGGTTCTACACCTATGCTGGGTATTCGTGGATATTCTGGAGTTCCACTGTTGCATGACAAATGAAGATTAATACAAGGATGCAACAAAAAAGATACTTAGGGCTCTTGTAAAGAGTTCCACTTTGTAGATGAATGTGGGAGAGGTCTTGACAATAATCCCACATGGGAACTTTTGGGAGTTCTAGAATTTTTGTATAAAAGGTGGCTCATTTGAAAGCATGGACACATTGGGCAAACTCATGTTTGAGCTCTCTTGGGACTAGCTCTCCCTCTTCTTCCATAGAGGTGCAAGCTCTTCTCACTCCCCATCTACAATGTTGTAAGTTCTATTCTTTTGTTAATTCAATGCAATGAGTTGATATTTGTCTCTCTTCTCTTGTCAATTCTCTAGTATGCATGTTTATTGATAGCTTCAAGAGTTGTGTGCATGCTAGGGAAATGAGTATTTGAGAATGAAGAATGCTTTGATCTTGTGTAAGCAATAGCTAGGCTCTCTTCTTGTTTGGATGTATGGATGAGTGGAATGTGGAGTTGAGTGAGCAATAGCAAGATTGAGCTTGTGTGTGTGTTGAGTCTATGTCATTAGTAGTAGTTTTCTTAGCATTCTCTCCATCAAATGGATAAGCTTTTGTGCACCGGTACGGGTTGAATCCCTAGCTTTGAAAGGGATGCAAATCCCATTGGATTGAGCTAAGTGTGGATCATACTACTCTTGCTACAAGTGAGAGAGTTTTCCGTCTCTCCATTGGCGCCGCTGCCGGGGAGAAGACTCAAATCCGGTTGAGAGTGTGTGGAAACCACCACTATTTCCTCTTTTGGTTGCAAAACCATTGAGTGATTAGGTTAAGTTTGGGTGTGTGATCCCGGTGTGAGTGGATAAGGTTAACCATTGAGCGGTTGAGGTTTCTCCCGCATTGTTTTTTTTATGTTTTATTGTTTTATTGCTTTTCAAGTACCATCATTATGCTTACATTCATTGTTTTCTTTTGCCATTTCATGCTTTCATGCTTTTCGCTAAACATGTAATTAGTGAAAAATAAAAAAATAAAAAATAAAAGAGGTGCGTTGCTAAGCTCTTCCATAGCTTATGCAAGCTCCATGGACTCCCAAGCGTGAAGCCCGCTTAAGAAAGAGAGGAGAGAGGGAAAGAGAAGGGAGAAAGGAAGAGAGGAGAGGTTGAAAATTTGTTTTTTATTTTTTATTTTTTTGAGAATTTTGCATTGATCTTCACTCTGGCCGCACGTCACTCAAGGCGCAGCAAAAAGAATTAAAGAAGTGAACTAGCCGGCAGAGAAGGCGGCCTTAAAGAAATATATATATACATCTATATATATATATAGATTTATATTTCTATTTTTTACAGTGGCGTTGAAACGCAGCATCGTGGAGGAGACGGCGGCTTTTAAGAGAAAAAAACAATTATATATATATATATATATATATATATATATATATATATATATATATAATTGTTTTAATCGTTTTTACGATTGGCATAGGCGTGAAGAAATGCTGGCGTAGGCGGGAAGGTGGCGACGAAGGCGGCCGGCGGCGTAGGCGAAGTTGGCTGCAGTTGAGGCGGCTGGAGCTGAGTAGGCGAACGCGTCTGCAGTAGGCGAAGCTGATGGTGGCTGGCGACCGGCAGCAGCAGCAGCAGAGGCGGGCGGGTGCGAAGGCAGTACTGGCCGGCTGCCAGTGGTGGAAGATCAGAAGGGTGGCTTGAGAGCAGTGAGCTGAGGCCGAAAGCGAAGGTGGCGACGAAGGCGACCGAGTGTGAAGGCGACGGTTGCGAAGGCTGGCTTGAAGGCTGCTGCAGTAGGCGGTGTGCTTGGAGCCAGGGCAAGGACGATCGTGAAGCAAAGGAAGGCTGGCAGCTAGAGGCGACTAAGGGTGCGAAGTGGGCGCAAGCAAAGCGAAGGTGGCGACGAAGGCGGTCGAGTGTGAAGGCGACGGTTGCGAAGGCGGTTGCAGGGCAGCTCTGTGGAAGCGTGGAGGTGACCGGTTGTGCAGGGAGGCAGCGTCGTGAAGTAAGCAGAGGCGGTGGCTATACAGGCAAGGCGGGGAGGTCCAGGAGTTGAAGGCTGGCCGCGGCAAGCAGAGGTGGTGGTGAGGTGTCTGCGTGGGGTGCATTGAAGAATCCAAGCGGTGCGGCGACGAACCCGGAAGCGAGCGGCGAGCGAGGGATAAGGTAGGTAGTATTTTTCTTTTTTTTTATTTTTTTATTTTTTGAATTAATTTTTCAATGTTTTTTTTGTATTTTTAAATAAAACAAAAACAAAAAAAAATAATATATATTTTTTTAATTAAAAAAAAGAGAAAAAAGATTAAAAAAACAATTAAATTTTTAAAAAAAATAGAGAGAAGAAAGGAAAAAAATAAAAAAATAAAAAAAAAATAAATAAATTATTTGTTTTTTTAGGAGTCCATATTGTTTGCATATTTTTTATTTTTTCATTTCTGTAATTTTTAGCATAATTAGAGTAATTTGCATTGTTTTAAATTTTTGTAATTTTTATTTAAAAAAAAAGAAGAAAAAACAATTTTTATTTTTGTATTTTGAAACCATTGTTCATTATTTAAATTTTTGCATAATTAAAGTAGCTTGCATTTTTATTTTTTATTTTTTAGAAGTTTTGTAAATGATGCATAATTAGTAAATTCACATTTTATATTTGGCACGAAATTTATTAGTTTAACAAAAAAAAAAACCAACAAAAGGAGGAAAAAACAAAAGAAGACAAAAGAAAATTTTTGATTTTTTTAGGAGTCTATTATTTTTTTTTGCATATTTTGTAATTCTTCATTTTTTTAAATTTTTTGCAT
Source organism: Cibotium barometz (assembly GCF_041138505.1). Classification (NCBI taxonomy): domain Eukaryota; kingdom Viridiplantae; phylum Streptophyta; class Polypodiopsida; order Cyatheales; family Cibotiaceae; genus Cibotium; species Cibotium barometz. The sequence continues at coordinate 37,093,126 of NC_141075.1, read as the reverse complement.
AATTAGTTTAACCTGTATTTTTTTTAATTTTTGTAAATTTGTGCATAATTAGTATTTTTTAGTGTGATTCATAATTTTTGTGTAAATTAAAAAAAAAGGTAAAAATCATAAAAACATAAAATCATTAAAAAAAATATTTAAAAAAAACAAATAATAAAAATATAGGATAGATAGTTACGCCACACACACTCCTTTTAAGTTGCATTTAGTGGTTAGGTAGGGTAAAATATATATATATATATATATATATATACATATATATATATATATATTTATCCAAAAAAAAACAAAACACAAAAACCAAAACCAAAAAAAAAAACAAAAACAAAAAACAAAGACAAAAACACATAAAAAACCAAAAAAAAAAAATTGACCTTATGCACTTGCGGTCGGGACGTCTTGTAGATTCTGCCATAGGGCCTAGGGCACCTTCTAGAGTACCTATGCAAGAAAGTGGGACCCAATCGGTAGGGCAATTTGGCAGATATTGCTGAAACCCTTTCTGAATCCCAAACCGATACCCTTTCCTCTAGAACAACTAGTTCATTGTCCATGGACAATCTAGGGCCGACAAATAGTCATCCCGTAGCCCCAAATAGGACACCCTCAAGATCCTTTAATCCATTTGAAGCCGACACCATGGGGTTAACACTCAATGTGAGACTCCAATATGTCTACACAAATGCTCAAGGAGCTGAGATCTTTAGGGATCCACAACAACGGTATCTTGTTAAGATCGCCGACATATTCTCAGAACTTGATAGAGCACCACTCGTCAATGACCAGGGTAACATGTACATGGGTGGAAATGGTGTTCGCTACGAAGTCACCTACCATCCAGAAAAGGTAGACAAATTAGGGGAGCTCTCTAAAACCGAGTTCTTAGACGTATCAGAACTTTCCCGAGCAAGGGAGTCTAGAGATGACTGGCTCATTGAGCCGGACATGCCTGGACCATCCAATGCCCAGTCCTCAAAGCCATCCATAGATGATTTACTTCTTGTAGATCTAAATTTGGAAAGGGATAGGAAAGGCAAATGTAAAATGGATCAGGGGGCTGAGAATCAATGGGAGTTTGTACGACAAATTCCAGTGACAAAGGTCTTACAAGATGACCCACTTCAAGAGGTCTATAAGGACTCGTTAGAGGGATATTATGCCACAACTAAATTGCCACAGCTAGATCTTCCTCTAGCTCATGTGGTGGTAGTTGAGAAGCGTGCAGGACACATGAACAGAATAATTGATAAATGGGCCAATGAATACCGAACCTTAGATTGGAAAGAGATTCAGGAACTCACGTGGAAAGGACAACCATTATTTATGGAAGTGTTCTCAACAAATACAGCCAAACCAGGAGAGACAGCCTTTCTTGGAGAAACTGTTGCTCCTCCCCTACGAGAGTTCACTAGAGAGGGACCTTCAACATCCAAGTGGACCACAGCTAGTAGCCCAACACTAGCACCAAGATATCGTCCTACACCAAATGTGCGACCACAGGTCACATCACACCAACATCTTTCTCACTATGACAATCGGAGGGTAGGGGAGCCAACTAGGCCTCCTATTAATGCACATCCTGAAATGAGGGTGACAAGATCTTTGGAGGGGTTTGGTGAGGCTGGTAATAGGGTACCCACACCAATTTTGGAAACATGTGGACCATCTTTCCAAAGAGAGGAACAATTTCCACTGAGAGTGAGAGGCCGTAGGCCCTACGATGAGTATTCACGACAAGTAAGGCCATCAACTCTTCAGAAATTGGTTAAGAAGTATGAAGGGTCGGGAGATCCATACGATCATGTAGCAGCATTTAGGCAAGCAGTTCGAGCTGAGCAAGTGGCTGATAAGCATACTCAAATTGAAGGATTTGGACTCACTCTTGAGGGAAAAGCCCTGGCTTGGTTTCAGGCATTAGAGGCTTCAGACAAATCTTTTTTACGAGTTTTGGAAGAGAGATTCATTGCTGCTTTTTCCTTGATGGGAATACAACATGACACGGTAGCACACATCTACTCTTTCAAACAAGGCGAGAATGAGAGTGTTAGAGACTGTGTAAATAGAATGAAGCAGTACATTAATCGTTGCCCAGAAGATGAGAAGCCCGCCCAAAGTCGATTAATTTCTCTCTTCTTAAAAGGCCTCAAAAATTCGACACTACATACACATCTCTATGCGAAGAAACATACAAATTTCAATGCCATGATGCTATGGATTTCACCGATAACTTCAAGTTCCAGGATGGTTTTGGCCCTGAGGTGAAACCTAGAGATCAGTGGGGTGATGACCAAAGATCAGGGTCCAGCGCGCTAGTAAATCCAGACCAGATAGCTAACCTAGTACTAAGGAGATTGGGACAGACCTATCGTCCACCCATGCAGCCACAACAACAGCAGCAGAGAATGAGGAGTGTACTTCCTACAGGTCCTCATCTTTGTGGAGCATGTGGCGGTGACCATAAAACAGAGGACTGTAATACCTTTTCTCCTCTAGTCACAAACCAACCCACAAAGAAGTGGTGCCAAGCCTGTGCTTGGAACTTTACTCATACCACATAGGAATGTACTCGTATTGCGAGAATGAGACAAGAACGTGAGTAGCCGAGGGGTGGAGTGGCTCCACAAATGTATCAACAGTATACTAATTTTGAACGTAAGCCACCGATGACACAAGAACAAGCACGACCTGTTCTTGGTGCTCAACCTCCTGCTCCAGAGACTGCTCCTGTAAGGGTTGTGGACTATGACAATTCAAATATGTGTAGAGACTTGGTAAACCCAGGCTATGTGGAAGAAGAATATGTATCATATTCATCCAAAGAAAATATCTTTGAAAGTCCCGCATACCCAAGCCCAGCACTGGACGTTCAACCAGGGGAACAAAACTCTTTAATGTTGCTAGGCGGCTACCAACCTAGGACTCCAGGCCCCTCAGGTCAATGGGGCAGCCAAGGAAAGTAGAGGCCAAACCAATGGGCCCCTGTTATGAGTGCGGAGAACGCCATTGGGCTCGTGATTGTCCACATCGCTCAAGGCAAGCATCTCGGTCCAATACAACAGTACAACAGTTTCCACCAATTGAAAGATATTGTCTAGGGTGTTGTGTAGAACACTTCCCAAAAGACTGTGTGCTGAAACCACATGAGGAAGGCACCTCTCAACCAAAGGTCTCACTCAACCTTGTAGGGGCAGTTCCATCGCCACCTTCATCTGAGAATGATGATGTTGTGCCACTTAGAGTCATGACTAGATCACAGACACGAAACGCCAAAATACAGACTGATGAGACACCTCGAACTAGGGATGCAAAAACAAATCTAGTGGATAAGACCCTACAGTCCAGTAGAAAAAAAACCACTCGGAGGAAGAAGAACCGAAACAAACAAACTAAAAGTACATCCACTAGTTCTCAAGAAGCCTCTAAACAAAACATGAGGGATAAAACTTTTACATCCCAAGAAGTGCGTGAGGAACATCAACCTCAACCTGGGCCTAGTGCTAAACAAGATGAGGCTAGTACGACTGAGGTTAGTTCTGGGGGCTCTGTTTTTGTGGATAAAGTGAATGAGACTCTAGAGGCCATCATTGATGCTCATAGAAGTCGCATTACAGACTTATCTGAACTACCCAAAAAGCTTCAAGAATACCCAAACCCTCGTGAGGAGAAGATCAATCTAGCTGTACATCAGCAACTCATTAGGGAAGCTCAGTCAATACTTGAGGGACCACCACCACCTATTCCTCGGGGCCCAACCTCTCTTAAGCCAACATTAGAAACCATACCAGAAGTGTCATCAAGTCGGGAAATGAAAAGTGAGCTCATTTCACAAGCTCATAGCGAAAGGTCTGCACCAATGGACTCCCAATTGAAAGGGGGTAATCTGCCCCCACCACCTAGCCTTGTCTTCCCATGCAATGATGAAGTTATTGATGCTAATGAGGACATGGCAAATGACATGTGGGCCACAGTAAATGAGAAAATTAATGAGAACATGTCTTCTGTTAGTTCGCCTCCATTCTCTGAGGTGGATTTTACCAGAGACTCGGAAAACAACTTTGGACGCCCAAGCATCCAAGAGGAAGGTCAAACAATTGTTTCTCCTAGAAGTAAGCATACAATGAAAACCTTACCATCATATCTGGGAGAATATGAGAACTGTTCTCAAACCTTGAGGATACCCTCCATGCATAAAAGGTTGACAAAGGAGAAAGATATGAGTATGGTGCAGGCTATTTTGTCAGCACCAGTGGCTTGTACCTTACCTTTGCTTGATTTGATAAAAATTTGACCTGAGTTGTGGAATGATATTGCCACATGTTTGTCAGAGCAGGTATTGCTACAAAAGGGTCACCACCCCCATGAGTGTACTATACACCCTGAGACAAAGCATGTAATGCCAGTTCCTATCAACAAAGTAGGAAAATTTTGTGAAGACGATCAGGGAAATGCTACCCTCCCATTAGAAGTGCGAAAAGTATCTTCAACTGCAATACTTGATAGTGGCGCAGGAGTGGGCATTGTGACAAGGTCCATTTGGGAAAAGTGGGGCAAACCAGCTATTAGGAGTACAAGGATGCGCTTGCAACTAGCAGATGGAAGCTTAGAACATCCCCTTGGGCTGCTTTGAGAACATATTGGTCACCACATGTGGGATTGAATATGAGCACACCTTTGCAGTAGTGGATTTTGGAAAACATCCAAACTACGAAGTAATATTGGGTAGACCATTCATGCGACAATTTCAAATGATTCAAGATTGGGGATACAATTATTTGTACCTCCGACATGATTCTGTCATCACAAGGGTCAACCTAAGGAATCACTCATATCGTGATGTAACAAGGTCTCCAATAGATGAGTTTGATTCCGCTTCATCCGAGGGCTCAAGAGTTACATTATCAGAGGGGCGAGAAGATCTATGGATGTGCGGAGCCTCATGTAGGGATTTCAACACTGAGAGACTTAAGGGTAATCGAAGTGTATCAGATGAGGCATACATTCCACAACCCTTCCCTGAGCATTTAATTGATCCATTAGAATGGAGTCATGTCCTTGCAACATTATCGACATGTGCTTTACCGAAGCCAATTCAATTTTGTGACTCAGATGGATATGATATTATTCCTCTACGAATGGTACAAACACGTGCCCTTTTAGATGATTTGTACTATAGAGATACATCCACAACAGCTATGCATGTCGAGGAAGTCTCAGTAGAGGATTTGACACTTGAATCTGCTAATGATGCTGATAAGGAAGATGGCTGGGACTCTGATTTTAATAATGAGGTGACAGTCCCTGAGGAAGAGTTAGGAAAGGCACGCCTACTCTTGAGAGGAAGGGAGGTTCAGGTAGAGATCCCTAGAAGCCGACCTAAACGAAAATGCTGTAAGAGACATAAAAAAATCCGTAGACAAGATGAGCATGAACAACGTGAGAGACTACAAAAAGAAAAGGAGGAGTCTAAGAGTGAAAACTCTCGACCACAACCTCACTTCTCAGGAAAGAATGAATATCTATACTATGTCCAAGCACAAGACAGTATCAAAGACCAAGTCAAACGATCAGATGGATTCCAAGCAGGGGAAAAGCTAACAACTGTTAGCAAAAATCGTAAAAAGACGAAGAAACAAAAACCAAAACTCAAGTCTAAAACCGATTCAAAAAAGAGTGTGGGAAGTGCAAAGACAACGGTTGAACAAAAAAATCCGATGCAAGATAGCAAAGGAGAGCTCAAAACCGCATGGTCTTCAATGAGTGAAGACTCAAGTGGACAAGAACAAGGTTTAAATGTTCCTCCCAATTTCACACAGTACACTCTTCAAGATCGGAAGATTGTTCTTCAACAGCCCATGCGTCAAAAACCAAGTGTGCCAGGGATTTCATACGATGGTCCAGAGGATGCAAAAAAGATTGATATTGCTAAGCCAGGAGAAGAGCCTCGCTATGTGTGGATTGCCACAGACTTGTCCTTAGATGAGGAGAAGTTATTAATACAAACAATAAAGGAGTATCGTGATGTTTTTGCCTAGAGTTATAAAGACCTCAAAGGAGTTGATCCAAGCATATGTCAGCATACAATTCCATTGCGAGAGGATGCAAAACCCTCCAAGCAACGTCCTTATACCTACAATGAAAATTTTGCACGGAAGATAAAGGAAGAAATAGACAAGCTCTTAGAGGCAGAATTTATCTATGAGATTGAACACACTGAATGGGTCTCCCCTATTGTAGTGGTGCCCAAGAAAAATGGAAAACTTCGAGTATGTGTAAACCTCAAGAAGGTAAATGCAGCTACTGTGCGTGATCATTACCCACTTCCAACCACGGATCATGTTCTGGAACGAGTTGCAGGGAAAAAGGCATATAGTTTCTTGGATGGATTCTCCGGGTACAACCAAGTGTCACAATTGATCCAAAGGATCAACACAAGACAGCCTTTGCTACTGAAGATGGCATCTTTGCCTATCGTGTTATGCCATTTGGTCTAACAAATGCACCAGCAACCTTTCAGCGGTTAATGAGTCATGTATTCAAGGAGTACCTTAGGCAATTTCTTGAGATTTTCATGGATGATTTATGTGTTCACTCACAAGAGCGTGATGATCATATAGAACACCTGAGACTTGTGTTTCAAAAGTGTCAACTTTATCGTATATGCTTGAATCCTGACAAGTGCAAATTCATGGTAAGACAAGGGAAAATTTTGGGCCATATTGTTTCTCGCAATGGGATTTCAACAGATATGGATAAAATTGATGTCATTGTCTCATTACCTCGACCTATCAACCCTAAAGGGGTACAAACATTCATGGGACATTGTGGCTATTACCGTAGATTCATCTACATGTATGCTGTCCTAGCCAGACTGTTATATGCCCTTCTTGTAAAGTTTAATTGGACTGATGAGTGTGAGGAATCCTTTGAAAAGTTGAAGCAAGCATTAGTGACTGCACCCATTTTACGGGCACCAGATTGGAGCCAAATCTTTCATGTCCATATTGATGCTTCAAACTTTGCAATTGGATGTATTTTGGCTCAATCGAGAGAACACAATAAGGATTTCCCAATCTCATATGCTAGTCGACAGTTGAACAATGCTGAGAGGAATTATACCACAACAGAAAGAGAAGGATTGTCCATGATATATGCAGTGAAAAAGTTTCGCCATTACCTTTTGGCAAACAAATTCATATTTTTTGTGGACCATCAAGCATTGCTATATTTGGTGAATAAGCCTTGTGCAACTGGAAGGATAGTAAGGTGGTTAATCATCCTTCTTGAGTTTAATTTTGAAGTTGCAGTTCGAAAAGGAACAACTCATCTAAGGGCAGATCATTTGTCTCGAATCACCTCTGGCGAAGCTCCTGTGGGTGTGGATGATGATATGTTAGATTCAACACTTTTCCTTGTAGAGACAGCTCCTAGATGGTCTGAATCCATTTTAGAAATTTTGACAAGTGGGCAAATACAACTAGCGGGTCCTAATGTGGACCTATGGCGACCATTCAAGCTAATCTCAGGGAGATTATATCGTCAGGGTAATGATGGAGTGTTGAGGCTTATACCTAACCCCGACCAATATGAGGAGATCTTGGAATGGGCACATGCGGGTATCGATGGAATCCATGCATCAGCTACCACTTGTGTGCGACGTATATCTCAAGATGGGCAATGGTGGCCTACCATGCATGCAGATGCTGAAACATTTGTTCGTAACTGTGCTTCATGTAAAATTCAGAAGCCAATTCATAATGTCACATTATTCCAAATTTCAACTACACCAAGTTGGAGTAAGTATATTGTGGACTATCTTCAGCATGGTCATACGGATCAAACAATTCCTAAACATCGAAAGCAGGCTATTAAAATTGAAGCGGCAAACTATATGCTAATAGAGAGCCAACTCTACAAGAGGGGCAAGGATGGCAACTTCCGCATGTGTGTATGTGAAGCTGACTATCTGAAAATCTTAACTCATGCACATGCAGGTGTTGGTGGTGGACACTTTTCTGGTAATACCACAGCTAAGTTGATTAGGTGGTCTGGGCTTTGGTGGCCAACCTTACAAATGGATGCCGAAGAATATGTGAAACGTTGTGACGATTGTCAAAGGACCAAACCTCCCATCACAAAGGACAATATGCCATCGCGGCCTATGTTAAGCACACGTGCTTTTGCAAAATGGGGTATTGATTTTGTCGGTCCCATTAAACCTCTAGCTCGTAACACGCATGCAGAATATATTATAGTCGCAACCGACTATTTGACTAAATGGGTAGAGGCAAAGGCAACAGTCAAAAATGATGCCAGAACCGCAGCCAAGTTCTTGTATGAGTACGTGTTTACACGCTATGGCTTACCTATTGAGATCGTTAGTGATCAAGGTGTACACTTTGTAAATGAAGTCATAGAATTTTTGCTTCAAGAATTTATGGTAATTCACAAGCGTTCTGCACCCTATCATCCCCAGACCAATGGACAAGCAGAGAGTACTAACAAGATTCTCTGCACAGCACTCACAAAGATTGTTGAGGGACATAGGACTGATTGGGAGCAGAAGTTGCACTCAGTTCTCTGGGCATATAGGACAGCCTATAAAACATCTGTGGGCACAACCCCATTTGAACTTGATTTTGGGCTAGACGCAATTCTTCCCATTGAATTTCTTGTACCTACTCTACGAGTAGCTAAACAATTGGATTGGACTGGTCATGAGCTTTCACAACGCGTTGACGAATTGGAAAAGCTTGATGAGACCCGCTTATTGGCAGTAATGGGGATGTATGCCGAGAAGAGGAGACAAAAGCAATGGTATGATAGGAATGTAACAACTGGCCGATTCAAAAAAGGAGACCTGGTTCTCTTGTACACACTTAAGAAGCATAAGAGAAAGCTCAAAAAACGTGGCCTAGGACCATTTGTGATTAATGAGCTTACTCCAAGTGGTGCAGTGCGTTTAGAGACATTAGAAGGTGAGCAAATGCCTAACTTCATTAATGGAAGTCATCTCAAGAAATACAATGAACCATTAACTGAAGCCATGCTTCAACAGATGCATGCTGCACAAACACGGAAAGAAGCACTTGACCTACTTAAACGTCAGGCTCAAGAGGAGGCTAAAGCCAGAGTTGCAAAAGCCAAGGAACGTCGCAAAGCTTCTATGTTAGCCATACAGTTGGCTACTGATGAGCCATATGTCGAACCATTCAATATTCAAGTGTGCCTTCATCTTCATGAGACTACCTACTTTGTCTCTGCCTTAATTGACTCTGGTGCAGATTATAATGTTCTCTCGTTTGACACCTGGATAGCCTTGGGTCAACCACCACTTGTGCAAATTCCTGTGGACCTACGAAGCTTCTCAGGAGAAGATAACCCTATAGAGGGAAAATGTGTCATTATGATGACCATTCAGGATCACCAGATGTCAGTGTCCTTTTATGTGGCACGTAAGTCCAAGGCAGTAGTAGAGGTTGTTCTCGGTAGATCGTGGTTAAGTGCTACCAATTGCTCATTAGATTGGAAGAATAGACAATACAAGTTGCAAATTGATTCTGATTGCATCTTGGGATCTGCAACTCAACGAGCTTTATCGTGTCAAAGGGGTAATGTTTCTACCTTACCCAACCCACAATCCAAATCTGCTCTTGAAGCTCCAAAACAAATGATGTGGATTATTGATGAGTACTCAAGTGAGGGCCATGGCTGGCATGTTCCAACTACTCTAGTTGCTGCTCAAAGAAGGCCAGGTAAGAAGGAATTATCAATGTGGCTACCCAAAGATGCGTACAAACTTGTACCATCTAGTCCAGTTGCTAAGCCTCCTAAGAAGCACATCATTTCCAAGCCTAAACCTCAGATTGTTAATCGATGGGTCCCAAAACATGTTCTTAAAGCACAAGGCTATTATGAGGGTGCAACAGCAATTTGGCTTCCAAAATGCCATGCTTTGACAGGGGTAAAAGAGTGTTTCAAAAAGATTCCAAAAGCCACAATTGATTGTCCATATCAGTGGGTGCAAAAGAAGTCAACACAAAATCTTCAAGAAAGGAAAGGTGGCTGTGATAGCACCTACAAAACTACTTGTGTTGATCTTCCTAAAACATGTATTGAAACACCGGTTGTCCCGATTTCTCCTTGTAATACAATTCAACCATCAACTTGTGTACCTACGACAAGTCCAAATGTGTCTCATTTGAGCATAGATTCTAGCATTTCAATGCCTAAAACCTCTTATCTTGCTCAAATTCCAAGACAATTGCTAAAGTGTCCACCTCTTAAAAAAGATATACCAAAAACTAAAGATAAGGCATTAACACTACAATTAAAGCTCTTTGGTAAATCAATGTTTGAATAATGTAGTTCCTTATGCCTTTAGAAGATGTGTTTTCTTTGAGATAATCTTGTTTTTGATTGGAATTGTCATGATGGATATGAGTGTTCTAAATTTCATTGTTCTACGTCCAGATAACTCCTGATGGATATTTGGCGAGATACATGTCCACCATGCATTGACCCCGATAGTACTCGACCAGATCATCGCAGGGGTTATAGTGCTCCTCCATTTCAAACACATTCTAGGTACTTCTATGCTCCCTTAGGTGAAAGTTGCTGTGGGCATCACTTTGTCACATTATTCTATCAACAGCATCACCCATTTCCACATTGTCAAGAGTGTGCACGGCTTGTATTAGAAGAAGCTTCACATATTTGTTGGATATGCCGCTCTTACTTTAGACGATATGGCACGGGCTTAATGAAGAAAATTGTGGGAGTTACACCCCAATGCCATAATCTTCTTAATGTGAGAATACCAGAGAGAGGACCACATCAGCGTAGATTACCTGAGGAGGTTCAAGCACAACAATGGAGGGATACAAGCCTAAATGACTTGCAACCACCGATCTTGCAAGCCCTCCTTCCCCAAGCCTCCACATGTCAATATTGGATCAATATGAGTACCTACATTGCGCAGTTCCAAAATCGAAACTGTCTGATTAACCTTCCCATAGAACCAATGCCATACTTTAGTGAGGAAGCTCTCCTTCCTCTACCACCTTCTCCAGCGGCGGCAGGTTTTTGTGAGGGGTTGTCTCTGCATCCTGAGGAAATTGATACCATCTTTCCAGCAGACGAGGACACGGATCCACCACCAGCGCAAGGGTAAGTTCAACGACTCCACAATAAGATCGACAAGCCAGGGCACTTTTCTCCCACTGGGTTTTTCCCCTAGGCTATATTCGGTGTTTGGCACCAATGGCAAATTTTTTTTTCTTTTCTTTTCGTGTTTGTTAATAAAAATTTTGCAGAAATCTCCGTAAAAAACAAGAGCATCAAACACGCCCCAATAGTCCACCTATCGTGCAAACAAATTAGGAAGGGGGGAGACATGCTACGCCTACAAAGATCAAGGAGGAGCAATCTGCACCAAAATCAGCAATGCATCAATGCAAACGAACAACATCAACAACAGGGCACTACAACAGGTGTATTCAAATCTTAATCTCTACTTCTTTTTGTGCTCTTATCTTTCGAATATATGGTTTGCATGTTCACCCAATGTTGGCTGGTTTCAGTTTTTGATTAGTTGTTAAAATATGGTGAAACACCATATTAGATAATTTGGGAAAAATCCCATTCCCATTTAAAAAATGGGAGCATGGTGAACTTGTCCAAAAGTTTGTCAAAACCCCCTCATGTGACATATCATCGGAAAGATCTTGAAGAGTAGAATCTAAATCTATGATCTCCGACAAATTTGACGTTAGTATGTTTAAGATATGTCCAAAACTATATGGAGTAATTGATTCCCAAAATGTGAGATTTTTTCCAAATTACCTAATATTGACTTGTGAGTGAATTCTAGAGTCTTAGAAGACTTAGTAAAAGATATTTCTATCTAAAGACAGTGTAGGATATATACCAATGGAGTATGCCAAGTACTTATGTTTTCAAGGTATATTAGTTATCCCTAGTGGTAGTTACCTCTTAGATATGAGCTAGGTGCTAGGAGTCATAAAAATTTATGAAAATATACCCTAAAAAATATATATATATACAAAGTAAATTGAGACATGAAGTGTCTACCGCTGTGTGAAATGCTTGGTAGGACCTGGGGTTGTCTTAGCACCTTGGGGCCGATGCCTTGGTTTCCATGGGGTGAACACTGATGTCTAGTAGCTGCAGAAAAAGACATTTGAGGAATCTATCGCCTTGATGGATGTTGGTAGGACTCTGGGGTACACTATGGGCCCTCGAGACCGATGCCCTCATCTTCATGGGGTACTCCTTAGGTCATAAAAGAAAGAAAAAGGGTCTGTCGCCCTTGAGATACTTAGCAGTCTTTAGATTCTCTTGGCGGAGGTCTCTTGGCCATTGCTTGGGTCTCTTTGGGATAGAACCTTAATCTTTATCACCTTCTACACACATATATTAAAAAAAAAGAAAAAAAAAAAGAGAGTTCCAATCACCTTTGCTCAAATTTATGAGTAGGTTTGCCACTTAGGAATAACTTAAATACTTGTAGGACATTGAGACTGCGGTCATAACCGGCGGTGTACAAAGCACACTTGCCTTTGCATAGCATTATCTACTACTTAAGTCTCACTTTGACTAGTCTTTACTCACCTATTTTAGGACTCATTAAAACTTTAATCAGCCTTGCACTTGTATGCTCACGTGTGAAATTATCATTGCTGATTTTTCTTTTCTTTTCTTTTCTTTTTTTTTCAATAAAAGACTTTAATGTATCAATTGTTTTTTGTTGCAGCTCTTGCTACTACCGCGCTCGAGGACGTGCGCAAAATAGGAAGGGGGGAGTGTTGCATGACAAATGAAGATTAATACAAGGATGCAACAAAAAAGATACTTAGGGCTCTTGTAAAGAGTTCCACTTTGTAGATGAATGTGGGAGAGGTCTTGACAATAATCCCACATGGGAACTTTTGGGAGTTCTAGAATTTTTGTATAAAAGGTGGCTCATTTGAAAGCATGGACACATTGGGCAAACTCATGTTTGAGCTCTCTTGAGACTAGCTCTCCCTCTTCTTCCATAGAGGTGCAAGCTCTTCTCACTCCCCATCTACATTGTTGTAAGTTCTATTCTTTTGTTAATTCAATGCAATGAGTTGATATTTGTCTCTCTTCTCTTGTCAATTCTCTAGTATGCATGTTTCTTATTGATAGCTTCAAGAGTTGTGTGCATGCTAGGGAAATGAGTATTTGAGAATGAAGAATGCTTTGATCTTGTGTAAGCAATAGCTAGGCTCTCTTCTTGTTTGGATGTATGGATGTATGGATGAGTGGAATGTGGAGTTGAGTGAGCAATAGCAAGATTGAGCTTGTGTGTGTGTTGAGTCTATGTCATTAGTAGTAGTTTTCTTAGCATTCTCTCCATCAAATGGATAAGCTTTTGTGCACCGGTACGGGTTGAATCCCTAGCTCCGAAAGGGATGCAAATCCCATTGGATTGAGCTAAGTGTGGATCATACTACTCTTGCTACAAGTGAGAGAGTTTTCCGTCTCTCCATCCACCTAACCCTGTAGACTCTAGAAATGGGTACCAGCTATCATGGACCTCTCCACCTCCTTCCCTTCACATCTCTATGTCTAGAAATGCTTTCACAGATAAGGCTTGCTTCAATGGGTCTAATTACACCACCTGGGCTAACCTTATGGAGCAGGTTTTCACTTCCCAACGTTCTTGGAACCCAGTGAAGGGATTTGAGCCGAAACTCCACCCATCAAAAGTACCTCTTGAAGTCATCCATCATTGGGAAGCTAGGAATGTCACTGCCATAGTGGAGCTCATGCAAGGTCTTATATCGGAGTTTCATTCACAACACTAATAGTTCCCCTATGTCTCTGACACATGGGCACACCTTGTAGAGAGATATGCAGCATGTGATCGCACGCGTCACATTGATCTCGATTTTCAAATCCAAATTTTCTCTATCAACAGAGGGGATGACTTGATCGTCAAAGTTGCTGTGTACTGATGCCTTAATGCGGAGTACGACACCACTAGGTCCGCCAAGTCTCAGGAAGCCCAGGTCATTACATTACTGAACAAGCTACCACCTAGTTTCTTTACTTTTGTCACACGGACCATTAGTTTAGAACCTATGCCTAACTTATATGAGTGTGAGTGCCAACTCTTGCACTTTGCTTAGTAACCGGTTGCATGACCAGTTTCACCCCAAGAAGTCATCTTCTTCCTCCTCTACTCAAGAGGGGGCTCTTGTGTCCGATACCACCTCCACCCAAAAAGGGCAGCAAGGGGAATAGCAACCTAGGTAATCAAGGCAACACCACTGATCCCAAAAACCTGCCTCGACATCACCCACTCCCTATTGGCAGAATATTCCCAAAAAGAACAGATTTTGCACTTATTGCCAAATGCCTAGACATGTTGACGATGAGTGTGGCATTAAAGCCAAGGAAAATAGAGGTAGGATCCATAACCAATTGAAAAAGTTCATAGTTAAAAAGATTTTCCATTAACTCAAGCTCATTAATAAAAGTTTCCTTGGGTACAATTCTGTTTCCCTTAAGAGTAACAAGGTTTTCATTATGATGGAAAGACATTAAATGTTTGATCCAATCAACAAAAAAATCCTTATTTTTTTCATGAAACCATTCCATCCCTAGAATTATGTCTACATGACCCAAGCTCATGACATGAAAATCAAGTCTATTTGAGTACAATTGGATATCTAACGGTAGTTTTGATACCTTCTTGTCCCAAAATTGGAGTTGTCCTCCAGCCATCTTGACCTTGTACATGTGATCATTTTGTGTGGTTTTCAGCTTCATCTCTATGTACCATAATGTTGTCAATAAAATTGTGAGTACTACCAAGGTCAAACAAAATATGAACCTAATGTCCATTTATTGATCTATAAACATGAAATAATTCATTTGGACCAAAAATGTCTTTACTGAAAGTACAATCTGAACATTGGCTTCCTTCAAGATGCGTAATATTGACTTCAAAAAATTTACCTTGAAGTTCTGTAATGTGTACATATTTCTTTGGTATGAACTTCTTCGGTGCTACCTTTTGTCCAGACTCCATTCAAAGGACATGCTAGCATTGTTAGAATTTTTTGGTTTTGGTGTGAAAACCAACTTTCTTTTTTGTCCACTATTTGAATAAGTGAACATGGATTTCTTTTCATTAGATGATGGTTTTGAAGTGTTGGTGTCGACCATAGTCTTATGAAAAACCTAAGCTACCTGAATAGCATACTTAGCCATTTTGACCTTGCATTTCTTTACCTTGTACTGATAATCACGAGCTAGACCATAGATGAAAATCCCACACAAGGTATGATCATCAATTGGCAGCCAATTGTCTAAATTTCTACATATAATTATCAAAAGATTGATTTCCCATGCAAGTGCTATGTATCGCATCTGCCAAATTCCCAAAGGCATTGTAACTAGATCCACTACCCATTTGTAGTGCATGGCAGGTGGATAGGTTGGTTGCAGACCATCACGATGTCGCACATTTGAGTACATTTGACATACCATGCATGTTTCCACATATTGGGAAATATCCTTGTACATTCCTTTCCACCAATATCTTTCCTTTATTTTGGTAAAGGTGGCCCACACACTTCGATGTCCAGCCCAGAGACTCTCATGGAATTCTTTCACGAGCTTCCCTTGAGTCTCTTTATCACATATGACTCTCTGTGGCATAGCATTCCTCTGCTTAGGATGCTTCCACAGGTATCCATCCTTTAGAAAATACCCATATGCTTTTCTACGGATCCTCTTAAATTCTGAGTCAGACCAATTTTCATGTCTTGTCAAAGTACTCAAGTATTGACCAATAAGCAACCAATCTCCTTCATACATTTCCTCAGTAAAAGACTCAAATGCATTTGATAAGCAAGTATGGTCCCTTTTTGCATATGCAGTAGTATAGAATTTTGTACCTACATCATCAATGTCACTAATCATCCCTTCTTCATCTTCATACCTGGCTCTTGATAGCATATCTGCAACTTGGTTATCTTTTCCTGCAATATGCTCAAACTCAGGATTTAGTGACTTGATATAGGCAATCCACCTAAGCATAGCAATATCTGGAGTGGTGCAGCTCACAATCATCCTAAGGAGTGGCAAGCAATCAGTTTCCACAAGTACAGATGCCCCAATAAGATATTCTTTTTCACATTTTAGAGCAGTGACTATTCCCCATAACTCTCTCTTGATCTGCCGGTATTTTCGTTGTCGAATGCTTAATACCTTTGCTCCAAATCTGATTACATACCTGTGATCATCCTCATCATCTTGCCCTACTGCCCATCCTATCCCAGTAGGACTAGTATCAACTGTAACAATCACAGGCTTGCCACACTCATAATCTACCTTTCTTAGAGTAGGTGATGATTGAATCAGATATTTCAGCTTTCGCATAGCTTTAGTATGTGCTGCACTCCACAAAAATTTTTGATTTTTTCTCAAAAGTTGATAAAGAGGATCTGCTACATGTGCATAATGTGGGATCCATATAACATAAAAGACACATGCACCAAGAAATCTCCTCAGCTCTGTAACATTAATGCATATCTCTTTCATTCTTTGTATTGCATCTATCTTGGCTGGACAAGGTCGGCATGTCCACTAGTACTACAAAGATGTCCCACTATTAGCACTTCACCAACCCCAAACACTATCCAGATAAAGTAAGATTCACCTCTTCAAGCCTGGATAGAATCATATCACAATCCTTTATATGATTCGCCACAAACTTGCGACACCCCTTCGAATCCAAATCCCCATCTTTGTCTTTCTCATCACAGCCTTTTATTGGCACATCATCCAGAAAAGGCATAGTTATTTGTGGTATGAAGTCTCGCAAGACTTTATTCATTCCATTCATCATATGCGCCACTGAGTTGGTGGCTCCCTGTGGTAAGGTACACATCCTTACTAATCCCAAAGGAGTTTTCATTGTGGTCAAGTCCCTGCTTTGTATATCCAGCTGGAACTGATCATATCCCGAATACAGATCACCCATAGAGTATATAGCTTTCCCTGCAAATGCTTCTGCAAACTCATCCACAATCGGACCTGCTCCCACATTCCTGATTGTGACTTTGTTTACAGGTTGCATGTCTTGAATGAAGCGCAATGTTCCATTTTTCTTTGGCACGGTAAACCATCTGTTGGAATATGGAGCGCATGATGGCTCCAAAATTCCCATCCTGATCTTTTCTTTTAGTAATTCCATCAGCTTTGGCAAGAGAGCCTTTGGTACTGGAATCGGCCGCCGCAGGTTCCAAGGCACATGTGGTACAATGAAGATCACCATTGGCGCTGTTACACTTGGATCAACACAGCCTATCTCATGCGGCTGAAAAGCAAAGGCTTTCCCATGTTTTACAAGCATCTCCTCAAAGCATTCCCTTTCAACTGGCAACAGAAAATCTTTTTCACCAATCTTCAGCTCTTTTAGGGTTTTCTGTGTAAACTTATGCCCAATTTTCCTCGGATCTCTGAGATTCGGTTGCATAGAGGCTTCATCTAATTTTTCCTTGCTTCCTGGTGGCAAGGGCAAGGCAACTGGTTTCACCTTCTTTGTAACTGTTTTGTACTTTGTATCAACATGAGCATCCATCTCACAATTCATGTTTTTACATTCCATCCCCTCAAATTCCCGGATTATATCATACATCCCCACAGATGACACCTCTATCATCTCATTTCCACCCTGTAAGCTTGCTCTTCCCATATCAAAAAGCACATCCATAGTATCCACAAATGACACCTCATCAAGCACCCCTGAAATAAACTCATTCTTCTCCAAAAGACCACACTGCTCAAGACTTTTTTGTTCATTTTGTACATGTCTACGCATGCCACGCTTCAAATCCTTGCTTTTTACAAAGACCAGTGACCCATAGCTAGAAAATCCCTGAAAATTTGCTGAAAAGTTATTTACATTGATTGAGTCCTACGAGAACTCATTTTCCCTTGTACCATTGGAATCCCGCTTTACAATGGCACCTGGCCAAAATCCCTCATCTCCCTGTAGTTCATGAATTCTCTATTTATCTTTGGGAGTGATTGTGCTCGAAGAGACTCACGGTTCCTTTCATGGTTAATGCAAACTGTCAAGAACTTAACAACTTTCTTGCCATCTTTACTCCTTATTCTTGCATATGCCGAGCCATCATCCAAAACTTTTGTTTCCATCCTCACAGCTGTAATGTAGGGTTGCCCAAGGATGAGGGGATACGATGACATCTCCTGAACAAAGAAGTTCTGATCATCTTTCACATCCCCTATAGTTACCCTTACATTTGGACATGCTGCATCGAGCTCTCCAGATGAGTTATTAGCTGCTTTAATCATCCACCCATGATCTACATCCATTGGCCACTTACATTTGTTGTAGAGATTTTTAGCCATAAGATTTATTTCAGACCCATGGTCGATTAGAGCGACATACGGCTCTTCCAAGTCACCTATCTTGACAAGGGTTTCAGTGGTGGCCCTTGCCCAATGGCTCCTGGAGTAATGACTCTTTGTAAGAACTTCTTTTTCATCATCCTCTTCCACAAAGCGCACTTGTCGTGCCCCTTCAGCAGAGTGATTACATTCCACCACATTTTCTCTCTCTTCCTTTTGCTGTACCTGTACTCCATGAGTCTTGGAAGTGCTTGCCTCCCCTTGTGATGGAATAGATTCAATTATGGACTGCCTTTTCCTTCGTATAATATCGATTATCTCATCATGGAATTCTTTCTTTGCAATCCCCAAGACTTCCCCTAGTGTAAATTCCACCCTGTTGTTTAGAATCCTCTCTTCAAGCACCTTTTTGAGATCTGTTGCGGCTTCAATATCAGATTGAAGCTTGTAGAGTGGACTTTTCCCTTTACCCTTGTAAGATTCCTCCCCAGCCTCTCAAAATGTCCAACATCTTCCCCTGTAATCAATCCCTCTTCAGAAATATAAAAGACTTATTTCTAATTGTTTTAACCTAGAGAGAGAAAATATTCTAGAGAGAGAATATTCAAATTTTTAATATTTTTGGATAGAAAATTATCTCATCTTATTAAAATAAGTTCCCTTGAAACAGAAATTCAAAAAGAACTTTCCAATGTGCAATTGGAATTAATTGGAAATGGGTATAAAGGACCTTAGCCTAAGGGTCTAGATTTTTAGAAATTTTTGGATTATGGTCCAATTAAGGTTCCTATGGGCCAATAGCATCAATCCATGTGTAGGGAGGAGATAAATCCAATTTGTAAAAGAAGATACCCAAAAATGAGTAAATGCTCACATAAGATGAAGAGTTGAAAATGTACAAGGTTTATTAGTAAAAAACTATGAGCAATATTAAAATGATTCCATTATGACACATATGTAAGGAAGGGGAGTTCTTTAAAGGAGGTGCATATTTCACATAAGATGAAGAGTTGAAAATGTACAAGGTTTATTAGTAAAAAAACTATGAGCAATATTAAAATGATTCCATTATGACACATATGTAAGGAAGGGGAGTTCTTTAAAGGAGGTGCATATTTTACATAAGATGAAGAGTTGAAAATGTACAAGGTTTATTAGTAAAAAAACTATGAGCAATATTAAAATGATTCCATTATGACACATATGTAAGGAAGGGGAGTTCTTTAAAGGAGGTGCATATTTCACATAAGATGAAGAGTTGAAAATGTACAAGGTTTATTAGTAAAAAACTATGAGCAATATTAAAATGATTCCATTATGACACATATGTAAGGAAAGGGAGTTCTTTAAAGGAGGTGCATATTTCACATGCTTGAATGAGTTCTAAACTCATAAAAATTGAGATATTTCATCTCTCCTCTCTCCTCATTTAAGTCTAGTTCCAAAAAGTTAGCTTAACTGACCTAAAAATGGTCAAATATTGACCAAACTGATTTAGAAAATTCTAGAATCAGTTTGTTTGGTTAGGAGCTCAATTTTTCCTATAAATAGAAGCCTCCCCCTTGTTGAAAAATATATAGTGTTTATGCATCGTTACTCTACTCCACCTAAGCCAAGAACTGTGAATTCATTAATAATTCACTAGTTTTTGGAGCTTCCCTCTTTCTTCAATCTCCATTGGTGGCTCCATCAACATACTTAATCAATTGATTGGTTGGGGGCCTCTACCGTGAACAAAGAATCAAGCTATTTGTAAGGAAATTAGTGGATATTGATCTTTTCTATAATTTCTCAATGTTTCTCTCTTCTCAACCCCTCTCAAGCTTGAGAAGCTTAGTTGGTATGGTTTTTTAAATGCTATTGAAGTTAATTGGTGAATAGTAGTGAAGAGTTACATAATTTAATAAATGCTATTGAAGTTAATTTTCATTTATGTTTAAATTCTAATGGTTTTTATGTAATTTCTCTCTCTCACTCAAGAAATGGTCATACTCATGACCCGTTCTCAATCCAAATCAAGCTTTTCATAAAGCTTTTCCTTAATCCAAGATTAAGCTATGCTTGAGGACAAATTAATGGCTTTTTTCTATGCTTTTAGTTTATGTATATTGATGATTCAATCCATTATGGATTAATAATCCAATTAGAGATCATTTTAATTATTTCCTTAATGATAAGCATTATCCCTTAGAAAAATTGAGATTTATCAGTCATAGCAGCGGAGCTATGGTAAAATTTTTATAAAAATTATGCATAAAATAATTTCATTCAAAGCATAAAAAGAGGACTTCTTACCATATTCTAGGAATTATCATCCTAGATTAATTAAAAGAATTTCATTATAATCATGGAGAAATTGAATTTTAATATCATGCATAAAGGATAAGTTTTTATATCAAGTGTTATTTTTACCATTTTTATTTCATGCATAGAAGTATGCATAATGGATAAATTTTTATATCAAAAGTGTTATTTTTACCATTTTTATTTTCATGCATAGAAGTATGCATAATGGATAAATTTTTATATCAAAAGTGTTATTTTTATCATTTTTATTTTCATGCATAGAAGTATGCATAAAGGATAAATTTTTATATCAAAAGTGTTATTTTTATCATTTTTATTTTCATGCATAGAAGTATGCATAAAGGATAAATTTTTATATTAAAAGTGTTACTTTTATCATTTTTAATTTTCATGCATAGAAGTATGCATAAAGGAAAATTTTTTATATCAAAAGTGTTACTTTTATCATTTTTAATTTTCATGCATAGAAGTATGCATAAAGGAAAATTTTTTATATCAAAAGAGTTACTTTTATCATTTTTAATTTTCATGCATAGAAGTATGCATAAAGGATAAATTTTTTATATCAAAAGTGTTACTTTTATCATTTTTAATTTTCATGCATAGAAGTATGCATAAAGGAAAATTTTTATATCAAAAGTGTTACTTTTATCATTTTTAATTTTCATGCATAGAAGTATGCATAAAGGAAAAAAATTTATATCAAAAGTGTTACTTTTATCATTTTTAATTTTCATGCATAGAAGTATGCATAAAGGAAAATTTTTTATATCAAAAGTGTTACTTTTATCAATTTTAATTTTCATGCATAGAAGTATGCATAAAGGAAAATTTTTTATATCAAAAGTGTTACTTTTATCATTTTTAATTTTCATGCATAGAAGTATGCATAAAGGAAAATTTTTTATATCAAAAGTGTTACTTTTATCATATTGGATTTCATGCATAGAGGTATGCATAAAAGTTGATTATTTTATTATAAAAGTGTGACTTTTATCATAATTGAATTTCATGCATAGAGGTATGCATAAAAGTTGATTATTTTATTGTAAGAGTGTTACTTTTATCATATTGGATTTCATGCATATAGGTATGCATAAAAGGTATTCTTTTTATACTAAAAGTGTGATTTTCCTCATAAATGGATTTTATGCTTAACTTAGATGCATAAGAGAATTTCTTTTATTCTAAAAGTGTAATTTCCTACCAAATTGAATTTATGCATAAGAAGATGCATAAAAGATTGATTTTAATTTCGAAAGTGTTAGTCTCCTTAAATGGAATTTATGTATAAATAAATGTGTAGAGAAATCTTATATCAAATATAAGAATTCTCTTTTTTTTTTTAAAGATATGAAATGTGATAAGATGTGATAAGAGGTGTATGAGATGTGATAAGAATTGATAAGATGCGTATGGAAAGTGATAGGATGTGATAAGAGGTGTATGAGATGTGATAAGAATTGATAAGATGCGTATGGAAAGTGATAGGATGTGATAAGAGGTGTATGAGATGTGATAAGAAGTGATAAGATGCATATGGAAAGTGATAGGATGTGATAAGAGGTGTATGAGATGTAAAAAGATGTGATAAGATGTGTATGAGATGTGATAAGATTTGATAAGATGCGTATGGAAAGTGATAGGATGTGATAAGAGGTGTATGAGATGTAAAAAGATGTGTATGAGATGTGATAGAATGTGTTAAGATGAGTTAGGATGTGTTAAGATGTATATGGGATGTGTTAGGACGAGAATGGATGTAATATGGTTGTATGAATGTGATGTGGATGTATACATGTAGATGTATATGTATGAATGTGAATGTTGATGTGGATGTGGATGTATGGATGTAGATACGGATGTGTATGTATGTATGTGGATGTGTATGTATGAATGAGGATGTGAAAATGGATGTATGTATGTAGATGTGGATGTATGGATGTATGTATGTAGATGTGGATGTATGTATGTAGATGTGGATGTATGGATGTGATTGTGAATGAAGAGGTGGATGTGGATGTATGGATGTAGATACGGATGTGGATGTATGTATGTGAATGTGGATGTATGAATGAGGATGTGAAAATGGATGTATGCATGTGAATGTGGATGTATGAATATGAATGTGGATGTGTGGATGTGGAAATGGAGGTATGGATGTATGAATGTAGATGTGGATGTATGCATGTAGATGCGTATGTATGAATGTGAAATTGGATGTATGATGTGGACGTACGAACATGGATATGTATGTAGAACAATGAATATGAGGATGTATGTGAGATAATGTAGTCTATATGAGTGAATGGATGAGAACGAGTACACACTGAATGGAATGTGGAATAAGTAATGTGGTCCGAGAGTGGATAATATGGAAAGACAAGAGTTCGTTATAGAAACTGTATTTGTAACTGTTTGTAAATGACTGTTTTATGTCAAGAATGCTGGAGAAGCATTTTGACCGTCTTGAGGATTAAGGTCATGAAGACTGAACTGATAAAGTTGCAACTGCTGAGACGGAGAGTCAATGGAGGATGTCTCGCGTAGCAAGGTCGATCGAGGTCTTGACCAGCCTCGGCTCGATTTAAATGGTAAGCTTCCGGTACGGTGGATGAGGGACCAAGGAAGCGGCCTATGAGTGAAGCGCTAGGTCACCTGCGAAGGATCCTAGAGGGTGCTGACCATACGGTGCTCGGGCTCTGGGTCGCCGAAGATACCCACACGTGCGTCGTGGAAGATATTGGAACAAGGAGTAAGAGTTGTTTTCTGAAACCGGTTATGGATCTGGTTGATTGATCTTGCTGGTCCTCAACAGATGAGTCCATGGCTCTTTTATATGGATCTGTGGGTTGATCTTGCTGATCTTCCACGGAGATTCCATTCTATTATATGAATATATTGCCGGTTACTATGAGCTAGGAACTATGGAAAAGGCCCCTAAGAGAACAGGTGGTGAGCGTTCTGGTTGCCAATGATGCCATAAGTACACCGATGAAAGAATGACTGGAAATAAGGATTCAACCAGAGACTTTGAGGATTGTCATCAGTGACATAATGGTTTTATTAAAGGATTGTTTTAAAGCTAGTTGATGCTAAGAAAAAGGCAATTTCATATTGGGTGTGTAAGTGGTATGACTAGTTTTATGTTTGCATGAACTTCCGGCTAGGGAGTCTTGGAACTCTTTTCCTTGGTACCCGGGACAAAACCTAACCAAATTCCAAATTGGATCCCATCACTACAGTGGTTGGGCGGTTGGCTAACCCATGGCTGGACTGATGGATCCGTAAATCGAGATTTTAATTTCTGTTATTACGATAGATAAAGTAAATCCCGGATAGTAATTGTTCTATGGATAGGAATCAACGGCTGTGTCTCTTGATGGGGAAAAAGCGTTGATCCCAATGATCCAAGTGCAAGTTTCTTCCTTGATCCGACCAAGTATCTTTATAGGTGCAGTCGGATCAGCGTGATCGGTAATGATCTTGACTACGTTAGAGTACAAAGTTATCTGGTGGAATCGCCCGTGCTTTTCGGGTAAAGGGAGTTTTTCCGGTTTCGATTTTGGACAAACTGACGGATTAGTCTCTTGTCCGGATATCCGTGGGCGAGGCCCCGGTGTGAGACCCCTACCCGCGCACGATGTGCTACTTCCGCTGCCAGTACCCTGAATCTGTTGCGTGGTGGAGACTGGGATCTCACAGTTGGTATCAGAGCAGCTTTTGAAAGCTAATAAAGATAATTAAATTCTTATCTGAAATTGGTAATAAGAATTCAGAAACAGCATTTTCATAATGTATTTTCATCCCGTAAGCTTCTTTAATGAAGAAATTTTAATCAAAGAAATTGTTTTTATAGATGGAAGTTCCACATTTATCTGGTATTCCCGACCTCACCCAGCCTCAAGATATGATTGCATTTGCCTTCGAGCATCTCATCTCTTCCGCTTCAACTCAAATAAGCCGGGCAAGACTCGCACGCCATTTCGCGGATTTATATTTTCCTACCCCAGCGGAGAGAATACAACATAAGTGGTTTGCAGGGCAATATGTCCACGCCCATTGCAACCGCCGTACAATGCTGTGGCAGAATCTCTCATTGACTATGATCCTGTTAAAGCTGAAAATGGTGCGTGGTGTCATTCTATATCATTTGACACCTCGAAATTTCAGACTTTCATGTCGAATTTATAGACTCCTTAGTCGATTTATCCCTAAGGAGAAAATAATAACTCCCTTCGCAGTTAGAGAACTTATGTAACAGGGCATGACTATGGCCCAGTACCGTCGTCTTATGTGTCTCCCGAGGAGATTTTGAATTTTGGAGCCGAACCACTCTATGTAATTATTGCAACTTGTATATAAATATACAAATGTTTTTTTTACGGACGATCGGATAAAGAAAAATCTATTTATCAGACTTAAGTCATAGATCTCCAATAAGATCAACTGAGGAGCCAATTATGTCAAAAGTTTATCAAGACGCACAAAAAGGTTGTAATTATTTGATATAATTCATACAAATTGTTAATTCAAATTGAAATTCGTAAATTAGTAATTGGGTCTTCAATTGGAAGTACCGCAATTGTATGGAACCCTGACTTGCTTGAGACCTAGACATGATGGTATTTACCTTATAGTTTCGAGTATCATGACTATCCGTATATACCGAGGGTATAACTGCAGCTCTTTATCGACAGTATATACGAATAAATCTAAGACTTGAAATTATAAGCGTTAATGCTATCCAGATGATGATTTTGAATGTGGTTGATATGATTTTTAATTCTGTTTGGAAACTGATGAATTGATTTGGATTCTGATTGAAAAATGATGATTCCTGAAAATGGGTTGAAATGTAATAAGCTGAGCGAAACCACAATGTGGATGATTGGGACGAGTCCTTGTAATGATAAATGATGAAAATGATTCAACAAATCACTATGAGATTAGTGGATTGTGCTGTCAAATTGCTACTGTTAATACTTGAGACGGTAGATCAAGTTAAGGGATGACAAATTGAGAACTTGCTAACTTAAATTCCATGGAGGAATGTTCAGAAGGAAATTTTTTGGTCTAATGGACCATTATCGTGTTAAAGATATGAATGATATGATCTGAATGAATTGTTATTTAATGATGAATTATATATAAGGGATATTTATCCCCATATTCTGTTGGGTTGACCGGAATATAAGGAACCCCAGAATAAATTGGATCTTAAGCAAAAGAGTTATCCTCTACTTGCGAGATGAGGACATCTTGCACCTTTTAAGTGGGGTAGAATGTAAGATTCCTCCCCCAGCCTTAGAGGTACACAGGAGTAAGAATCTCCCTTTTTGATCTTATAATTATTCTCTCTCAAAAATAAAAGAAAGATTCTGTTAAAAAAGGAAGAACCTTTTTCCTGAATACTTCTCAAGAGTCCCACCTGTTTTAAGGATTCAAAACAATGAGTTCAGAAGTGAGAATCGATGTTTTGGATATCAAGGTTTTGGTCTCGAGTACGGCCCAAAAGAAGTTCTTTATCTCTTGGGAAGTATAAGAAGTTATCTCCCAGATATTGTGGACCAAAGAAAGTAGGTGATTTAGCTTACGAACTTCTTTTATCTCCTCATCTCAAAGTTCTGAATGCCTTCTATAGAAAAATGTGCCAAACCCAAATCATGGAAAGACGGTAAAACTTCAGTGGTGGCAAGTTACCGTTAGCTTCTAAGTTACGCTAGCTCCTTTCTTTATATAAGTCGTAACTTTTACTTGTCATTCACAGTAATCTTACTTCCATCGATCTTCTTTCTTTCTTAATCTCCTTCATGGCTTGGCAACAAGAATTAGTTTTATCCATGATGACCTTCAAGACGCAAGGGAGTCTGTGAAGAAAGATTTTATAGAACAGTATGAGCGCTCACTTTTCCCTCACTTGGGAACTTCTGTAGCGCAGACAAAATGGCGGACCTATCAAGACATAACTAGGGTAACACCCTGGGGTCAGCAGCACTTTCGTAACAATGTCCGCTTGGCCATGGTTATTGAAGCTTTGGGTTTGGGTCCCCGATACTACTGCGTCATGAGATCAAGACATCTTGGGTTTTCTGAGCGGGTCTTCTTACTGGCGTATTTTCTTCCTCATGAGAAGATATGCCTTTACCCCGTTTTGGCTTGCCTCTCAGAGGTCCTTTTGTTAGATCACCTCATACCACTGAGATAGGTGCCGCAATAACCAACAGAATTATTCCCATAGATGAGTTACCTTATACTTGTGCAGCTTATGAGTGCTGCTTTTGTGATCATATGATGGACGGGCTTATGGAAGTGTAAAGAGTTCTTCTATCTTTACTGTATAAGTTCCGAGAATGAATAAAGTTTAAATCTTGTTCTTATCTTGAATCTTGCTCTCTTGAGACTTTTTTTAATTGGTGGTTAATCTTAATTAAAAAAATTTCTCTCAGTCTCATACTTGTGCATCTTGCGAAATTACCCCCAGTTTGCGAGATGAGGGCATCTCGCGTTTTTCAAGTGGGAGAGAATGTAAGATTCCTCCCCAGCCTCTCAAAATGTCCAGCATCTTCCCCTATATCAATCCCTCTTCAGAAATATAAAAGACTTGTTTTTAATTGTTTTAACCTAGAGAGAGAAAATATTCTAGAGAGAGAATATTCAAAATTTTAATATTTTTGGATAGAAAATTATCTCATCTTATTAAAATAAGTTCCCCTGAAACAGAAATTCAAAAAGAACTTTCCAATGTGCAATTGGAATTAATTGAAAATGGGTATAAAGGACCTTAGCCTAAGGGTCTAGATTTTCAGAAATTTTTGGATTATGGTCCAATTAAGGTTCCTATGGGCCAATAGCATCAATCCATGTGTAGGGAGGAGATAAATCCAATTTGTAAAAGAAGATACCCAAAAATGAGTAAATGCTCACATAAGATGAAGAGTTGAAAATGTACAAGGTTTATTAGTAAAAAACTATGAGCAATATTAAAATGATTCCATTATGACACATATGTAAGGAAGGGGAGTTCTTTAAAGGAGGTGCATATTTCACATAAGATGAAGAGTTGAAAATGTACAAGGTTTATTAGTAAAAAAACTATGAGCAATATTAAAATGATTCCATTATGACACATATGTAAGGAAGGGGAGTTCTTTAAAGGAGGTGCATATTTTACATAAGATGAAGAGTTGAAAATGTACAAGGTTTATTAGTAAAAAAACTATGAGCAATATTAAAATGATTCCATTATGACACATATGTAAGGAAGGGGAGTTCTTTAAAGGAGGTGCATATTTCACATAAGATGAAGAGTTGAAAATGTACAAGGTTTATTAGTAAAAAACTATGAGCAATATTAAAATGATTCCATTATGACACATATGTAAGGAAAGGGAGTTCTTTAAAGGAGGTGCATATTTCACATGCTTGAATGAGTTCTAAACTCATAAAAATTGAGATATTTCATCTCTCCTCTCTCCTCATTTAAGTCTAGTTCCAAAAAGTTAGCTTAACTGACCTAAAAATGGTCAAATATTGACCAAACTGATTTAGAAAATTCTAGAATCAGTTTGTTTGGTTAGGAGCTCAATTTTTCCTATAAATAGAAGCCTCCCCCTTGTTGAAAAATATATAGTGTTTATGCATCGTTACTCTACTCCACCTAAGCCAAGAACTGTGAATTCATTAATAATTCACTAGTTTTTGGAGCTTCCCTCTTTCTTCAATCTCCATTGGTGGCTCCATCAACATACTTAATCAATTGATTGGTTGGGGGCCTCTACCGTGAACAAAGAATCAAGCTATTTGTAAGGAAATTAGTGAATATTGATCTTTTCTATAATTTCTCAATGTTTCTCTCTTCTCAACCTCTCTCAAGCTTGAGAAGCTTAATTGGTATGGTTTTTTAAATGCTATTGAAGTTTATTGGTGAATAGTAGTGAAGAGTTACATAATTTAATAAATGCTATTGAAGTTAATTTTCATTTATGTTTAAATTCTAATGGTTTTTATGTAATTTCTCTCTCTCACTCAAGAAATGGTCATACTCATGACCCGTTCTCAATCCAAATCAAGCTTTTCATAAAGCTTTTCCTTAACCCAAGATTAAGCTATGCTTGAGGCCAAATTAATGGCTTTTTTCTATGCTTTTAGTTTATGTATATTGATGATTCAATCCATTATGGATTAATAATCCAATTAGAGATCATTTTAATTATTTCCTTAATGATAAGCATTATCCCTTAGAAAAATTGAGATTTATCAGTCATAGCAGCGGAGCTATGGCAAAATTTTTATAAAAATTATGCATAAAATAATTTCATTCAAAGCATAAAAAGAGGACTTCCTACCATATTCTAGGAATTATCATCCTAGATTAATTGAAAGAATTTCATTATAATCATGGAGAAATTGAATTTTAATATCATGCATAAAGGATAAGTTTTTATATCAAGTGTTATTTTACCATTTTTATTTCATGCATAGAAGTATGCATAATGGATAAATTTTTATATCAAAAGTGTTATTTTTACCATTTTTATTTTCATGCATAGAAGTATGCATAATGGATAAATTTTTATATCAAAAGTGTTATTTTTATCATTTTTATTTTCATGCATAGAAGTATGCATAAAGGATAAATTTTTATATCAAAAGTGTTATTTTTATCATTTTTATTTTCATGCATAGAAGTATGCATAAAGGATAAATTTTTATATTAAAAGTGTTACTTTTATCATTTTTAATTTTCATGCATAGAAGTATGCATAAAGGAAAATTTTTTATATCAAAAGTGTTACTTTTATCATTTTTAATTTTCATGCATAGAAGTATGCATAAAGGAAAATTTTTTATATCAAAAGAGTTACTTTTATCATTTTTAATTTTCATGCATAGAAGTATGCATAAAGGATAAATTTTTATATCAAAAGTGTTACTTTTATCATTTTTAATTTTCATGCATAGAAGTATGCATAAAGGAAAATTTTTATATCAAAAGTGTTACTTTTATCATTTTTAATTTTCATGCATAGAAGTATGCATAAAGGAAAAAAATTTATATCAAAAGTGTTACTTTTATCATTTTTAATTTTCATGCATAGAAGTATGCATAAAGGAAAATTTTTTATATCAAAAGTGTTACTTTTATTAATTTTAATTTTCATGCATAGAAGTATGCATAAAGGAAAATTTTTTATATCAAAAGTGTTACTTTTATCATTTTTAATTTTCATGCATAGAAGTATGCATAAAGGAAAATTTTTTATATCAAAAGTGTTACTTTTATCATATTGGATTTCATGCATAGAGGTATGCATAAAAGTTGATTATTTTATTATAAAAGTGTGACTTTTATCATAATTGAATTTCATGCATAGAGGTATGCATAAAAGTTGATTATTTTATTGTAAGAGTGTTACTTTTATCATATTGGATTTCATGCATATAGGTATGCATAAAAGATATTCTTTTTATACTAAAAGTGTGATTTTCCTCATAAATGGATTTTATGCTTAACTTAGATGCATAAGAGAATTTCTTTTATTCTAAAAGTGTAATTTCCTACCAAATTGAATTTATGCATAAGAAGATGCATAAAAGATTGATTTTAATTTCGAAAGTGTTAGTTTCCTTAAATGGAATTTATGTATAAATAAATGTGTAGAGAAATCTTATATCAAATATAAGAATTCTCTTTTTTTTAAAAAAAGATATGAAATGTGATAAGATGTGATAAGAGGTGTATGAGATGTGATAAGAATTGATAAGATGCGTATGGAAAGTGATAGGATGTGATAAGAGGTGTATGAGATGTGATAAGAATTGATAAGATGCGTATGAAAAGTGATAGGATGTGATAAGAGGTGTATGAGATGTGATAAGAATTGATAAGATGCGTGTGGAAAGTGATAGGATGTGATAAGAGGTGTATGAGATGTAAAAAGATGTGATAAGATGTGTATGAGATGTGATAAGATTTGATAAGATGCGTATAGAAAGTGATAGGATGTGATAAGAGGTGTATAAGATGTAAAAAGATGTGTATGAGATGTGATAGAATGTGTTAAGATGAGTTAGGATGTGTTAAGATGTATATGGGATGTGTTAGGACGAGAATGGATGTAATATGGTTGTATGAATGTGATGTGGATGTATACATGTAGATGTTTATGTATGAATGTGAATGTTGATGTGGATGTGGATGTATGGATGTAGATACGGATGTGTATGTATGTATGTGGATGTGTATGTATGAATGAGGATGTGAAAATGGATGTATGTATGTAGATGTGGATGTATGGATGTATGTATGTAGATGTGGATGTATGTATGTAGATGTGGATGTATGGATGTGATTGTGAATGAAGAGGTGGATGTGGATGTATGGATGTAGATACGGATGTGGATGTATGGATGTGATTGTGAATGAAGAGGTGGATGTGGATGTATGGATGTAGATACGGATGTGGATGTATGTATATGAATGTGGATGTATGAATGAGGATGTGAAAATGGATGTATGCATGTGAATGTGGATGTATGAATATGAATGTGGATGTGTGGATGTGGAAATGGAGGTATGGATGTATGAATGTAGATGTGGATGTATGCATGTAGATGCGTATGTATGAATGTGAAATTGGATGTATGATGTGGACGTACGAACATGGATATGTATGTAGAACAATGAATATGAGGATGTATGTGAGATAATGTAGTCTATATGAGTGAATGGAATGTGGAATAAGTAATGTGGTCCGAGAGTGGATAATATGGAAAGACAAGAGTTCGTTATAGAAACTGTATTTGTGACTGTTTGTAAATGACTGTTTTATGTCAAGAATGCTGGAGAAGCATTTTGACCGTCTTGAGGATTAAGGTCATGAAGACTGAACTGATAAAGTTGCAACTGCTGAGACGGAGAGTCAATGGAGGACGTCTCGCGTAGCAAGGTCGATCGAGGTCTTGACCAGCCTCGGCTCGATTTAAATGGTGAGCTTCCGGTACGGTGGATGAGGGACCAAGGAAGCGACCTATGAGTGAAGCGCTAGGTCACTTGCGAAGGATCCTAGAGGGTGCTGACCATATGGTACTCGGGCTCTGGGTCGCCGAACCCACACGTGCGTCGTGGAAGATATTGGAACAAGGAGTAAGAGTTGTTTTCTGAAACCGGGCATGGATCTTGTTGATTGACCTTGCTGGTCCTCAACAGATGAGTCCATGGCTCTTTTATATGGATCTGTGGGTTGATCTTACTGATCTTCCACGGAGATTCCATTCTATTATATGAATATATTGCCGGTTACTATGAGCTTAGGAACTATGGAAAAGGCCCCTGAGAGAACAGGTGGTGAGCGTTCTGGTTGCCAATGATGCCAATAAGTACACCGATGAAAGAATGACTGGAAATAAGGATTCAACCAGAGACTTTGAGGATTGTCATCAGTGACATAATGGTTTTATTAAAGGATTGTTTTAAAGCTAGTTGATGCTAAGAAAAAGGCAATTTCATATTGGGTGTGTAAGTGGTATGACTAGTTTTATGTTTGCATGAACTTCCGGCTAGGGGGTCTTGGAACTCTTTTCCTTGGTACTCGGGACAAAACCTAACCAAATTCCAAATTGGATCCCATCACTACAGTGGTTGGGCGGTTGGCTAACCCATGGGATCGGATGGGGTTAGGCTCGACTGATGGATCCGTAAATCGAGATTTTAATTTCTGTTATTACGATAGATAAAGTAAATCCCGGCGGATAGTAATTGTTCTATGGATAGGAATCAACGGCTGTGCCTCTTGATGGGGAAAAAAGCGTTGATCCCAATGATCCAAGTGCAAGTTTCTTCCTTGATCCGACCAAGTATCTTTATAGGTGCAGTCGGATCAGCGTGATCGGTAATGATCTTGACTACGTTAGAGTACAAAGTTATCTGGTGGAATCGCTCGTGCTTTCCGGGTAAAGGGAGTTTTTCCGGTTTCGATTTTGGACAAACCGACGGATTAGTCTCTTGTCCGGATATCCGTGGGCGAGGCCCCGAGTGTGTGAGACCCCTACCCGCGCACGATGTGCTACTTCCGCTGCTGCTAGTACCCCGAATCTGTTGCGTGGTGGAGACTGGGATCTCACAACCCTTCTCCTTCTCATGCTTCATTTTTGCTGGCACTTCTTCCATTGATACTTCCTGTGGAGGTCTGCTATGCGGTGGAGGCATATGTGATGGCCCAGGATCCTTCTTTTCACTACCATGAGTGACCCTTTTTGATGGCCCTCCTTCCTCATTTTCCCTCTTGCGATTTTCCTCCACTTGTGCCTCATTATTCTGGCATTTTGCAATGTAGGCATGAACAGATAAAGAATCCACAGGCTCTTCCCAGCCAGTCTCAAGACGTATACAATCACCTGCCTCATGCAAAGCTTGCTTAGACACCTTCTTTGATGCAATTAGTTCCATTGTTGATGGCCAAAAATCTTCATTCTCATAATCTTCATCATTCTCAGATTCCTGCCTTGATTGACCAACCTTTAACCCATAGGTTGCTACCTCAACCATAGAGATGGCATGTCCAGCGACCATGTCCTCAACCAGTTTTTTCATCCCTCCTTTTCCAAAGTTTGTGCTTAGTGGAAGACTAGTCTCTGTAAGGTGGATTTTCCCATCTTTGAAAAACACAAGTTGATTTCTGAGGGCTTCTTTATAGCTAGCACAGTCTTTCTTTGCATGTTCTGGGTCATCACACCATATGCATCTGAATGCAAACCCTTCTTTGCTTTGAGGCCTTTGCATAGAAGCCTGCCCTAATGGTAGCCCTTTTTCCTCAATCCTGGACACCTTCAATTTTAGGTCTCGCATACCCTTAATAAGCTCATCCATTGGCCCTTCTACCTTTGGGATTGCAGCAGCTGGTTTTGGTAGATTCTCAGGGATAACAGCAATTATAGGGGTTGCCGAGCTCATCACCATTTTATCCCTCCTTCGCTGCCGCTTTGCTAGCATGGTGACCGCATCCTCGACATCATTCCAATTATTCTTTAGCCCCTGCTATGTATCTTTATCCTCAAGGAGAATTTCCAGTTTTTCTTGGAGATCTTTCCCAGCTGCTTGTAAGAAGAGCTTTGTTTTTTCCCTGTCCAAGGTTGTGCGCTCAATCCTTGACAGCTGGGCATAGCGCTTCTCAAACTCTCTTAGCAACTCTGTGGTGGCAGAAATTCCCATTTTGGGTTTTGTGACCCATTCCAAGAAAGTTCGTTTGGTCACCCGCTCGGAATCCTCCATGAAATATTCATCCTTTAAAGCAAGCTTGAACTCCTCCCAATTTCTGCCACCATGTCCTGTCTGTAATCCTCTTATGCGCTCTCTTATTTCAGGAACACATACCAGCTCAAAGCTTTGAACGATATCCTCCTCAGTCACCCTGTTTAGCTCCATTTTCTTTGTGTAATCGCGCAGGTACTTTGTGATGTCCTTACCACCATCAAATTGATCCACCTTTTTCACAATTGACTGCAGTGCTTTGGTCGTGGAAATTTGTCCCCTCTCAGCAGCTTGCTGCTGTTGCATATACATAGTAAACATCTGAAACATTTGCATAACTCCGGGGTCAAAATGAACCCCCTGACCCTCACGATTCTCAGCCATAGCCTCTCTGTGTATTTCACCACTAACTCTCACCCCAGCAGTTTCACGTCGGGTTCACCAAAGCTGTCGTGACGTGGACGGTGTCGCTGGGAAAGTGCGAGACTTCTAGCTGTGAGAGTAGCTTCTAATCCCAACAAGGAAACACACACACATAACTCTCCAAGGAGCATAAGACATCTCCATTTTTGATGACATATACATGTGCCAATTCACTTCAATACATCCCCAAATTCAGCCTGATGATTGCACATAAATTGTGTATCCAGTTCCAAGCATAGATTTCCTGACTTCTTTTTCCATTTGCCTCAAACCAATCACATGTAGGCACAACATAATCTTCAAAAAATTCCCATATACATGTGACCATTCACATCACATATATCAAGTGATACCAATTCCATCATTTCAAGGTGTCTCTTTATCTTCTGAAAACCTGCTTTCAGATTCCAACAACTCACAAGCAAAAGATGACATATGGCATATACTCATGTGATTTTAGGAAACTCCATGTCTAGCATTCCAAAATCCAATCGAGTAGAAAATAAAACCCAAATCCCAGGAATCTTATTGTACTTTGATGCTTTCTTATTCCAAGATTCTCCAAAACCAAAACCTTCTCATTCTCCAAAACCTTAAAGGTTTCATAGGCTATACGATTTTTCAAATCATAAGTAATAATAAACAAAAATAAAATTCACTTATCTGAAAGTAAAAAAAGCAAATTTTTCTTTTGATTTCACTATTCCCCATACGGTTGCTTCACTGCCGACTGCGCAAGGATCAGAATACATATAATGTGAAGATCATCTCCTTTGATAGTACTCCATTCACTCTTTAATTCTAACCCCAAGAAGCTCTATACAGTAGCCGGCATTTTGATTTTAAAATTCCTGGTTAGATGACGCTCTGCTTCCCATTTTCTGCACACACCCCACCTAGATATGCGTCGCTTTCTGGTTATTTCCCCTTTCCCGCAAGAGAGTCGGAGCTCCCTCACGTTTTGCAGCTATATTATCGAAATTTCCCCAGTTCCCAATACACTGTGCCACCTTTTTTGTAGCTTTAAATTCGGATATCTCCTTTTTTGTTATTGCCACGTAAGCTGCCACCTTCAAATATGTCTCCAGCTGTTGCCTCTGCTAAGCGCAGCAATCTTTACACGTTGCATCCAATCAAGTCACGGCCTGTTGTCCTTCCACTGAAAGCACAGCCTGGATAGCAACATACATAGCTAGTGCATTGAATGTATCGAACCTAATTTGAGTCATCTTCTCTCGATTAGCTTTTGGATTGAGAGGAGCTTCACTGAGCAAGACTGGATGCTCTTCAGGAGCAACTCGAAGCTCATTAAAGAATGTATGGTGCCAAATCTTTTCCATGTCATCCCAGTTGGTTACGATACCATGCTCAATAGGATATTTCAAGGTCAATATTTCCCACTTAGATTGGACCTCATCACCAACATATGCATCTTTCTGTCCCATACCCACCATAACACCAGTGCGCCGAGAACGGCCCACAATACTGGGGGAAACGCTGCCCTAGGAGCATCATCTCCAGCAAACCCAGCCTTGACCATCCCAGATCCATTGTCACAGACAAGAGGTTGAACTTCCTCCGAGTCTGCCATTCTTGAATTGTCGATATAATTTGGATTTGGGCAGTTGCTATGAGATTCTGCCCCTCCTCTTCTGCGCTGCTGTGAACAAAAGAGGGAAGACTAGCATTGACAAAACGAAGGGATGGCACACAGATCCTGCCTTAAAGCCACGAACTCTGAAACGAAGGTTTTGGGTTAGAATTTCTCTGCTCTTGCTCTAATGTTGCTAAGCTTGCACATGCATTAAGTGCACATACAAATGTAATGTTGTTAGGTCTAATGCCTTTAACTTGCATCTCATCACACAAACCCAGAGCCTCCTTGATCTGCTGATTCCTAATAAGAACAGGAATCATGGTATCCCAAGACACGATATCTCAAAAGGGCATTCTTGAAAACCAATCCTTACATCATACATGCTCTCACACTTCCATACATGTTGAGAAGGGTGTTCCCTACTACAAGGTCTACCATAAGCATAAAACTCCATAATTCACACCACACTCACGTACAGAGGCTTTGAGACCTGGCTCAGCCTCGTCTTATTGAACCTTATTTACAATATGAACATATGTACTCAGGCATCATATAATGACTCAAGTCATGGCACTTAATCCCATGTATCTGGCATTTGATGGCCTCATATGCATGGTTTCACACCATAGACATGCCATGGCACGACATCGCTCCCCCACTTCATCCTCCATCTCCACTCTCTCTTTCTTCAACCCTTTTCTCTCCTCACTATCCTATGTGTGTGATTCACATCCGCCAAGTACCTCAATCTTTTTTCTTAACCAGGAGAATGGTGCACCCCAAGGAGACTTACTTGGTCTAATTTGACCCATCCTCAAGTATTCAACTAGTTTCTTTGCTACCTTGTCTTCCTCAGTCTGGCGGCGGCTAAGCCTATATGGAGGAATACTAACAGGTTCTGCACCACCGGACATGGTCCACCTCTCGTTTAGGAGGTAATCCATGAGGTAACTCATTAGGAAATACATCCTGAAATTCACTCTTAATGGAATTTAACACTTTACTTTCCCAAACATCCATAAAAATAGTGTTTACATCAAAATGAACACATGAAGACACTGGGGATCCATAACCAATTGAAAAAGTTCATAGTTGAAAAGATTTTCCATTAACTCAAGCTCATTAATAAAAGTTTCCTTGGGTACAACAATGTTTCCCTTAAGAGAAACAAGGTTTCCATTGTGATGGAAAGACATCAAATGTTTAACCCAAATCAACAAAAAAATCCTTATTTTTTTAATGAAACCATTCCATCCCTACAATATGTCTACATGACCCAAGCTCATGACATGAAAATCAAGTCTATCTGAGTACAATTGGATGTCTAACGGTAGTTTTGACACCTTCTTGTCCCTGAATTGGACTTGTCCTCCAGCCATCCTGACCTTGTACATGTGATCATTCTGTGTGGTTTCCAGCTTCATTGCTCGTAGTAGTGACAATGGTGGTGAGTTTATCTCCCATCAATTTACCGGGTTATTGCAAGAACAGAGCATTCAATGCTAACTCACCTCCACCAACTCCCCCTCACAAAATGGAGTGGTCGAGTGTAAGCAATGAGCTGTGATGGATATGGCATGCTCCATGCTCTTTGCAGGAGAGCTGCCTGAACGCCTTTGGTCATAATCGGTCAACACTAGAGTGTACCTTTTGAACCATTGCCCCGCGGTCGTTGTCCCTCACAGGACCCCATTTGAGGCATTTTATGGCAAAAACCCCACTGTTTCCCATCTCCGTGTCTTTGGGTGTCGTGCATACACACACTCTGAATGGCATGAGGGGTAAGCTTGAGCCAAGGAGTGAGTTGCTCATTTTTGTGGGCTACTCTTCTAAATCAAGAGCTTGCAAAGTTTTTGATCCAAGATCGAACAAAGTCTTCATTCATTAAGATATTATCTTTGATGAGCGGGATTTACTTCACCTTCCACTGCCTACACCACCTGAACAAGGTTCTCCGACTGTGCCACATGAACCCAATCGGTCACCTACTACTCTACCACACTTGAGGAGCCTTCATCCTTCTGACAGTCACCCAGGGACCCTTTACATTGCTGGTACCAATAGACCATGTGGGGTTCAAGCATGCTTCCCCACGATACTTCCTTGGACGGTCCTCGGCGATCCACCAGGCTAACTTATTCTGCCTCATTTACCCCTCTGCTTTTTCTGCATACTATGTGGCGGATGATGAGCCAACGTCATGGAAAGAGGCAATCAAATAGCCAGCCTGGAAACAGGCGGTGGAATAAGAACTTGAAAGTATTGACCCCGTAATGGCACGTGGTCCCGTGTGAATCGCCCTCGTCATAAGGTCATTGGCACCAAATGGATTTTTCGCACCAAATTTAAAGCTTATGGTACCTTGGACAAGTACAAAGCCCGGCTTGTGGTGCAAGATTTTCACCAAAAATAAGGCATTGACTTTGACAAGACCTTTGCACCTATATAGCTCGAATGCTCTTACTCAATTTGGCCGCACACCACACATGGCCAGTCTATCAGAAGAGTGCCTTCCTAAATGGATTCTTGAGGAGGAAGTATATGTTGACCAACTTCTAGGCTTCCTGCTCCATGGGTATGAGGACAAAGTCTTCCGCCTGCATAAAGCTCTTTATGGGCTTAAACAAGCCCCCCGAGCATGGTATCATCGCATCGATAAATTTTTACGTAGCCAAGGTTTTCAACCATCTCACTATGATCCCAATATCTATATCCACACAAATTAGGGGATGGTTTGCTATCTAGTGTTGTATGTCAATGATCTCATCATCTTTGGATCACATCAAGCCAAAGTGGCTGATATCATGGCACAACTGAGATGAACTTTTGAGATGACTGATCGCGGTCTTCTCTCATATTTCCTTGGCATGGAGGTGGTCCAACATCCTAATGGTATTTTTGTGTGAAAAAAAAAGTATTGTCTTCAACTCATTACTTCCTACTTTTGTGATGGCTTTATCATTGTGGCTACCTTGTTGGATCTAACCATCAAACTATCCAAGGAAGAGGAATCACCGCCTGAAGAGCGAGCCTACCACCAAGTGGTTGGGAAACTCATATGACTCACAAACTCTAGACTTGACATTTCCTATTGCACATCCATTTTAAGTCAGTATTTCAATGCTCCAAAGAAGCCACATTAGACTTCGACAATGATGGTTGTTCTCTATCTAGTGGGTACTTATATGTTTGGACTTCACTACATCCGTGGGATCATCTTGCATGGTTATATGGACTCAAACTGAGCCGCTGGTGATATCGATTACCGGCATTCTCATGGTGGTTATTTGTACTTCCTTAGATCTGGTCCTTTCTCTTGGTCTAGCAACAAGAAGCAAGATTCCTTGCAAGTTCTTCAGTTGAGGTCGAGTACCGAGTCCTCTATGACACCACCATTGAGGCTATGTATCTCCATCAACTTCTTGAGGAGATGCGCATTCCCATTGCCACTTCTACCATATTTGTCGATAGTCACAATGCGATTGCCCTCATCCAAAATCCTATTTTTTCTAACTGTACCAAGCATTTTGGTGTTCATTTTCATTTTACCAATAGGGAAGAGGTTGAGCTTGGTACCATCAGTCTCCCCCAGCACATTCCTACGGTCGAACAACCATGCTGACATCCTTACAAAATCCATTAATCCTCCATCACCCTTAGCATCGGCGGTCCTCCACCATCACCCTTAGCATCTTGAGAGGGGGAACATCCTCTCCTTTCAGATTATTTATCATTGTTGTAATGGCTGCATGAGTCAGTCAAAACCCCATGAGGGCACTGCTCCACTGCATAGCATTTACCATCTTGCATACCCTTTGCATATAGCATTATGTTTTTTGTGTTGGGGCACATGTATGAATGAAAACCCAAAAATGGGCATTCATGCATGTGAAAACCTCTTGCATTGTGGCATTGTTCCAATACAACCCAAACTCAAAAGACTCTACAAAACAGATGAAGAGCACATGATCTACACCCGATGACAACCAGCCTTACCCAAAACCAAATACTTCTTCATGTTCCTCTTTGCACCCACTTACCATATTCTCTCATGGTCCCCTTTTGGCCTAAGAGGGGGTGTGCAAAAATATACCCAATTTTGGCATTTTATCTAGCCTAAAAGGGATTTTATTTATGCATTTCTATATCTTGCTGGTCGACAACTTTCAGTGGTGGCTGACCAACAGCCCAACAACATATATATAGATGTATCATAAATTAGCAATAACACAACAACATAATTGATATAAATCTGTTGCCTGCTATTGCTATTGCTATTGCTTCTGCCGGTGCTTCATTATCATCAGGCTGATCATCACCACACTTTTTGTACACTACTATTGATGGCCTCCTTCTCTGAATCTGTAGCGCAGTACCCTATACCTGCAAGATGGCCTCCTTCTCTGGTTCAGCATACATCTTATTCGACATTCTACATCAGATCCTCTGCAGCTCGCCTTCCTCTCTGCAAAGCAGCTTGGGGCTCCATCGTATCAACGTTTCTCTATTGTAGCATATCTTGAGATAATAGCCCACTCTCTACCCTCCAACACTTCAATGTTTTTCTCTTGTAACTCACCTTGGGGACATCACCCCTCTTTGCTCATCTACATTTGACATCGTTGGGACATCAGCCCTCTCTGCTCATTAGTTTACATCGTTGGGATAGCATCCCTCTTTGCTCATCAGTTCACATCGTCGGGACAGCAGCCCTCACTGCTCATCATCATCATTCAACACCCTCACATTAGAGGGCCCCTTGTACTAGATTTCATTCACCATCATACATACACTTATTCACCATCATACATACACTTATTCACCCATTTCATGTTGTGTTGATTTGCTCCTGGTCTCTCGTACATTTGGTCCTTTTGTCCTTTTGCCATCACAAGCGGTCCACAACCAATACACACAATAGATTGTCTACAACACATGTACTGGTCCACATCCTAATGTAATAATAGTAGTAGAAATAGGTTGTCCACACAAACATGTCGTAAGCAACCAATCGCAAACAACTCATTGATAAATCCGATCAACAATGAATCTTTACGCGATTAACCATTTCAGACAACACTCTTGAGCTCACATGCTCGTCTATATGACAATCCGAGAAATGACCACCACATATACACTGCGCATGGTCGAAGGAGGAAGATGAATCGTTTTTGCTATCCAAAAACGTAGGTACATAACGAACATGTAGAGGAGGAGATGAGAAGGAGAACCATGATCAAGATGATGATAATGGTGATTACACCAAAAATGCGATGAAACATGTGCAAATGAGCATCACACTCCTACCAATGAGCATAAGAGCACCTCCCACACA
Source organism: Cibotium barometz (assembly GCF_041138505.1). Taxonomy (NCBI): domain Eukaryota; kingdom Viridiplantae; phylum Streptophyta; class Polypodiopsida; order Cyatheales; family Cibotiaceae; genus Cibotium; species Cibotium barometz. The sequence goes on along the minus strand of NC_141075.1, from coordinate 37,051,780 downwards.
AAAATGGTTCCACTCATGATAAAAGACCATCACTCAGGATCTAGGACTCCCAAATCCTAGCATCACCAACCAAAATCAAGCCTAAACATCCACCAAGGTGCTCTCTTACTGATTCTACCTCCATAAAAATCACCCGAATAGAGCCCAAATCACCCAAATAGAGCCCAAATCAGCTAAAATGAGTTCCAAAAATACTACCCACATTGGCGACCATAGGAATAGGTTTACTTACACCGTTAAGAGCCCAAATCAGCTAAAATGAGTTCCAAAAATACTACCCACATTGGCGACCATAGGAATAAAAATCACCCAAATAGAGCCCAAATCAGCTAAAATGAGTTCCAAAAATACTACCCACATTGGCGACCATAGGAATAGGTTTACTTACACCGTTAAGTCCACACCCTGGTAACCACCAGCCTCCCCATTAACATCCACCAACAACATCATCACCATACATAGCAATTCCTCCAAGACAAAGCACTATAGTGGCACCCACAACTTCATAGACCAATCACATCCAAGGTGATCCATGAAGCTAGGATCTCCCAGGTACACCATAGAGGCCACCCGCATCCAAGGCCCCATGGTCTCGACATCAATTCCAAACCAACCTGACTGGTTGGGCTCTTCAACAAGTTTAGCATAAAGTCCATGTGCAAAACCCTACCTAGTGGACCTATTAAACAATATGCCTTGAAATGTACGTAACCTCAATGCATGCATGAGAAGTTAGGTGCCCTAATGCCAATATCATAGTGATGTGCTCTCTGCAAGACATAAATGTCATGGGCCACTAGTACCTTGCTAGAAAACACAACCTAGATTATTTCCACTATACGTAGGGTAGCTCACATTGCAGTCTCACTAAAGCAGTACTAATATAGTGGGTTTGCCTTCTTCAAAGATGGGTTGCGGTTAGATCCCCATGAAGTAAGGCAATGCATGGGTGAATTTCCATAGAAATTTGGTTAAGTTGGTGGGAAGTGCACATTGCACACTAGGGTAGCTAGATGACTGTAGTATGGTATACTAAGAGTTGATTAATATTCCTTAAATTAAAATGTAAAAATATCATTGGGGATAATACTTCTTGATTTTGTACTATTCTTTGACTCAAGTAATGAAGAGTCCCTTTGAGGGTGTGCACACTCCAAGACCCAACCTTGCATACATCCCTTGTAGGACGTGCACGCTCCAAGATCCAACCTTGTAGAGATAGCATGCATGGAAGTTGGTTGATTGAGGAGGGACACAATGACAACATAACATTATGTTACCAATCTCTCCGTCATAGCAAAACACATTTCTATATAGTACAAAGCAACATGCTTATATTTGGTAGGATGAATTGAACTTGGAAACTTTGGTCCAGAGGGGGTGGCAAATCGAAGTACACCCATGACACCATAGATTGCATAGATAGAGCATGAAGCAGTCATAGGAACACCAATATTTAAGGAGCCATGAAATATACATGGTGATAAGGAGACTATTTAGAGAGGAAGAGTGTTAACCTATGAGACGGACATTCAGACGTACTATGTTTTACGTCATTAATTTAAATATTCTGAGTCATGGGCGGGGCTTGTCGGCACCATATGTTAAGGATGAAGGGATTGGGTGATCTCGCCGATGAGAGGTGCACCTTGCATATTAGTAGGATAAGGGTTAGGATCGGCCGGCCATGTATGGGCGCCCAAGTGTGAACGGCCAAGTCACCTATAAGAGTCAAATGTAACCCTAAAATCCTCATTCTCATGTGTTGTGAATACAAGAGTACTCTTGCCTTATCTCTTTGGTATCCTTATCCTGTGAGAGAGAGAGAGAGAGAGAGAGTGAGAGAGCGATCGAGCACTGTGTAGCGACACGGCGGCGGAGCGACGGCGGCGGCTCCTTCTTCACTGCGACGTGGGAATCCTTCAAGGCGGCGGTTGAGCGGTGAGTGACACACCCTTTGGCATTGTGTTTGAGCTTGCTTTCCTTATTGTATGCTTGCAGCCATTCGTGGCTCGCATACGGTGTCCGGCAAGTCCCCAGCTATACGACCTGTGCGGCAAACGCGCACATTTTTGGCGCCGCTGCCGGGGAGTTGCCCTGCACACCAAGCTCCAGTTTGCAGCTCAGGCTGTTGCGTGAAGTTTAATTTACACTGTTGGAAAGCGACTCTGTGTTTGTTGTTGAGGTGTTTCCGTGTTTTGCAATCTGTTTCTGCAATTTGTCTTCTGCATTTCTGTCATTTTTTTGCTCCGCGTGTGGGCGTGCGTTCTGTTATCTGGTTTTCTGCGTGCGAGGGGGATTTTTGAATCCCTAGACCTGTGCTGTGTGCGAACCGCGCCGCGGCCAAGGCTGAAACCTAGAAAGAAACCCTAGAAAACTTTTCTCAAAAAATAAAAAATTAAAAATTAAAAATCTAAAAAATTAAAAAAAATTAAAAATTAAAAAATTAAATTTTATTTTTAAAGAAAAAAACCAAACGTGTGGAGAGGAAAGATTTTTTAATTGGAGAAAAAAATTTTGAAAAGAAAAAACCCCAATTGACCCACGACCCCTCGGTCTCGGTCTTTTGATATATATAGGAGAGTGAGCCTCCATAGCTTTCTTTCAAGTGAGAGCTTATGGGAAGTTGTGCCCTATATGTAGCCCACTCCCCAAGGAGTAAAGTGAGCATGTGGGATAAAGCCCTCACCCTTTCCTCCACAAGCAAATAGGCTTTTGCCCCTTCCCCCCCAAGGGAAACGGACTGTTTTGAGGACCACGAGAGCTCCGGATAGGCAAACACGGTGCTGTAAAGCACGCTAAGACCCTTTGAATGATACGCTCGTTTCGAGCTATCACACGCCCTAGTTCGAGTTCGACCGTAAGTAAGGGGGTCAAAAACGAGTTAAAAACAATCTAAAAACAAGTAAAAACGGGGTGCGAAATACCCAAGAAACCACTTGTGTGGGCTTTAAGGGTAGTTACCAACGCACGTAGGATACCCACGTCACATGCATCTACGTTCTGGTCGGGTGCTAGAGCCTGAACCACTAGAAAGCGTTTCAGTTTATGCAGGCTCACACCATCCCTCCACGTTGGCATCTTGGCCTTCCGCTGGAACCCAAGGGAGTGCAACCCAAGATCCACAAATAGTGGATAGTGATTCGTCCTCTGACTTAGAAGCCATGGAAGGACACCCTACCAAGAACCCTGAGGAGACAAGCCAAAACATGCCAGGTTGGGCCCCACAACCCGGATCTAGCATGTTTAGTCGTCTAATAGAGAGGGATATGGAGCTGAAGATTTATTTCCCTCACACACACAAGAATAGGCAAGAAACAACAACACATAAGAGAGAGAGATGGATGGTTGAATTTTCTCTTCTATCTTCTTCTTCTCTCAATAACCATACATAATAAAAAAGATAAGAGTACACTAAATATATGGAGTACTTAACTAAAACATAATAGGGCTCTCTAGTGTGAGCTTGTCAATATGAGCTCTTGCCCTATAACTAAGCCATATTGTAGTGATCTACGGAAGGTTGTCACATAACCTATCATCCACACACTAGCAACAAACATAATCTCCACCAACCATGCTAGTGCCATAAGTTAGAGCAGTCACCTAGGTGGGCCCATCACACTAGTTAAACTTGATATCTCAACAAGGATCATACCCACAAATCCGATTATTGATAAGATAAGGTCATAAATATATCATTTAATGAAGTTTCCATAGCAAAGCAACTCATGCCTATACAATGAGCATGCCAAAAAATTGCAGCATGTGTTACTAAGTACTGATCCTAGGGTGGAAAAGGGAAAAAATGTGGAACTTGTTTTGCTTTATTAAGTATTATTCTTAGGGTGGAAAAGAAGTGAGAAAACATATACACTAGAAATGGTAGGTTAGTGCATGAGCATTGTTAAGCTCACTCTAAAGTGTCGTTGTGGGAAGTTTCACCTAGATACGTTTTTATTATTTATACATGTTTATTGGTCAGCACCCCTAAAGAGGGTTTTGTACAATTAGCCCATGTGGCTAGATTTGTGAGCTTAACCTTGAGTTGATCTTTGAGGGGTTTAATAAGCTCTCATATTTGTAGCACTGCCCCTCGGTTTGGTAACAATGTCAAGGGGCGGAGTGGAGCATCGTGTGACGAGGCTCCCTTGGTTGAAAGGGCTTGGCAAATTGAGCTTTTGAGTGCCCATAGGTGGTGTGTGGGCAAGTCCGTAGAATTGAGTTGAGGAAGAGGGGACTTGTTCGCCCATTGGTCGCCAAACCATCATCATGCAGGCAAACATCTATTGGCTTGGTTGGTGTGGTTTGGGCAAACTACTGAGGGTTATGCCTTGGGAGCCAAATGATGGAGTTACCATCATGAAAGCCTTGAGCTTCTAATATGCTCTTGGATACCCATCGTTGCCGAGTGATGAAGGTTCGAGGTTGTTGAGGTTTCATGGTTTGTGGTCAACAAGGTTTTGAGCGAGGAGTAGGTTGTCGACGCAGAGGATAGGCTTTTGATTGTGGCTTAGGGAGCCACAAGTGTGTGTTACCTTCATGGAAGCCTTGAGCTTTGAGCACATGGGTAGGCACCTAGCGTTGTTGGATTCGTTATGCATGGGGTTGCTAAATCGATGGGCGTGAGGCCTTTTGTGGTAGCTTCTTGGGGAGGTGTTGTGGTGGATGAGCACAAGCGGTATTTTTGGGTAGCCAAAGGCAAGTGTTGCCTTCATAGCAGCCTTGTGCTCACAACAAGCGGTCAAGGACAAGCCAACCTTGAAACTTTGACATAGGGTTGGTTGTGGTTGGCTTTGTTGGCTTCTTGTGCTTGGGTTTCATAGATGGCTAATTGGGAATCTAGAGTTCTGTGTAGCAATTGTAGGATATTTATGTTTGGATTAATTCTAAACGATGTATTCATGATTTTTTACCATTGTTTAGCCATTCTTTTTGGACATGTTCCTTAATTTCTTTTGATGGCTATAATTTGCGTTCAAAGTGTGTTTCACCTTTGACACTTTTCCATGATAATTTATTTTACACTTATTTAAGTGTGGTTTGTGCTTAATTTCTTAAGCCTAAGACAAATTCTATCATGGGTTAGTTGATCGCTTTGTTTTGGTGGATTTTATTGGATGTTTTCCAAGTTTTATATGGACTCATCAGGTTCTACCTAGATCACTTGTGTCTAGGGGTTTTTTATTGAGTGTTACACACGTGTTTCACTTTCTTACTTTGGAGTTTTATTTGAACAACACAATGTTCATATACTCCGGATTGATGTGAGTTGGCCACCAATTTCAATGCTTCTTTTGGCATGATTAATGTCCATTAGATGGTATGCATTGATTTTTATGATTAACTATGGTTTTCATGGATTCGAGGAGCTTCTATGCTTTTATCCATGTTTTATAAGGATCTTTTGATCTTTTGGATAATTTCATGTGCTTTGAAGGTAGCATTTGCCTTGGTTTTTTACACATAATTTTGGAGTATATTTCTTGTACTCTTGTACATATTCCAACTCGGATATCTAGTTGTTTATGTATCTAGGTGAGTTATTTTTCTACCCTAACTTTATTGTGTTTTGGGTAGTTATCATTAAAAAGGTGCCAATAATTCAAAATTCTTTTCTAATGATGTACTCGATAAGGGTTATTCCTTGATGTAGTCTTAGGTATATAGAGACAAGTTTTAGTATGTGAAAGTTTGGATAAGGCCATCTTATTCCTTTTATACAAGATTCTATTCATATTTTCCTAGACGGCATACTAGGGAGTTTCAAATTGTTAATGTATGTATGGGTGGTATCATGGTGGTATGGGACGCTAGTGATCCCTCACATATATTATCTTACGGGATAATTTGGGCTCAAGATTGTTGCTTTACTTATATCACTTAGCATGTTGACCTCAACATTCAAAGACAATCTCATTTTCTAAATTCACTAGAAGTTATACTGTGGGCATTCTCTAGATAAACTTCTTTTATCTATAGCGTGCATGTTTTGATGAGGGTAATCTCGTCGATATTTTCACTTGTTGAAATCTCTTTCTTTAGAGTTCAAACAAGGTTATCTTGTTGTGTTCGGATAAGGAAATTTGGATTCTTCCTTTGTTGGTATTTCTTTTTCTAGTTCCGTACTTTAGGTGATTTATATACTCAACCTCATTGTTTACGGATGGACATATGTGACTCATCGAGACGCTGATGACTCTCTATGTTGATATGGGTAACTCGGGACGTTGTGTTCGGATAAGGAAATTTGGATTCTTCCTTTGTTGGTATTTCTTTTTCTAGTTCCGTACTTTAGGTGATTTATATAGTCAACCTGATTGTTTACGGATGGACATATGTGACTCATCAAGACGCTGATGACTCTCTATGTTGATATGGGTAACTCGGGACGTCGATTATTCCATATGCAAATGTGGGCATGTCGAGGCGTCGATTATTCCATATGCAGATGTGGGCATGTCGAGGCGCCGATGAATCCCTGGTTTCTGGTATTATAATGCCATGTTTTCCTACTTTATTCCGAATGGTTTACAACAAGGAAGTTACTTTGAATGTGAATTGCTTTGATCATCCGTAGTCTAATGGACAAACAGGATGGACAAACAGAGCGTATGAATCAGATTATAGTGTATATGCTTCGTGCATATGTCTCTAGAAAATCACCATATTGGAAAAAATATCTTCCAATGATGGAATTTGCCTATAACAGTTTTAAATATACGGCTATTGGTATTTAGTCCGTGCATACTTATGTATGGGTATCAACCCAGGCCACCTATTGATAAGGACATCGAGCTTGATGCATCGAGGGATTTCTTGCATGATATGTAGGAAATGCTGACCGAAGCTCGGGATTCTATCAGGAGTGCTCAAGATAGGGCATGGTTTTATGCTGATAGGGGACGCTCATCTCGGTCTTTTGAACCAGGAGCGTTGGTTTATTTTAATGTTCCTAAAGATTTTCAGACTTTGTCAATGGAAAAATGCTCGAATTTATCTCCTAGATATTGTGGTCCATTTTCGAGTTATACATCGGATTGGCATGGTTGCGTTTGAACTTAAAACTACCTCCACATAGAGTTCATCTAGTCTTTCATATCAATAGGTTGAAAGGAAAACTGGGAGGTGAGGATAACACAGTTACTCCTCAAGAACTCGTTGAAGTTGATTATTTATCCTATGTTCCACATGAACCTGATAAGGTACTTGAATTCAGGGAAAGGAAACTTTGTAGAGTTGACTAATCCCTGAGGTTAAAATTAGGTGGAAAGATAGGGAAATAGAGGATTCGACTTGGGAGTCGGTTGAGATTGTTCTGCACAGTTCTCCTTCTTTTCATTGCAAGAGTGCAATGTTTTGAAAGAGGGGAAGTATGTTATATGTACATTATGTGTGCTATGTTATATACACATTATGTGTGCATATACTAGGAGGCTAACCCACATTAGGCTTGTGAGCATGGGAGCATGGGAACAAGCTCTAGTGGAGCATGGGTTAGGATTAACCTTAAGGGTTAAGGTTAGGGTCAGGCATCCAAGGGTCACACATGGGAAATGGAAAGTCAAGAGTCACTTGAGGGCCCTCCTATATAATAGGGGCATGGGGCACACTCAAGGGAGGCTTGGGGGCTTGGAGGCTTATGCTATGGTCTCTTGTGTAGAGGTCCATATCTACTCACCTACCATTTCACACAATAGCTACATGCTATTGGATTGTATTATACCTCTTGATGGTATGGGACATCAAGGTAGAGGTATGATGTATTTCATTTATGATTCATGTGTGTATCCCTTGGGGGTGGTTGGGTGGTTGAGTTTATCCCTTGCGTGGTTGGGTGGTTGAGTTTATGCCTGATTTATGCATGTTTATGCATAACAATTATCTAGAGAGATCTGTTAACCTATGACGGACATTGAGACGTACTATGTTTTACGTCATTAATTTAAATATTCTGAGTCATGGGCCGGCGGGCTTGTCGGCACCATATGTTAAGGATGAAGGGATTGGTTGATCGTCGATGAGAGGCGCACCTTGAATATTAGTAGGATAAGGGTTAGGATCGGCCAGCCATGTATGGGCGCCCAAGTGTGAACGGCCAAGTCACCTATAAGAGTCAAATGTAACCCTAAAATCTTCATTCTCATGTGTTGTGAATACAAGAGTGCTCTTGCCTTATCTCCTTGGTTTCCTTCTCCTGCGTGTGTGAGAGAGAGAGAGAGAGTGAGTGAGTGAGAGAGCGATCGAGCACTGTGTAGCGGCACGGCGGTGGAGAGGCGGTAGAGCGGCGACGGCGGCTCCTTCTTCACTGCTGCGACACGGGTATCCTTCAAGGCGGCAGTTGAGCGGTGAGTGACACACCCTTTGCATTTTGTTTGAGCTTCCTTCCCTGGTTGTATGCTTGCAGCCATTCGTGGCTCGCATACAATGTCCGGCAAGTCCCCAGCTACGACCTGTGCGGCAAAAGCGCACATTTTTGGCGCCACTGCCGGGGAGTTGCCCTGTACCAAGCTCCAGTTTGCAGCTCGAGCTGCTGCGTGAAGTTTAATTTACACTGTAGGAAAGGCGTCTGTGTTGCTGTTGAGGTGTTTCTGTGGTTTTCAATCTCTGTTTCTGCAAGTTGTCTTCTGCATTTCTGTTTCTTTTGTTATTTTTTCGCTCCGTGTGTGGGCGCGCATTCTGTTATCTGGTTTTCTGCGTGTGAGGGGGGATTTCTGAATCCCTATAGACCTGTACTGTGTACGAACTGCACCGCGGCCAAGGCTGAACCCTAGATAGAAACCCTAGAAAACTTATCCCAAACAAAAAAAAAGGAGAAAATTAATTTTGAAAAAAAATTTAAAAAAATAAAATAAAAAAATTAAATTTTTTAAAAAAGAAAAAAACCAAACGTGTGGAGAGGAAAGATTTTTCATTTGGAGAAAAAAATTTTGAAAAGAAAGAACCCCAATTGACCCACGACCCCGGGCCCCGGGCCTCGATTTCGGTCTTTTGATATATATATATAGGAGAGTGAGCCTCCATAGCTTTCTTTCAAGTGAGAGCTTATGGGAAGTTGTGCCCTATATGTAGCCCACTCCCCAAGGAGTAAAGTGAGCATGTGGGATAAAGCCCTCACCCTTTCCTCCACAAGCAAATAGGCTTTCGCCCCTTCCCCCCTAAGGGAAACGGACTCCCTTCCCCCCTAAGGGAAACGGACTGTTTTGAGGACCATAGGAGCTCTGGATAGGCGAACACGGTGCTGTAAAGCACACTAGGACCCTTTGAACGATACGCTCGTTTCGAGCTATCACACGTCCTAGTCCAAGTTCGAGTGTAAGTAAGGGGGTCAAAAACGAGTTAAAAACAACCTAAAAACAAGTAAAAACGGGGTGCGAAACACCTAAGAAACCACTTGTGTGAGTTTCAAGGGTAGTTACCAACGCACGTAGGGTACCCACGTCGCATGCATCTACGTTTTGGTCGGTGCTAGAGCCTGAACCACTAGAAAGTGTTTCAGTTTACGCAGACTCACATCATCCCTCCACGTTGGCATATTGGCCTCGGCTGGAACCCAAGGGAGTGCAACCCAAGATCCACGAATAGTGGATAGTGACTCGTCCTCTGACTCAGAAGCCATGGAAGGGCACCCTACCAAGAACCCTGAGGAGACAAGCCAAAACATGTCAGCTTGGGCCCCACAACCCGGATCTAGCATGTTTAGTCGTCTAATAGAGACCTTTAGTAGAGCTACATGCTCTGAACATGCGACAAGCGAGTAAATGAAGAAGGTGGGGTAGTGGATTCGCCATTCACATCTCATGTAGACCCTACCCTCCCAAAGAGTGTCCATGTGGATATTCTACCCACTTCGTTTAATGAGGGCCCTACTGAGCTACCACATTCTGATGCTCTTCCTAAAGTAGAGGTCCCTAGAAGCCAATCCATAAGAAGTGACATTGCGTCCACTTCAAGAGAACCGTTTGGCACACCAAGTCTAGATGGGATATTTCTCAATGAAAATTGGAAATATGATCTACACACAGAGACTCTAACGGACCTATACACGGGTTACACATACCATGTGGGTTGGTTAGAAGTCCTACGATCTACATCTAGCGCCACTAATCTAGAAGAGCAACAACAAATGATATGTGAGATCATTCATAGAATTATCCAATTTGAGAGGCAAAATAGGGGAGTGAACCTAGTTTCCACTGGCCCTATGAGATTTTTGGATACGGGCAAGGCCAAACAACCAACCCTATCACAATTGGAGACTCCCTCGGTGAGTCCCATAGACCCTTCGTATGTTGTTTCGCCTGGAGTCTCAATGCAGGTTGAGCCCACGAGTAGTAACTTTAGCTTTCCAACCTTGGCTCAACTTTCCATTCAGGAATCCACAATGCCTACCCCAATGATGAGCATAGCGAAAAATGCACCTGTTACCGCTGTAGTTAGTACGACACCGCTACCTAGTGGAACAGTACCTACAACAGTGCGTGCCAGTGTGCCTATCAACCATATGTACCTATCGCTACTCATGCTCATGTAGCTCCTATGCCTCTTAGTATGCCAATGGCGTATGCTCCACGACCACCTTATCATAACCATTATCCAAGAGGAGCTAGGCCTAGCCACATATCATATCCTACGTCATTTGCCAACATACTCAGACTAACGCCAACTCCTATCAGCCAGGCTATCCCAGAAGTGCCTCCACCAGCTATGCCTGCTCACCTAGGTGATCTCACAGCGTTTGCTCAGACGATCGGACGATCTATTGCAGAAAACATGCAGGGTATGCCTGAGAGAGAATCTAGAAGCAAGGCAGTACAAGTGGCTAAGCTCACTCAGTGGTAACGAGGATGTTAGGAAGCACATTGAAGTTTTTGAACACGTGTGTGATTCCTTGGAAGAGCACAATGAGCTGCATAAGTGTAAAGCTTTAGGCTTAACCTTAAGTGGGAAGGCCGGAGATTGGTATCGAACCTTAAGGGTTGAAGAGCGCACTCACTACCCCACTCTCAAGAGATTGTTCTTGAAAGAATACATACGCGAGGGTGTGCTTTGGGGGGTAGCATCTCAACTCCAAAAAGCTGAACGCGAGGAAGGGGAGTCAGTGAGAGACTTTATAAGTCGATTGAAGCATCTAAATTCTCGCTGCACTCCCAATGAGCGCTTTAATAATAACCAACTGCTCGATAGATTCATCCAAGGATTGCACCACGAGGACATTTACAATGGCCTAGTCATTAGAGGTCTTACAACGTGGGAAGCAGTCACTGCCAATGCAATCCAGTTAGAAGACAACTTGATGATTGCAGGTAAAAAGGTGTCTTCAGAAACAAAATCCGTTAGTTCGCAAGTATCTGGGCACGAGCCAATGATGGTAAAACCTATTGCCAAGGAGCCCAAGATATCTGAAATGTCTGTGACCGACCTTACTAAGGCTCTCCAAGAATACTTTAGGGGTAATCGAGCTCCTCAGAATAGCCATATGTACCCAAGGAGAGAGCAACAATGGTGTTCGGTGTGCTTAGGACCACATAGCACGAGTGAATGTCCCACATTCAGAGTCAAATTCAATGGGAATTGCAATGCATGTGGTAAGTATGGCCATCAATCTAAAGATTGCCTAGTACTTAAGCGAATGTTGGCAAATCAGGCACCACTAGCCTGGTCAAACACACCTCAAGTACCCGCGCTAATGCCTGCACAACCTGTCGAGCAACCGTCACAGCACATAGTTCCAAGGATTCCGAATGTAGTCCAGTCTATGCCGTTACCACCGCCAGTGCTAGGACCAAAACCTCCACATCCAAGGATTACCCCTGTAAACCAAATGGGTTGTGAGTCACATAGTGCGTGTGGGGATTATGAAGAGGAGATAGACCCCACTGCTTCATATGGGATTGATACATTTGAAATGATTCCCCAGTACTACATGGAGGATCATTTCGGGCAAGTCAAGCCTGTATATCAAGCGGCTGATCTCGCCACAAGAGGGCAAAACCTTAATACCTTGGCGAGGAGACCACCTCTTCAATGCTACGAGTGTGGTGGACCGCATCGTGTAGCGGAGTGCCCTAATAGGCTACAGAAGATCGCTACTCAAATGCAACCAAATCAAGGGAGCACATCGGGAATGCCGGTACTTACATGTAATCGTTGTGGCATAGATCATTTGATCGCTCAATGTCCACATTTAATCCTAATGCACCCAAGATTACGCCATTGAATTTGGTTGAGGTCACCAACCAAGCACGAGGAACCACACCCGTTGTACCCGCGAATGTAGTTACACGGTCAATGCTTCAAAATCAAAACTACATTCTTGAGAAGAGAGGGATACTGCATCAATCGCTCAGGCAAAGAAAAAGAAAACACGACGAAAGAGATCGCTTAATGCCACGAGCTCCAAAGACTAACATAGGGACAGGAGACGACCCCGTGTATATGAATGATCCTGAAGATGATTCTGATTCAATAGAAACCATGGAGACCAAAGCCACTACTTTAAGGGAGGAATCCACTCGGGAGCTCAATGAAGGAGAATCAAGCGAGTACATAAATAAGGGAAAACAGAAGGAAACTTCCTCAGCCCCATAACCAAGTAAGTTAATGCCCTCTCGACCACCCAAACTGACTGAGACTCCCCACCAAGACAAGCCACGTGGGCCAAAAACCCTCAAGAAAAAGATTGGAACTTACCCAAACCCAGTTGAGGAGATTGAACAAGTGCAACACTTAAGGGGTTTGGTGGAAGAAACACAAAGAGAACTAGAGCCAAACCCGAGAAAAATCAAAATTCCAGACACAGTGTTTCCTACGCAAGTTCAGCCTCACTGGAACCATAAACCGTTAGCTATACCTAGTATCATTCGGGAAGAAAGTGAGGATAGGACATCCGGAAGTAGGCAAACACCCTTCTTGCTGGAAAGAATGTTTAGTGAGGGAATGCCTGACCCCATTGAAGAGGAAGTGATTCCATCTTCACCAGTCCCTAGTCAAGGGGCGATGTCTCGAAAAGTACTGTTGAATGTGTCTAAGCTAATGGATTTCATGTCCTCTGAAATCAGAACCACGATCATATCCAAATTATACGGAGATCCTGAGCTATTCTTAGCTCTTCGGGCATTTCTCAATGGAGAACTAAAGGCGGGGCTACCGCAATTTGCAAATATGGATAGAGCCGACACGCTTCAAGATGAGGAGGAACATTGGGATCTACAACCCAACCTAGATGAAAACTCGGTCGTGGAAATACCTGTTAACAAGTTGGGACAGTACTTTGAAGGGGACGAATCTAATGCAACCCTCCCCATTACTACCAAGGGGTTAACTCTAAAGGGAATCCTTGATGGTGGTGCTGGCGTGAGCATTGTGACTAAAAACTGTTGGGAATCTATGGGAAGACCTCACCTCGAAGTCACAAACATAGTGGTTAAGATGGCAAACGGAACTATTGCTAAGCCTATTGGAATGTTAAGGGACCTTAAAATCAAGGTTCTGGGGTACAAGGTAAGACATACCTTCATTGTAATGGATTTCTCCAAGCATCCTATGTCATATCAAATGATCTTAGGACGTCCTTTCATGAGGGAAGCACAAATGGTCCATGAGTACTGGTCGAAAAACCATGTCTACCTACAATTCCAGGACTCTGTCATTCGAGTTGATCTTGAGAATGTCGTGCAAATCCTTTAGGAAGCAAGGTTATCATTGATAATCGATCGGATACCACTATTCACTCTGCCCCATTAAGGTATTGCTATACATGCAAAAAAGAGACTGATGATGGGAAAGATTCTCCTTATATGGATGTCCTACCGGGTATGACTGAGTCGGATAACGTGGATTGGGTACACCTAGCGGCAACCATAGACACACGGGGGAATAGAGGCACAAGCTGGGTAACACCTGAGGGGCAAGATATGCCACCGTTAGTGCCAATAAACATGATAGGTGTTATGCACTTGACCCCTGATGGCGAGAAAGTGGCAAATTCCACCGACACTGAAAGTAGCGGACTCTGACCAATGCAACTCTGAGTATGAATCTCAAGAAGAAACTGACCCTGAGCCTGATGGAAAAAATGAATCAAATATTCACCCAAATGTGGAAGCAAGGTGCTCAAGGCCTAGGACAGTGACCTCCTGCAGTTCATCCGAAAGTGAGGGGGACACAAGTGAAGATCGACCAAGTGAGTCCGAATCTGATAGAAACAAAAATCAAAAACTTGGTAAGAAGAAAACGAGACATAAGCGCCAACGCTATCGGAATGGCTTAGTTATGTAGGAGCCATTGATGCTTGATGCTCATCGGGAGATAGCGGGGGAAAATACCTCCAAAGTGTCATGTGGTGTATTCCGCAACCTCATGACGTCGCCCAATTAGAAATCGAAGAGAAGCCGAAACTAAGTCGTACTGCAAGAAGGCGGCAAAACCAAGAGTTGGCTTAGCAACAAAAGGAAGCGGAATTGAAAGAAAAAAGCCTAGCACAACAAGAACCAGTACACCCCGCACCCGAGCATTTCAAATCATTCACCACCACAGGGGAAAGTAAAGTGGTCTACACAAAAGCCCAACGAACGCCTACCAATGGGAGTAGCGGTGTCTACGATGGCCCTGCAGGGGTAGTTAAGGAGATAGACTTAGCAGATCCGGGTGAGGAGTCTAAACCAGTTTTTATTGCTCAAGACCTCACCAAGGCGGAAGAAGCTGCACTTACGAAGCTTCTTAAGGAATTCAAGGACATATTTGCTTGGACATATCATGATATGAAGGGTGTTCCACCCTCGGTGGTGCAACACACAATTCCAATGATTAGCACTGCTAAACCAGTCCAGCAACGTCCCTACCCAATGAATCCTAATAGAATAATCCAGAATTCTACAAATTGCAAACCGTAAACAAAAGATCTTCAACCTATAATGAGCACTGTATAGTGGTACTACACTATCACTCCTAGTGGTTACAATATATTAACACAGATACAACAACACCAAAAATACTATAAACAAGTGCAAAAATTACCTGCACACCAATTCTAAAATTTTACACTGAACTTCACACGGACCAAAAACCAACACTTCTACTACACAGTGTTTGCGAAAGTTTACAGAAGCAAAACGGTTCCTGAAATGTAAATCTGGCCACAAACCTGCACAGTTAACATAGTTGATTGCACAATATATATTCTTTTTCCTCCACTTAGAAGGATTCCTTGATCTGACACAATTGAAATCACGTCCAAGCTATAGCTGTAGGCAGCTTCTTGCAATGGTGTTGCACCAAAAACAAAGAAGGTAAGAGAACAAGTTGCTCCATGTACCGCTTTCTTTGCTACCTCTTGAGCTCTTCATGTGAGTTAATTCTCTAATATAATTTTAGTAGAGCTACACGCTCTGAGCATGTGACAAGCGAAGTAAATGAAGAAGGAGGGGTAGTAGATTCACCATTCACAACTTATGTAGACCCTACCCTCCCAAAGAGTGTCCATGTGGATATTCTACCCACTTCGTTTAATGAGGGCCCTATTGAGCTACCACCTTCCGATGCTCTTCCTAAAGTAGAGGCTCCTAGAAGCCAATCCATAAGAAGTGACATTGCATCCACTTCAAGAGAACAAGTTTCCTCATAATCAATGCCATATGTCTGTGCATATCCTTTGGCTACCAATCTAGCCTTGTACCTGTTTATGCTTCCATCACTGTTATGTTTAACTTTGTACACGCATCCAATGGCTTTCTTGCCTTTAGGCAATTGCACTAAATCCCAAGTTTCATTTCCATATAGTGCATCCATCTCCTCATCCATAGCTTTCTCCCAACACACATTTCCAACTGCCTCATCAATGCATGTGGGCTCAACAACCTGCACAACTTTTGCCATATATGCATAGTGATGTGCCACATAACCATCATATGTAAATCTCTGCACAGGGTTCTTCACTCTCCCTGATCTTCGCAGCTTTTCATTCATGGCTTCCATAGCCTTCTTTACACCAGTGTTCTCATAGAAGCTGGGATCCCAAGCTCCTCATCAAGGCTCATATCTGAGCCATTAGACTCTCCATCAACATGAGAATGCCCTGCAGAAATGTCAGGCATACCAAGGGGCTCAACCACTTTCTCTTTTCCTTTACGTGATGTACTAATCACATTTGCAGGACTGGTATTATGACGTAGCCTGCCACTCCATGGTCTATCAACAGACCCACTAGATGAGGACTCTCCTGGTCCACTCAAAGACTGTGATTGCTGACCTGCATTCTGTGCAACCACACTTCCACTCACATCAGCACATCAGCCCCAACAGCTTCTTTTTCAGCTGCATACCAGCTGCTCATCTCATCAAAGACAACATCCTTGCTTACCCTCAACTCAAGTGTAGTAGGGTTATATCACCTGTATCCCTTTTGCTCAAGGGAATATCCAATAAACACACATTTTTCACCTTTCGGATCCAGCTTAGTTCTCAGCTCATCTGGCACATGCACATATGCAATGCATCCAAAGACTTTCATATGAGACAAATCTGGTTTTCTACCAGTAAACCTCTCCTCTGGAGTTACATCATGTATGGCTACAGTTGGAGTCCTGTTCATGATGTATACTGCTGTAGAAATAGCCTCAGCCCAATAGCAATGCGGTATATTCTTCTCTTCCATCAATGCTCGCGCAATCTCAGCAATGTGCTTGTTTTTCCGCTCAGCAACTCCATTTTGCTGCGGAGTGTATCTGCATGTATACTGTCTCCGAATACCATTCTTCTTCAAATATTCAAAGAACTTATTGGAGAAGTACTCTCCCCCTCCGTCTGACCTTAGGCACTTTACATATTTCCCTGTTTGCTTTTCAACCAAAACTCTGAAATTCTGAAAGTGAGTGAACACCTCACTCTTCTCCTTCATGAAATATTCCCACACTTTCCTTGTGTGGTCATCAATGAAAGTCACATAATACCTGCAGCCTCCCATAGATATGGTCTTCGTAGGACCCCATACATCTGAATGCACAACATCTGCTCACATATCTGTTACGTGGAAACACATGCTTTGTTTGCTTCCCAAATTGGCATGCTTCACAGATTTTATGCATACCTTCCACTTTAAATTTTGGCAGCCCTGTCACAATTCCTTTTGTCTGCATAGACTGAACAATATCTGCACATTCACATGTCCAATTCTTTTATGCCATATGTCTGTGTCTGCAACAATTTCTAAACCATTTGCAAACATCGTAGCACTCATCTCAGGCATGTCTACATCCAACGTAAACATTCTGCCCACTCTGTTGCCTTTTGCAACCAACCTGCACTTGTCTTTAAAATCTTCAACATAACATCCATCAGGGTTAAACCGAACCTGCAAACCCTGCTCAATCATCTGGCCAACTGAAACCAGATTCTTTGTTATGTTCGGTACATGAAGTACATCTACAAGGTACTTCACTTTGCCATCCTGCATAGACAATGGCACATCTCCAACGTGGGCAATTGGATGAGCAGTGTCATCCCCTGTTTCCACAAAACCTGGTCTTTCAGGGTTTTTCATCTCCTTGAACCACTCCCCATGACTCGTCATGTGGTTCGAAGCACCTGAATCCACGTACCATACATTATCTTTTTGTGCTGCATCAACATTTTTAGACATGGCATTCACGACATGCTGCATAACAAACAACCTTTCATTATCCTCATTATTTCTGCTTGAGGATGCATAGTTGTTTTGCTACACTTTCCCATTTTGCATGTCAGCCTGCTTCTTATAACATTCTGCCTGCACATGACCAGGCTTACCACAATTTAGCATTCACGTGCATCATTATATTGCCTTTGCCAATTTCCACGGCCTCTTTTACTCCCCCTGCCTCTGAATTTGCCTCTTCCACCTACGTGTTGTTGTTGTTGTTGTTGATTCTGGGACTGTTGTTGTTGCTGCTGCTGCTGCTGCTGGCCATAATTCTGATTACCTGTTCGACCACCTCCTTGACCGCGTCCACGGCCTCCTCTACCTCGTCCTCTTCCTGAACTTGTGTAGAAGGCCTGTTGCTCTGAACTGTTTTTTCTTTGTGAAGACTGTTGGTCTTCACCCAAGCTCTTCTCTTCGTTGATAATCAGCATAGACACCAAATCTGTAAAGTTGGGAATATTTTCTGGAGTCTGAATAGACATCTTGAATGCCTTGTATTGTGGCCCAAGACCACGTAGACAGACTTCCACCTTGTCATCATCATCTACTGACACACCAATAGATGCAAGGGATTCCACAATCCCTTTATCTTCAGTGCATAGTCATTCACAGACATGCTCTTTTTCTCCACAGTATGAAGTTCATTCTTCAACTGTATCTTATGTGCCTTGGTATTTGTTTCATAGAGCTTTACCAAGGTGTCCCACGCCTCCTTGGGAGACTTGGCATCTTGAATGTGGCCTATCATGGTGTCCTGTATACTAATGGATAGCCAATACATAACCTTCCTGGCTCCTTGGTTCCAGTCTTTAAATTCTTTCATATCTCCAGCAGTCGGATTTATATCCGGTATCTCCGGTGCCTCTTCATGCTCACCTTCTATGTAGTCCCAATAGCCTTTTCCCATCAAGAAATTCGTCAACCTGAACCTCCAAGCATGGAAGTTATTCTTATCCAGCTTCTCAGCCACAATCTGTGTTATGCCATCATTAGACATCTTGCCAAACACACAATTTGACCAGAAACTGCACTCTAGTTTTTCTGCACAAACTGCTGTATTTTTTGCATAGCTGTACTGTAGTACTCTCAAATGTCACAACCAGTGACTTCAATGTGCAACATACACCCAATGGCAACTGTAGACCTCTTTGCAGCACCCACAGTGTCTGCACAGTCAATCTGTCTTCCTGCAGTTCTTAAAACAGAGTTTTGCAGAGAATCGATGACTTACCCGCAGTGCTCGAAATCGCCTGCTTTCTAAAAAACGGAGGTCCAGACGCGCCCGAAACGCGTTTTCGACCCGGAAATCTCAGTCGATAGGACTATATAGTTGCCCTATAGCTTTACTCCCGCGAAGAAAGCTCCTCAATCAGAGACCGTTTGCCGGTGCCTCCCTTAGAGCTCCCGACAAGGGTGTAGTCACCAACACAATAGGGAAGAGTAGTTGAAGCTCTTACCCTCGTACCGCTTCTTGTGGTTCTCTTGCTTGCAGCTCAGCCCTTAGCACGAACCGGCTCTGATACCATGAAAAGATGCAGGGGGAAAGAGAGCTTGAGCTCTTGCAAGCACACACACACACTCACAAAACCCTAATAGAGAACACACAAGGTGAGAGGCTGAAAATCTTCTTCTTCTCTACTCAACACTCAACACTCAACACACCATATACAAGATAAGAGTACACATAATATGAAAGGTACTCAACCAATACATACACGGGTTCTCTATAGTGTGAACCCGACTAAATGAGCTGGCGCTATAACTATGCCAGTCTCTAGAGTGGCTGTCACACAGCCTGTCATCCCACTGGCCGCATATCACCCAAGATCTCACCAACCATGCCAGTGGTGTAAGTGTGGGGCCTATCCCCCAGGCGGGTCATCATCAGTGTCCACCGCCTCACTAGACGAGCTCGATATCTTAATACTCTACAATTGGATGTGGCCACAAGGGTCATAAAAAGCTATCTGCCCACATCACAACCTATGACCCGCTGGACAAATTGGTTCCAAGAGGCTACAACATCATTGCAAATAATATGATCTACCCAAGGAAAGGGGGAGCATGTACTCGACATTCTAATGCTTCCTCCTTAACCTTCTCCCCTGACCATGTAATTGCCAAATTCAAGGGGATGTATATATATAGCTTCATACATTAAAAAAAAAACAAAGAAAAGAAAAACCAAAAATAGTAAAAAGAGCAAGAGCACAAAAAGAGGAGAAATATCCGTATACAATCAAGAACTAAATTGACCTGTCACAAACCTACTGATGCTATATCTGTGTTTGCAGATATGGCAGATGCACGATCATCATACACTTCATCCACTCCCACCTTTGGTGAGAGGTATCATCTGTACCTTTCTCAGATATTTCACATGTGCTATCCTGTTAATTGAAACTGAATGGGATCATATAGATGTACTAGCCAGAGAGGAAAATGTTGAGGAATTAGAATGGCTAATTCGCCTATTGACCATGACTGACCCCTACTCCGTAGAGGAAATATCCCTGATAGCCCAATGCTTTCCTTTTCCACAAGATGACTATCCTCGCATGGTTACATTCTTGATGAGTTTATGTGGATGGGAAAATGAAAAAGAAATATCTGACCATGATGAATGGACGGATGAAACTCATTGCACTACTGAGGTTGACTTTATTTATTTGGATGATGCAGATAGAGGCTTAGCCTTAGGGCTAGAGCCAGGACTCTACAACATCCTCCTACCGTATCCTCAGTAGTAGTGTGGTGATTGGTAGGTAGGTTAGTGTTTTCAAGTTTTTTCTAGTTTGGATTCCTTTAACAAGTCTTTAATTTTTCACACTGATGTGCCTCTCGAGGTATAGTGCTTGTTAGTTGATTGTACAGGTTAAAAAGTTTGAGGTGGGTTCGCTTTCAAGTCCTGAGACTGCCGCAACGTTCATCAAAATATATCTACATCAAATTGCAAGCTGTCTTGTCAAATCAAGAAGATCTCCAATTTCAGGTGTAATTCTTCCATGCCCACTCTCTTTAATTTTTTACTGTTCAATTAATTGCATGAACTATAATGCATGACCACATGGAAATTGTCAATGTACTACTTAGTTTTTGAAGTTGCCTGACATGCTAGTGTGAATCATTAATGAGTTTAACCTTATTGGATATATTCTTGAGAATGCATGCAGTCTTTAGTTAACCTTGGAATACGATTGTCTTAGGATCAAACCATCTTAGTTTTTGAAGTTGCCTGACATGCTAGTGTGAATCATTAATGAGTTTAACCTTATTGGATATATTCTTGAGAATGCATGCAGTCTTTAGTTAACCTTGGAATACGATTGTCTTAGGTCTAGGATCAAACCATCTTAATGTTTGACACCTGGCCATGTGTGTGTTGACCTCTAGGACATAGCTTTTACCCCTTTGTCGAAAGGATGCAAGACAAATTATAGTTCAGGAGCGAAGATCAAAAGAAATAATTTTTTTTAAAAAAAAAGCCTACAATAAATGGCAATACAAGTCTATGATGTGCTTTAATGTTGGCCTATCGCCTTATTGATACTTGGTAGGCGAGGAGTACTCTACTCCAAACCGATGCCTTGGTTGGTAGGGGGTAGCCTTGTCTAAGGTGAACTAATAGATTCTTGGAGAATGCTTTGTGTTAAACATGGTACCAAGATCGATGTTAGTTTTACCTTAGGAAGGTTGCCATTGTGTTTCAAAATTGTCACGTCCATAAGAAATAAAGGCAAAAGGCTCCTGTAACTCTGATGTTTCCTGTGTCCCTAGGCTCGTGGTATTAACTTGTTCTTAGAGTAGACACAGTGTGGTCATCTGTTTATTTATTAAGCTTGGTTATTTTCCTTGACTTAGGCCAATTATAAACCTTGATTAACCTTTGACACCTTGCTAACTCTTGATTTACTTTCAATAATTTTAAACTCCTGTTAATTTGCTACACTAGCTCATTCATGTGACCCTTAAACTAAGTTCTCATAGCAGCTTCCATTGTGGTCTAACATGCTTGAATTTATACACTTTATATCTTTTGAATTCCAGCATACTTTCACTCTACTTCCCTGTTTTGCAGACGGTCTACCACAACAATCCTATCGAGCTTACCATACCATAGCTTCCGAGGACGGAATCTACATCAGGAAGGGGGGCATGTTAACCTATGACGGACATTCAGACGTACTATGTTTTACGTCATTAATTTAAATATTGTGAGTCATGGACCGGGCTTGTCGGCACCATATGTTAAGGATGAAGGGATTGGGTGATCGATGAGAGGCGCACCTTGAATATCAGTAGGATAAGGGTTAGGATCGGCCGGCCATGTATGGGCGCCCAAGTGTGAACGGCCAAGTCACCTATAAGAGTCAAATGTAACCCTAAAATCCTCATTCTCATGTGTTGTGAATACAAGAGTGCTCTTGCCTTATCTCTTTGGTCTCCTTATCCTGCGTGTGAGAGAGAGAGAGAGAGTGAGTGAGAGAGCGATCGAGCACTGTGTAGCGGCACGACGGCGGAGAGGCGGTAGAGCAGCGACGGCGGCTCCTTCTTCACTGCGACGTAGGAATCCTTCAAGGCGGTGGTTGAGCGGTGAGTGACACACCCTTTGGCATTTTGTTTGAGCTTGCTTTCCTTGTTGTATGCTTGCAGCCATTCGTGGCTCGCATACGGTGTCTGGCAAGTCCCCAGCTATGACCTGTGCGGCAAAAGCGCACAAAGAGGAGTGGGCCTTCTAGTGATAAGGTGGAAACTATGTCTCATTGACTAGGGTACATGATGGAGAATAGATATCATATGCAAAGAGGAAAGCCATGGAAAATTAGGTTTGAGAATGAAGCTGCAAGCAATGGAACTACAATTAAAGGGAATAGATGAATTAATCCTTAGAATCCAATATGAAATGTTGCATATGCAAATGGCATCAGCAATAGGATAATGGGCTCTAACTCCTATAATCCCCTCTGTTGTTTAGGTAGTTGTAAATTGTGCTCTCTGGGCGTAATACAAAGAATTCCATCCAATTCCAAACTGAAGTGCCTAGTGTGAAAGATAAAGTGAAACTAATATATTTAGAAGTTCTCAAGAGGGGTGAAATCTCCATGTTTCTACTTGAAGAGATGGCATCCTAAGTTTGGAGGTCCAAATCCCCAAATGATGTGGTTCTGCCCTGATAATGTCATGCACACATGGCACATTGTTCCTAATATTGTGTACAACGCTGAATTTCCAGAGGTGTGGAAGGTGGATGTAGGGACAAATATCACACATTTGGAGATAGACATACTAATAAATGTTGGTTTCAAGCTACAAATGCTGTCAACCTATACCCCAACAACAATGAGTGTGGCTTCTATACCAAGGAACATCTCAACCATTAGCACCGCAACACCAATAAATGTGGCTTTTGGAACAAGGGACATCCCAATAATTGGTAGTGAAGGAACTCAATCTTTTGATGAGCAACATCCCAATCATTGATAGTAACTCAATCTTTTGAGGAGCATCCACCTCATCCAAGTGCAACAAGATCGTCTAAGTGGAGACATGGGATATCTAAGGAGGCATCAGAGAGAATAACAAGTTTAGAGACAATGCATGCAATTGTGATTAGGGAGAGGAGAATTAAATCTCTCCAACATTGTCTATTCGAATCAGTAACAAACAATGGAGGAAATTATGATGTGCATATCAACACCACAGAGCCAATGGGCACCTACCTTGATTTCTAAAAGAGAGAGAGAGAGAGATTGGTGGAAAACCATACTTGGAGCTTCCAAGAATTTATATTTCATTTTTATCTCTATGTTGGGATTACATGAAAATGAGGTTAACCACATATTGGTTAACACATTCCTATGACAACTATGTTTACACACTTATGTAATGGGCATCGCTAATATATTGTAAATCTCATCATTTGATCAAGGAAACACCCTAACGACACTCCCAAGTATTGAGCTTCGAAGGACAGACAAGAGGGTCTTGGTCAGTTGGCCAAACCATAGAGAAAAGCCTTGTGACTGTTTTTTGGGCGTCTCAGGTCACTTACTCTCGGGCGGCATAGTGGGAAAAGGCTTAGAACTATAAAAGCCAATTTCTCTTGTTTGTAACTCATTCTCCCATTTGTACAATATTAGGTTACCAACGCGTTTGTCTTCCGTGGAGATTTCACACGATCTTTGCAAGAGAGGTTGCATCACCCATTGGATTAGAGCAACTGCCTGGGTGTGATAATGAGTGCGGGAGGACGACGATGTGATGAGCAGCTACAATGGAGCTCTTGAGCATTTCTCAAGCTCAGCGACCGGATAGGCCACTTTCCACAACACATTAGGGTGAGCTTAACATCTTTGGTGCCGCTATCGAGGAGAGCTGCTTCGAATCTGATGGAGTCTCCTAGCCTGGTGCCAGGTAAGCTCTTTGGCAGGTAATTTTTTTGTTTTTTGATATATTTTGATATTTTATATGGATATTTTTATGTTTTTGTTGTGATTTATTCATAGCTTTATGTTTAGAGTAGGATTACTACAAGTTTGAGTGAAAAAACTTGGGATTTGGGTGAGGTGTCTAGAGAGCCTAATCAAGAGGGATTTTGCTTAAATCTAGACTATTTTTCTTAATTTTTAGCTTAATCTTGTTCCTTTTCCTCAATTACTTTGCATAAGTAGGTTAGCAATGTTAGATAGAACCCTAATCTATAAAAATAACCTTAAAAAACCATAAATTGTCTCTTACTTTTCACTGATTTTCACTAATCTACTGGGTTATTGTGTTTAGTGACGATGAACTTAAAGAGAGTGAAAAATCAAAAAAATGAGCCTACTAATTGGAATGGCATTATTGTTCTAAACACTTGCCTTGATCCAAATCCATGTTTAGTCCACTCCCATTAGGCCTTAATTAGCAAGAGTTAGCACTAATTAGGTCTCATTTGTCTAATTTCCCCCCTTTAGAGTGGGTTAATTAGAGACCTAATTAGTGAGATTAATTAAGAGTGATCACATCATTAGGTTAGACTAAACATTGCTAATCCACCTATCAAATTCCCATCCCTAAACTCCTCACCATCAGGAAGTAAGTAGAGAGCAAAGAAGATGATTAAATGGTGATTAATAGTGGGATTAAGAAGAAATAATCTTTAGTTAAGTTAGAGTGCCTCTAAATTAGTCAAAATCCACTAATTTAGAGGCAACCTCTAACTTTAGCCTTTTTCCACCTACCTTGCATTAATGAGGGGATCTTAGTTGTCCCCCACTCACTTCCCTCCAATTTGAAATTCAAATTTCAAACTTGCCACCCACGACCATTCACACCTAAGGCCATGGCCATATGCTCGTAAGCATAGGACGTACCTTCACGGGAAAAAAAAACAATTTTTTTAAAACCATAGTCGTACCTTCCTAAGCGTATGGCTGTACCAACCTAAAGCCTACGAGCAAACCTTCTTAAGTGTACGGACGTATTGACCAAAAAGAAATTTTTTTCTAAAACAATTTGCCCACGGTCATACCTTCCTAAGCATACGGACACGTACCAATCTAAAGCATATGATTGTACCAACCTTTAAAAGCGTACAAACATTTTGCCCCAAAAAAAATTTCGAAAAAAACTCTGTCCACCACGATCATACCTTCCTAAGCGTACGACTGTACCAACTTAAAATGTATGGGTGTACCTTCTTACGCGCACGGCCATCCCAACCTAAAGCAAACAGGCATACCTTCCTAAGTGTACAGACATACCATTCCCAAATTTAAAAAAAAAACAATTTCCACGGTTGTACCTTCCTAAGTGTATGGCCGTACCTTCCTAAGTGTATTGTCGTACCTTCCTAAAGCGTATGCGATACCTTTCTAAGCGTACAATCGTACCTAAAGCGTACGGATGTACCTTCTTAATTGTACAACCGTACCATCCTGAAAGTTTTTTTCCCAAAAAAATTACCACAATTGTAAGGCCACGAACGTACCTTCCTAAAGTGTATGTGCATATGCTTCTAAGCGTATGGGCGTACCATCTTGAAAAAAACTTTTTTGTAAATGTTTTTTGCCCGATCGTATCTTCCTAAATCGTACGAGCATACGTTTCTAAGCGTATGGACGTACCGTCTCCCCAAAAAATATCTCGAAATTATTTTTTCAAAATTTTCAAAATTTCCAAATCTTTAGTGGTGCTTATGGTCTACCTCCCCGACTCACTAGGGTCGTTTTTACATGCATATCACGCCTCAAAAGACCATTTTTACCTTAAGGATTTGTTTTGCGAAGAGAGGGGAAAATTGAGTGACAATAGATTATTTCCTCTTAGGCTTCCATAATCCAAGGCTTCACGACCACATGTTGGTCAAGGATCCCTCCACCTTTGATCAGGCCTGCAAATGGGGATCTTTCTCAATGACAACATGCGAGAAAGCTATTCCAGTAAATTGGCCACCGTGCCAATGACAACACCCAAAAAATTCTTTTGTAACATTACCTTCCTCTCCTCCTGGGCACCAAGCCTTACTGGTGGCACCACCCCCAACTAACTACTCACACATAGCACCTTCTCTAGTGCCCATCTTTCCATTCTAACTGTTGCCTCTCCAAGAAAACCCCATTTCTCATGGAAAGATTCCAACCAGGTCCATTGTTAAACCCCTGGAGCCCATGCGCTCCGCCATCCCTAAGGCACCTGTAACATCTCATCTCCCTTTGCCAGTGCCTCCCATGGACCCTAAACTAATTGTGAACACTATAGGTGCACCCGCCCCAGCAGGCAGGGAAACCACCTCTTCTGTGTTTCCTTTGCCAAGGACCCCATAGAGTGGCTGAATGCCCTCAAAAGAAGCACCTACCAGTGGCACCACAATGTCATGTTTGTGGAATCAACCATTACTTCAAGGATTTTTCTTTGCAATCAGTTTCTCACTCCATAGTCGAAGGCATGCCCTCCCTCAACTTGTTGAGTGTTCAACATGGGAAGATATACATTGTCCCATTGAATGTCGTCATAGGATTGTCGGCCAATCTAAAGAAGGCCACATCCAAAAAAAAGAAACAATGCTCTAAGCACATTCACAAGGGTGACGATCGGGTGAGCATTCACACTGGCTCAACAAAGACCACTCCTACTGCGAGAGCGATGATCTTGGCCCACGAGTGCCTCCTAATCCTCTAGTGCCTATTTCACAAGAGAAAAAGTCCAACTCCCACGTTCACATCAAACAATTCGATGCGAATAATGACACAGAGTTTGACAGAGAGTCACGAGGTGCCCACACAAGATTTTCTGAGGTCTTTTACCCTCATATGGCACTCAAATCTCAACCTCAACCCCCATCAAATAAAGACCAAATTAAACTGCCATATACTATCGTTGGTCCACCTTATGAGATCAAGGCCTCGCACCGGTGTGGAAGTTCCTCATCAACATGACCTGGCTGACCTCTCAGCCTTCCTTTCCTCCCAAATCCAAATGCCCGTTGAAACCTTGTTAAAAGGTAGTCCAAATTTATGGAATGACCTTAGGGATTGGATGGAACGAAAACTATAGGATTCTGTGGAGGAGTGGGCTAACTCAAATTCCTCGGATGAATCTGAGCCCCATCATCTTGAACTACTCCATCACCACAACCCACAACCCAAAGGTGCACCAACAATTCGAGTAAATGCGCTAGGACACTACTTTGAAGGTGATGACACAAGCGTAGCCGTGCTGCCCATCTCCTACTACAGACATGTGGGAGTTGGGTCCATAGCACTACAAGTGCAATCAACTCTGCTAACAACACATCTACCCTCAAGCTTCCACACACGACAATGTAACGTTGATCCTTTGGGCTGGGGAGTGCATTAATCTGATCACCTTCCCATACCAATTGCTTCCACAAAGGGTACTCTCTCACCCCCAACAATAACTGGTAAACCTGCCCCCATACTACCACCAAAACTAAACCCACACCAAGAATATGGATTGGACTCCCGACGCCGACAATGGCCTACAATGGTTGGCAAGACCACATATATCTTATGGTATATACCAATCTCATATTCTTGGAGGTGTGAAAAACTCTTGGAAAACCCACACTAACAAAAGAACACACTTACATTCAAATATCACATGAAATGCATCTAATGAGTGTTGGGTATTTCATTCCTAAAATTTCTATTGGAAATAACCAGTTAGAGTGTAGATTTCATGTCATAGATGCAAGTGCACTCCAAGACTGTGTAATCATTAGAAAAGAGTGGATTGATGCCACTCACTACCAAATCAATTGGCATGAAGAAACAGTCACCATGGAAATCAATTGGCGTGAAGAAACAGTCACCATGGAAATCAATGGAAAAAAGGTCACAGTCCTCTTGTGTCCCTAAGAGGAAATCATCTACACACCCTCACCCTTGACTGCCCTTCCCCCTCACACCCCATCCTCATCACCAAAAATCTCCCCTATTCCCGCACCACCTGTTAAAATCCTAAGATCTTGTGTGCTTTTGCCGCACAGGTCGTAGTAGCTGGGGACTTGCTGGACACCGTATGCGAGCCACGAATGGCTGTAAGCATACAACCAGGGAAGGAAGCTCAAACAGAATGCAAAGGGTGTGTCACTCACCGCTCAACTGCCGCCTTGAAGGATTCCCGCGTCGTAGCAGTGAAGAAGGAGCCGCCGTCGCCGCTCTACCGCCTCTCCGCCGCAGCTCTACCCCCTACCAACCAAGGCATCGGTCTGGAGTAGAATACTCCTCGCCTACCAAGTATCAATAAGGCGATACGCCAACATTAAAGCACATCATAGACTTGTATTGCCATTTATTATAGGCTTTTTTAAAAAAAAAATCTATTTCTTTTGATCTTTGCTCTTGAACCATAATTTGTCTTGCATCCTTTCGACAAAGGGGTAATAGCTATGTCCTAGAGGTCAACACACACATGGCCAGGTGTCAAACATTAAGATGGTTTGACCCTAGACCTAAGACAATCGTATTCCAAGGTTAACTAAAGACGTCATGCTGCCTAGGAATATTTCCAATAAAGTTAAGCTCATTAATGATGTACACTAGCATGCAAGCAACTTCAAAAACTAAGTAGTACATTGACAATTTCCATGTGGTCATGCATTATAGTTTATGCAATTAATTGAACAGTAAAAACGAAAGAGAGTGGGTATGGAAGAATTACACCTGTAATTGGAGATCTCCTTGATTTGACGAGACAGCTTGCAATTTGATGTAGATATATTTTGATGAACGTTGCGGCAGTCTCAGGACTTGAAAGCGAACCCACCTCAAACTTTTCAACCTGTACAATCAACTAACAAGCACTATACCTCGAGAGGCACATCAGTGTGAAAATTTCAAGACTTGTTTAAGGAATCTAAACTAGAAAAAACTTGAAAACACTAACCTACCTACCAGTCACCACACTACTACTGAGGATACGGTAAGAGGATGTTGTAGAGTCCTGGCTCTAGCCCTAAGGCTAAGCCTCTATCCGCATCATCCAAATAAATAAAGTCAACCTCAGTAGTGTCATGAGTTTCATCCGTCCATTCATCATTATCAGATATTTCCTTTTCATTTTCCCATCCACATAAACTCATAAAAAATGTAACCATGCGAGGATCGTCATCTTGTGGAAAAGGAAAGCATTGGGCTATCGGGGATATGTCCTCTACGGAGTAGGGGTCAGTCATGGTCAATAGGCGAATTAGCCATTCTAATTCCTCAACATTTTCCTGCAACATTTTCCTCTCTGGCTCTAGTACATCTATATGATCCCATTTAGTTTCAATTACAAGATAGCACATGTGGAATATTTGAGAAAGGTACAGATGATACCTCTCACCAAAGGTAGGAGTGGATGAAGTGTATGATGATCGGGCATCTGCCATATCTGCAAACACAGATATAGCATCAGTAGGTTTATGAGACAGGTCAATCTAGTTCTTGATTGTATACGGATATTTCTCTTGTTTTTGTGCTCTTGCTCTTTTTACTATTTTTTGTTTTTCTTTTCATTATTTTTTTTAAAAAAAAAATGTATGAAGCTATATATATACATCCCCTTGAATTTGGCAATTACATGGTCAAGGTAGAAGGTTAAGGAGGAAGCATTAGAATGTCGAGCGTGAGTACATGCTCCCCCTTTCCTTGGGTAGATCATATTATTTGCAATGATGTTGCAGCCTCTTGGAACCAATTTGTCCAGCGGGTCATAGGTTGTGATGTGGGCAGATAGCTTTTTATGACCCTTGTGGCCACATCCAATTGCAGAGATGGTAGTGTACGCTCCCATTGACGAATGGAGGAAATGGTTTTCGACGATACTATTACAAGGGGAGACGCAGACTCATCGGTTTTTTGTTGGGTGTTGACAAGAGTAGGTGTAGAGCATGTAGAAACTTCTGTATGAGTGTGTGCCTAGCATGAGGAGCTAGAAGCTTCATGTGGCTCCCCCCTTCCTGAGCTAGGTGGTAATGATCGATATCGTTTGGGAATCCAAACTAACTCTGGAAGAAGTGGTGCGGAGCACTCTATTACCTTTCCCTTACCACGGTCTTGAATTGTCATTGGGGTGGCAACAATTGGTTTGCAAGGTTTTACAGGTGATGTAGAGGGATTCAACTTATGTTTAGGGACCCAAATCTGGTCATTCCCCTCGTAGTACCCTTGGGCTACTAATAATTTTTTAGGGATCCATCGTGATGTTACATTGCCCTTTCTCGGGTGGGTAGCTGTTTTCTTCCTACGAGGCTTCTTGGTGGCTGAACGAGATTGAGCAGGGGAGGTAGCTGTTAACGAAGCTTTTGGGACCCATTTGTATATACTCTTTGGCATAGTAAGCGGAGCTTTAGAGACCACCCTGCATGTTTCCACTCTCTTGGCGTTGAAGCGTTAGAGGAATGGCAAACAATCAAAGATGGCTTTGCCACTGGACTTTGTGAATTTTCATTATCTAATATTTGAGTGGATGACTTAGGTGCGGGATTTTGAGCAGTCAGACCTAGTGTTGGTTCTTGCGTCGTGACTCGTTTGGTTGCCCAATCGATATTGCATTTGGTGGCCATCATCCATTTGCGCCCTAAGTTTACAGTCCTTCCATTGTACCAGCAGGCATAACCAAAAAGCTTTGAATTATGGTTCCCTTGTCATAAGCAACCGGAGTGTGTAGAATTCTTGAGACAGGGGTTTTCTTCTTGTTGATTCCTTGAAGTTGGATAGAACTCTTGGATAAAGGTGGTTTTCCTAGTTGACACCACACGCCATATGATAGCAAATTGTGTTGAGCTCCTGTATCCAATAATGCATTATACAGCACCTCCTCGTAAGGACTCTATAACTCAATTGGGTATCTTAGAGGTGGGTCAGATTCCAGTGAATCCTCGTCTGCCTCCTCGAAAAATGCTTGTGTAATCCCCAAGTTGGCTTCTCATTGTCGCCTAGCACGCTGTTGATGTTCTTTGGCTTCGACTCTCGCTTGTATCTTTTTAAGCTCAGCTTGTTCTTTAGCTGCCTTCTTTTGATGGATTGCATGTAACTCCTCCTGGCTCAGGGGGTCATAGTATCTTTTGAATTTACTCCCATTAAGGAATCCAATGGTTTCAACTCCGTCGAGAGTCTCCACTCTGATGGTACCTTGCGGGGTAATTTCACATACTCTATATGGTCCCTTACCAGCATATTTGAGCTTCTTCTTTTCGTTTCGCACTCCATACATCAAGACTTTATCCCCAACCTTGATGTCCTTGTCCTTTAGATGGCGATCAAACCATTTTTTCCTTCTATCCTTCTCCACAAGGGCATTGTATACAGCCAATTGTCTTTCTTCATTTAGCCACTCAAGGATATATAGATGCTCTACTAAGGGATTACCATCCCAACCCTCTTGAGTAGCAACACGAAGACTAGGAATGACAAATTCCTACGGCATGACTTCTTCTTGGCCATATACCATTTTGAATGGTGTGCAATTAATAGCCACTTTGTACGCAGTACGATAGGCCCATAAAGCTGTCGTAAGCTTTAGATCCCAATCCGTGCGATGAGCTTCAACTATCTTTGTCAAAATAGAGATTAAAGTCTTGTTGGTACTCTCGGCTTGGCCATTCGCTTGCGGATAGTAAGGAGTAGATTTATGATGGGATATCATGAAATTTGTTGTGAGCTCCTTAATCACTTCATTTATAAAATGCGTACCATTGTCGCTCACAAGTTCAAAAGGACAACCGAATCGTGTGATTATATTTTCAAAGAGGAACTTGGCTGTTATCCTCGCATCTGCCTTACGTGTCGCTTTCGCTTCAGCCCATTTGGTCATATAGTCAGTGGCCACAATAATATAGCGAGATTGTGTGTTTCGGGCCGCTGGACTAATTGGACCTACAAAGTCTAAACCCCACTTTTCAAATGGTTGGTTTACTTTGATCGGATGTAGGGGCATCTGATCTTTCCTCTGGGGTTTCTTATATCGTTGGCATTCATCTCGCAACCCTTCACAAAGAGTGATGCGTCTTGGAATATAGTGGGCCACCAATACCCTGATTGTAAGATCTTTCACGCAGTTAAGTCTCCTGAGAAGTGACCACCGGCTACGCCCATATGTGCCTCTTGCAAAATGTATAGATACTCATCCTCTCGGGCACAACGCCTAAGAACGTCATCCTTTCCTCTTTTATAAAGAGTCCCGGCTATTAGGCAATAGGGTTCGCATTCTTTGATTAGCTTTTGAGCTAGATCTTTACGAAGCTCCTTGGGTGGAAAGCCATTAACCAAAAAGTTAACAATCTTCTCACTCCATTCAGGCATTGTCTCCACCATGAACAGGGAAGTGTCCGGTAAGTCATCATCAACCCCCGTAGGAGCCTCACCATTAGGTATGCGAGACAAATGATCAGCCATAACATGTTTTTTGCCAGGTCTCACAACAACAGTGAAATCAAACTCAAGAAGAATCAATAGCCATCGTGTGATTCTTCCTGTGGAGCATGGTTTGTTTACCAGATACAACAATGCTTGATGATCTACATAGAAAACAAACTTGGTGGCAAGGAGGTAATAACAAAATTTCCTTACTGTATATATCATTGCCAACCCTTCTCGCTCCGTAGTGGTGTAGTTCATCTCAGCATCGTTCAACTGGCGACGACTGGCAAAGCTAATGGGGTAGTCTAGCTTATGTTCTCCAGGTTGAGTTAACACACACTCAATAGCAAAGTTTGATGCATCAATATGCACATGGAAGAGTAAATCCCAGTTAGGCATTCTCAAGATTGGAGCACTCGCCAAGGCCTTCTTTAATAGCTCATAGGCACGGTCACATTCTTCGGTCCAAATAAACTCGATGAGAAGCTTATACAATGGTCGAGCTATCTCGGCAAAGAATAGAATAAACCTTCGATAATAACCAACATGGCCCATAAACCGTTGGACTCCCTTGTAGTTGGTGGGTGGGGGTTATTCCAGAATGATCTTGATTTTACTCTCGTCAGTGGAAATCCCATTTTTGGACACTATATGCCCTAAGATAACTCCGTGTTTAACCCAGAATTGGCATTTGAAAGGATTCAAGGAGATGCGATATAATCTACACCTTTCAAATATTTTTCGTAAACACCTCAAGTGCTCGTCCCAAGAGGAATGAACACAAAGATCATCTAAGAAAGCTTCACAGAAGTCCCTTAGATATTCCTTAAAGGCCGTGTTTATCAATCGTTGGAATGTTGCAGGTATATTGGTCAAGCCAAAAGCCATGACGCGAAAGGCAAACACTCCAAACTCCGTGATAAATGCTGTTTTAGCTTGGTCCTCGACTGCAATTGTGATCTGATTGTAACCCGAGTACCCATCTAAAAAGCTAAATGCCTCCTTGCCTGCCACTCTTTCAAGCACATGTTCAGAATATGGCAAGGGGTAATGATCCCTTCTGGTGGCTGCATTAACCTTTTTGAGATCAACGCACACTCTGAGTTTCCCATTCTTCTTTGGCACGATGACTATCGGAGAAACCCATTCGGGGTTTTTTGTCCGTTGAGTTAGGAAGCATGTTAAGGCTGCTATGTGTGGTGTAATGTGGGCAAAAAAATGATTGATATGCAAGGCCTCATCCATGGGTTTGTGAGTTAGTTGGGCCCATACAACAAAAGAGGGCCCATGTGGCTTGCTTATGGATTCACACCAAGGCTACTTGACTTTGATTGGAAATTGCTAATGATGGTCGTGGATTAATGGGTGTGAAAATGTATAATTCCCAAATCTCACGATGAAACTACAGATTGGGGTGCCTTGTTGTTTCTTGTTGCTCTTTTGGTGGTGAGGTTTTTATTGATGGTGGTGAAGGTAGTTGAAGAAGACGAAAATGGTTCCATGAAAACCATAAGAAGTTGGAATTTGGTGGTTGCTCATAGTATACGTCCTCCCCAAGGTTTCCATTGAGAGGAAGGAAGACTTGACATCCATTTGGTACATGAGCCACTTGTTCTGCACTACCATAGCCAAGACCATGTAGATGGTTATCATTCTTGCTATGGGGGAGAAAGTCTCATGAAAGTTAGATCCCTCAACCTGTGCATAACCTTTAGCCACTAGATGAGCTTGTAACTTCTCCAATGACCCATTCGATTTGTACTTAGATTTGTAGACCCACTTGGTGCCGATCTTCTCATCTCAGTAATGGTGATGTGGGATGTTTCCATGCATACTTCATAACCTTCACATTTACTCCATGTGTTTATGCATAGCCTTGTATCATATGTGTGCTCAATTATCTTTCATGAATGTGTATAAAAGGAAACAACCGATTGTGCCTATATGTAAGATGTGTAAGATCCCTGTTCCCACCGAGCAACAGATTCGGGATACTAGCAGCGGAAGAAGCACTTCTCGCGTGGGATAGGGGTCCCACATTCGGGGCCTCACCCACGGATATCTGGATAAGAGACTAATCCGTCAGTTGTTCCAAAATCGAACTCGGAAAAACTTCCTTTACCGAAAAGCACGGCGATTCCACCAGGATAACTTTTTACTCTAATGTAGTCAAGATCATTTCTGATCGAGCTGATCCAATTACATCTATAAGATACTTGGTCAGATCAAGGAAGAAACTTGCACTTGGATCATTGGGATCAACGCTTTTTTCCCCATTCAAGAGGCACAGCCGTTGATTCCTATCCATAGAACAGTTACTATCCGGGATTTATTTTATCTATCGTAAAAACAAAAGTTTGAGTCTCGATTTATGGATCCATCAGTCCAGCCTAACTCCATCCGATCCCATGGGTTAGCCAACTGCCCAACCACTGTAGTGATGGGATCCAATTAAGAATTTGGTTAGGTTTTGTCCCGGGTACCAAGGAAAAGAGTTCCAAGGCCCCCTAGCCGGATGTTCATGCAAAAATAAAACTAGTCACACCACTCACACACCCAATATGAAATTGCCTTTTCACAGATTCAACCAGTTTAAAACAATCCTTTAATAAAACCATAGTATCACTGATCACCATCTTCCAATTTATCCAGTTGATTCTTAATTTTCCCATCATTCCTTCATCAGAGTATCTATGGCATCATTGGTAACTAGGACGCTCACCACCTGTCCACTCAGGGGCCGTTTCCTAGTTCCTAGCCCATAATACTCGGCAATATAATCACTTATCAAGATGGACTCTCGTTGAAGATCAGCAAGATCAACCAACAGATCCATATAAAGAGCCATGGACTCATCCATTGAAGACCAGCAAGGTCAATCAACCAGATCCATGCCCGATTTCAGAAAACAACTCCTACTCTTGTTCCAATATCTTCCTCGACGCACGCGTGGGTATCCTAGGCGACCCAGAGCCCGAGCACCGTATGGTCAGCACCCTCTAGGATCCTTCGCAGGTGACCTAGCGCTTCACTCATAGGCCGCTTCCTTGGCCCCTCATCCACCGTACCGGAAGCTCACCATTTTAATCGCACCGAGGCTGGTCAAGACCTCGGTCGACCTTGCTACGCGAGACGTCCTTCATTAACTCTCCGTCAGCAGAGCAGCAGTTGCAACTTTATCATCACGACCTTAATCACAAGATGGCCAAAATGCCTAAGTATGAGTGGCTTGAAAAACAAGGAGAGATGTTTACATTAGTTCATTTTGTTTTAAAAATCTACACATAAATTAGTTTTGTACCTAAAATTTTTATATTTCAAGATAAACAAAAAATGATTCAATTTGAGCCTTGAAAAATACATTAAAGGATAGTTGTTTTCTAACACCAAGACCCTCATTTTTTTCATTAGTAAACACGTATACATACTGCTTTCAAAATCATAGTATCTTTATAAGCATTTATTAGGGAGAGATTTTCAAGAATGGAAAAAAGGAATTCTCTCAAGTATCTATGGGTCATACTACTTCAAAATTATAGTACCTTTATAAGCATGTATTAGGGAGAGATTTGAATGGAAAAAAGGGAGTCTCCTAAGAATGTGTGGGTGGCTTCTGCTTATATAAGAAGTCGCCTTAGTAGTAATTATCCTCCAAAGGAGGAGAGATCTTTACCCTAGTTGGATTACAAAAAATAATCTTCAAATTAATCAATTTCATAATTAAAGGTCTCAAGCTTAGCCAAATTTCAGTTAATCGATTTCATAATTAAAAGTCTCAATTATTACAGCCTCCTGAGATGAAGCATAACTAAAGTCAACAAGTGGTATTTTAAGGCAAGCAAACATTTCAGCTAATCTTTTTCAATTCAAGCCTAGAAAATTTACACTTAAGAGTGTTTGTTGGATCGATTCCAAGTTGAGGGCCCTAGTGTGAGAAAACATCGATGAGCCAGACCACATAATAAATTCATCGCCATGCATACCAATTTGTAACCACACACACAAGTTCTAGAAAAAAACTGTCCTTTAGTGTATTTTGTACCGATTAAAATTCAAGAAAAGAGATTGAATTTACTCTTGTTTTTATGTAGCTTTCTAGTTGTAAAAACCAATTAATAATGAGATTTTGCATAGGGGAAACCGAGTGCACACCAACTTGTCTTTTTTCCCAGGGTGGGAAAAACATTGTCTACCATGGCACACACTACAAAATTTCAAATTTAGTCTTTGAGGGTCCCATTCATCATCAACAACACTACAAAATCTCAACTTTGAAGATCTAGTATGCACAAACTACTATGGTGGGGCTGGTGGTCACAAACAGGTGGAAAAAGGCACGGGCGGTTTATTGGTGTGGTATAGTGAACTACATAGTAATTTTGGAACTAGTAGTACATGAAAATTTGGAATTCGTAGCATGAGGTGTTCAATTTCCCACCCTTCCTTGACGTGGTCCACCCATGGGGCAAGTTAATATTGAATTACACTTGTAATTCTGTGACGCATGAAACACTCTATTAAAAGAGAAGAAAAACACTAGTATTGGGATCAGTGCACTCGAAAATAAACCAAGCCTCTAGTGGGTGTTTTAGACCCACTATGTAATTAAAAAATAACCTAACTAAAGCAATGAAAAATTTAACATTTTTTAAGCTATAAAACTGCTCAATCATATAGGACTTTGATAAAAGAAAGCCAGTCACTCTCCAAGCTTGTCCTTTTTCTCGTCGGTAGGTAAGGAAAAGTTGTTCACTTGCTCTCCAACCTTGTCTTTTTTCACAGTGGCTAAGTAATGAAAATTTAACATTTTTTAAGCTATAAAACCGCTCAATCACATAGGACTTTCATAAAAGAAAGCCAGTCACTCTCCAAGCTTGTCCTTTTTCTCGGCAGGTAAGGAAAAGTTGTTCACTTGCTCTCCAACCTTGTCTTTTTTTTCATTGGCTAAGAAAAACCTTGTTCAGAGCGCTGAAAGTAGTCATGGAACAAGTTATGCATAGAAAAAATGAACTAAATCTTTTCAATTTAAACTTGGCCACATAGCAGTTTGAGAATGTATACTACTTTCAAAATTGCAAGTAGGTGATCTGTGTGTTGCTCTATGGCCAAGTTATAAAACAAAAAATACTCTCCCAAACGTGAAAAATTATACTCTCATTTCAAATTTCAAAAACTCCTTTCTCCCTAGACCCTTTTCTCCCTCTCATTTGGCCATGTGAAGAGGGAGTAAGTGTGGTGACTCTAGAGGTGGACGTGTTTATTATTGATTAGGAAGAAGGGATGGGCACAAGGTATGCATTCAAAGTCACGAAAGTGATAACACCCAAAAGTCGGGACACCTACTAGTCATGGGCCAAGCTGTCCATAGAAGACATGCAAACTGTACACGCAGGCTTCTTCATGTTATGATCCGTAAACAATAATTTTCAATTTCAAAATTTAGACAGTTTCAGTCGTAATTCTGCTAAAAATTCTTCAAAACTTCAAGAAATACTTGTGAAATTTCCACGTCCTAAGTCTAGCCTCTACTGATCTCTTGGTTGAGAACACACACACACTAGCAGTGACTCCGGCTTCTACTGGATCACACTTTACTGCGTGCAATCTCCACTAACTTCTCCATTGGTGGCCTTGCTTCTAGTGCTCCTGTCGAGGCTTGTGAGTCCTAGTGGTGGAAGCAACGTGACGACGCCCGTGCACATAGGAGCTGCTGCGCTCACTCCTCCCAACAGCTTCTGGGTAGCGGCGCGCGGAACGTTTGCCTTTGGTTTCCTGGAGGTTAAACCCTCTGGATATCCTTCATCGGAGCTTCCATCGTTTTCTCTCAGCTTGTTCTACGCTCAGCTCCACTGTGGTGTGGACAGCTAACTGGGGTCACCTTGTCAGTAAAGACGCAGCACTGGAGCTCAGCAAAGAGGGAGACCTAGTCCTCATGGATGGTGGCATACAAG